>NC_088104.1:45613862-45970156 GCF_036370855.1 Dromaius novaehollandiae
TGCCAGCCAGGGCCAGGGGCACAGCTGCCTGCCCCACACACTGGGCATGGAGGGGGACAGGCCTTGCGCAGGCTGGCTCTGGGGGCTTTGGGGCCATTCTTACCAGGCACTCGCCGATCCTCCATGTCTGCGCTGTCTCAGCCAGGTGCCTGAGCTGCTTCCACTTCAGGAACTTGGCAGCGCCAAGGAGGGCTTCCCGAGAGGCCTGCACAGCAGCAGAGACGGGGAGGTGCCACTGCAGCCCAGGGGACAAGACCCTGCGTCCCCCTGCTCTTGGCAAGCCTCGGGGCCTTGCCTGGCCCACCATGGGAAGAGGCAGCAGCTGGGACCTGGGTCTGCCATGGGGTTCAATGTCCTGGGCAGAGATGGGGGGCAACCACCACCTCAAGCACCTCGTCCATTGCTGCTGCCTCGTGCCCCAGCTCCAGAGCTGGGTACCTGGGACACAGGGCCCAGCCCCTCCCCTGACTGCATCTCCCTCCCTGGGGCTCTCCCCTCCCCAGGCTCGGGGGCTGGGGAACATGTTGGCTCCCCAAACCAGCTTGCAGGTGCTGCACCTCTGTGCAGCCCAAGGACACTGGGGCCACAGGGTGAACTCAGGGAGCAGGTGTCTCCTCCTCCTGGAGAGGGCTGGGCATGCCCCAGCCCAGCCGTCTCCAGGAGCCCTGGGCAGAGCACAGGGGCAAAAGGGATTGGGGGTCAAACCCCATCCTTGGACACCTGCAGGCACAGCTGGGAAGCTGGGGCTCTGCACCCTCCTCAGGCACTCAGGAGGTTGGGCCTCAAGGTGACTCATGTTCAGAGGGGCCCACTGCCAGCAGCCCTTGCTCCTGATGCTCACGCCCACCCAAAGGGGGTCACCCCTCAAAATGACCGCTCAGGGTAGACATCCATACCTGGGCCACACCTGGGCTCTCATCATGCAGATGGAAGAGCAGTGGGAGCAGGCTCTTGTGCACTTGCATCTTCAGCTGCTGGTTTTTGCTGCCCACTGCAGCCTCCACCACATCTCTGAAGACGTGCATGGAGAGTTTTCGCACACAGCCAGACTCCTGGAGGCAAGGAAGAGGGGGCACCTCAGCACTGCCTGCTCCAAGCCCACAGTCAGCATAGGGGGCACTGTGGCTGATGGGGAGATGACGGTTTCTGACCCTCCCTCCGCACCAAGGAGCTGTGGGCCAGGTCTGCAGACCCTGCAAAATGGCCCCAAGCCCAGGCAGGGCAATGCAGTGCGCTTCTGTAACAGGCTGCAGCCAGGAGAGCACAGCTGGGGGAGACGTCTGTGCCTCAAACGGCTCCTCTGGCCCTGGCCACATGCCCCCGGTCACCCCCAGCCGAGGCCCAGAAGAGCTGCCCCAGGAGAGCCCTCCACAGTGCCTCCTGGGCGCATCCCGCCCACTCCAGGCCTCGCCTGCCTGCCCCGGGGAGAGGCGCGAGCTCGCGGTCTTGCCCAGCCACAGTGCCTAGCAGGGCCGTCGGGGTGCTGGGAGCAAGCCTCGGCCTGCAGACGGTCTGCCCAGGGGCTGGGGTGGGCATGCAATGCCTGGCACAGAGGCTGGGATCCCCTGGGGATGGGAGAAGCCGTGGGGGGGCTGCTAGGGGCTGCGGGGACATTGGCATTGTCGAGCGCGCGTTTCCAGGGAGGGGCAGCAGCAGGACAGGCTTCTCTGAGCTCTGCCTGCCTGGCCCTTCCGGGGAGCCTTTCTCCATCGCCCTGGGGCTCCACCAGTGCTCCCAGCTCAAGACGCCAGCAGAAAGAGGCAGCCATGGGGCACAGCTGCTCTCTCGCGCCCAGGCCTGCTCCTGGCTCTTTGGGCAGCACCTGCCCAGGCCTCGGGAAGGGCCGCAGGGGCCAAGCACAATACAGTTGCCCAGGGCACGGAGGGGGCTGCTTCGATGCAGTCCTGCAGCCCAGGACACCATGGGCAGCACAAGGCAATGATCCCAATTGCCACCAGGCAAAAAGGCTCCTGGCAGCGCCCGGGGCCTGTGGTGGGAAGCACAAATTCACACGCCGGGGGCACACGCACAGGGGAACACACCACAGCCGTGACCCTGCACACAGCCTCACAGACACACCAGCAGGGCCCCGGGCTCTCCCCCCAGCCTCACCTCATCAAAGAGCGGCAGGAGCTTCTCGGCCAGCAGCGGAGCGATGTGGGCAACCCTCCGTCCATCCATGACAGGGACCACATTGCTGAACACCAGCAGGGCATTTGTGCTCATGTCCCTGTCCACGTCCTGCAGGTGCCTCATTACCAGTGGCCACAGGTACTGCATTTTGCTTACCTGTGGGAAACGCAACCTCATTTCCTGAAGCAATAAAAGACTGCCCTGGTAAAAATGCTGCCTTATTAGACACCACCTTCCCCTCTGGCTTCCCAGAAGCTGGCACAGCAATTACTGCAGCAACCTTCTGGCTGGCTGGGCTTACTGGCACATGGGCCTGAGCGGGTCTGGGGCATAGGGAGGGAGGAGAGGCCAACACAGTCTCCTCTGCACCTGACCAGTCGCCCTCTTCTCCGCCAGACTTGAATGGGCACCGTGGTTAGTAACCAATGCTGTCTGGAAACCTGCCCGGCCCGTGAGCAGTCCCAACCCTAGCAGGCTCCTTTCCCAGCGAGGCTCAGCGCTCCGTTGCCATGGCCCTGCGGACACCCACGGCTTGTGCACAGAGGCTGCAGCGCAGCGCAGACACCCCCAAGGTGGCACTCAGCACACGGTGGCCTCTGCAGAGTGGGGGCTGCTGCCTCGCGCCCCGGAAGCTGCCTGTGCCCAAAGCCTGGCCCCGCGCTCAGGCTCCCCCTCCACCTCGCAGCAGGATGCTCCCTCTGGGCACAGCACTCTCGCGACACAAACCGTCTGGAGATGGCTTGCTTGGTGCTGGCTCAAGATATCTACAGCATCCCCTGGCCAGCCCCACGCTGCCTGCACAGCTTCACCCGGCTGTCCCCTGCTCACCATCTCCTGTCTCTTGCACAGCAGGACAAGGCCTCGGAGGGCCAGCCCACGCATCACTCTGCACTGACTCCGCAGAGACATCAAAAGGGTTCCCAGGAAATCGTCCTTGTCGCCAGGAAGGTCACTGCAGGCCAGCAGCTGAAACACACAGCACAGAGAAACTGGCAATGGCGGCAGGACTCCCTGCATCGGGCAGCGCTGCATCCCACCAACAGCTCAGGACAAGGGGCCACCAGGCACAGACAAAGCCCAGTGCACAGGCAGCAGGGAGTGTGGAGAGCCCCTGGGGCCCCACTCCCTGCCCTGGGCCTCAGGGCACACCATGCAGATCCCCTGCCTGCTCCTCTGCTCCTCTCCACCAGCTGCAGCCTCTTATCCTCAGGCCTTTGAGGAGCTGCTGAAGAGAGAGCTGGCACAAAGGAGGCATCAAATACAGGTGGCGACAAGAGTTACCCCACCACAGAGGGGCCAAGGCCAAGGGCACTAATTGCAGGGCACTCCCTGCCCCACTTCCACTCGCTGCCATCCATCCCACAGGTGGGTAGAAGAGAGCACCGGAGCTAGAGGCACTCCAGAAAGGCACCGTCTGCCATCAGGCTCACCTCCACGAGGAAAGCCATGGCGGGGATCTCCTGGCAGGACTCCTTGCTCTTGAGCAGCGCTGTCAGCCGTTGGAAGAGGAAAACACGTACGTGTCTTGGGGTCTTCCTCATCTCTCTGGCAGAGGGAAGAAGGCACTGTCAGTTCTGAGCAGCCCAGGCAAACCTGGGCTTCTGCGACTGCCCTCCCAAACCCTCTCACCAGTGCCCTATGGGCCATGACAGGCAGGGCAAGGCCACGGTTGTGCTCGGCTCTGGCAGCCAGCAGCACTGCCCAGCGTCATCAGGCTCCTTTTGCCAGGGGAGACTGGAAGAACACCCTTCTGGCCCTGAACTCCAGCCTTCCAACGTGACCCCTTTCCTGCCCCCTTGAGTCAGGCACCCCTGGGCTCTTCCAGGGGCACCTTGCCCCTTCCCTGGGGGCTGCCCTTGACGGGGCTGCCTGCACACACACACCCCGGGGCTCCTGTGGCACGAGCCCAGGCCCCACGGGAGGGGACTCCACGCCTTTGGGAGGGAACTGCTCCTGGCCACCCCCCTCTCTTGTGCCTCCCAACACCACCTCTCCCCCAGCAGCTCGCAGAGCCTGGCAGCGATGGAGCCGGGGCTCCCTTGGCCGCTCAACTCGGCCAGGCCGCTGTCACAAGCGCTGAGGCTGCAGCCCCTTTCTTGGGGAGCTGGGCACCCCTGCGGGCTCGGTGGGGCACCGCATCTGCAGGGGAGAAATGCTGGGGCAGAGCGGGCACAAGGGGGCTCTCACCTGGCCAGCAAAGCCACTCCGCTGTGGTGGGTCTCAGCGCTGAGGAGCATGTCCCAGGCGCTCTTCCTCACCATGGCCAGCACCAGATTCTCATAGCCAGCATGGCAGAGCAGTGCTTTCATGGTCCGCACTGTTAACCTGTGTGCAGAGCAAACACCAGCTCACACTGGCACCCCGGCCCTGCCTCCAGGTCCGTGGCAGAGATGGTGGGGCTGGGATGGAGCACCTCACGGGGCTCGTGGGAGTGGACTCTTCCCCTCCGCATTCCTTCCAGCACATCTCAGCCTCTTCTGGTGTCAGCTCTGCGGTGAAGGAAATCTGGAATAGCAGCGCCAGGAAGAGCCGGGGGAAAAACTCCTCTAGCACCTGCAGGCAGGGGGGCTGCTGGAGGACCTCCTGTAGCGCTCTGGTTGCCTGCAGAAAAAGCCCAGAGGCAGCTCTCGCTGCTGAGACGTCCCTGTTGCGCTGCCCGAGCTTGGGGGTGAGGCTCAGGCACTGCCCTGCACCTGGGGAGAAGCAGCAGTGCCTGCCCTGGCTGTGTGGCCTCCCTCACATGCTGTGCCTGTGCGCCCTGGGGGAGGTCAGGGCTTGGCGGTAGATGAGGAAGGGGAGAGGGCTCCCTGCCTCTTGCCTGCAGAGGCAAGCGCAGCCCTAGGAGAGAGCGAGGCTTCCTCCAGAAACTCACGGCCAGGGAAGAGACGTCCACGACATCCCCAGCCGAGGTTACTGTCTCATACAGCGGCCAGTCCTCCAGCACGCTGAGCAGCTCCTGCAGCACCCGCTCCGCAGCCGCGGGCTTCGACGCCAGCACCCTCCACATGGCCGCGGCAGCACTGCAGGCCCAGAGCGCCCTGTCAGCGGGTGCCGCAGCCGCAGCGCCGTGGCCTGGGCAGCCCCACAGGGCCTGGGCTGGCCGCCAGCCCTGCCGCTGCCCGCTGCCCGCTGCCCGCTGCCCGCTGCCCGCTGCCCACTGCCCCGTGCCGGCAGCACCCAGCCGGCCCTGCCCCAGCAGGCACCACACCGCCAAGCTCAAGTCCCTTGTGGGGCAGGGAGGGAGCCAGGCGACCAGGCTCAGGGGCCCAAGGCAGCCAGGCTTGCTCAGCTCTGGCTGCTGCAGCCCTGCCTGAGGCAGCGGGGCTGGCACACGGGGACACCGGGAGGGCCCAGCCCCTCAGCAGAGTCCTGAAAATCTCCCTCTCCCCCGCAGCCCACACGGGACGAGCTCTAAGGCCTGCGGGGCCCCAAGCACTAGAGGCAGCAGGGCCCGTACCTGTCGCAGGATGGGGAACAGCGCAGCAGGCTCACAACCACCTCCTCGGGGTACGCGCAGGCCAGCTTGAGAAGAGCCCTGTCCAGGCTGCGCCGCGCAGACTCCTCCGTGATGGACAGCACGCTTCTCCACAGGCACCTCACCATCTCTGGCACCTGGAGGGCACACGGCTCCGAGTGGGGCTGCTGCCAGCCTGCAGCCGTTTGCCCAGCTCCCACCCAGAACTTTGGCCTCAGAGGGTGTCGGGTGCCTGGCATGCCTGGACTCAGGGGAAAAACAATCTCCCAGAGGCCTCGAGCCTCAGCCACACCACCCACAGGCTACTTACATTCGCCAAAAGGGAGGCATCGTCCGTCACAAACACATCCAGCATGTGAGTAGCTGCCTGTGTGTCATAGGTGCTGCAGGCTCTCATGCCCCTGATGGCTGTGACGATGATATCGGCCCTCTCAGCGGGCTGGAGGTATTTCCCAAACAGCTATGGGAGAAAGGAGGGCAGCCAAGACGGATACATCACACCCAGGGTCCCAACAGCAGTGCCTGGCTGAGTAGCAAGTGGCCCTGGAGAGAGTCGTGGGGCAGTGCTGGCACAGAGACTCCTGGAGAGCCAGGAGCAGGGCTTCTGCTGGGCTGGGTGATGGCACTGGGCTGGAGCTGGATGGTTGGGGTCAGGGTCCCCATGCACTGGTCCTGCGGGGAACCAGAGCTCGCTGGGGGCAGGAGGGAAGCCTTTGGCTAGCCCCAACCCATGGGCAGTGCGAGCCCTCACCCAGTGACCGCAAGGCCCCATCAGCCTCACGCGTTAGCCATCCCTCTCTTCATCCAAGTCGCATGCTGACCCCACGGCTGGCAGCCCCAACCAGGGAGGTGCTCCTTACCCTGCTCATTTCGCTGGCATCCTTGCACCCTGAAAGCCAGAAGGGGTTCGCAGCTTCCCCGTCCCTTTGGAGCTGCAGGTGCTCTGGGCTATCCTGCGACAGCTCCCTGCCTGCACAAGAGGGGAAAAGCAGGGCGGTCAGCAGGAAGGCTGCAGAGGTGGAGATGGCCCACTGAGGGCATCAGGGAGGAATCTGCCCTGGCAGACAACGGGGGCATGCCAGGAAAGTCTGGGCGGCAGGACGCCCAGGGAGGGGCTGCGCCTGTTGCCAGGCGGGGGAAGGAGAAATGGCTTGCAAGAATACAGAAAGGCAGAAGGACTCTGATCAGATGGTCTGGTGTGAAGCAAGACAGCAGACCTCGGAGCAGCAGGTGCTGCTGAAGGTTTCCCAGGCCGCTGCTAAGCAGAACAGGGCTGAGTGTCTGTGGTCTGGCTGCCCGTGTGTGCAAGAACCCAGCCCAATGCAGCTTCTTACTCTCTTCCCGCAGCAGGAATCTGTACAGGTGCCAAAGAGCATCCGCTGCCCTGTGACTGCTCCCCTCGTCCTTGTAGGCGCAGCACAGGGTGAGATGCCCCACCAGCTGCCCCAGGATTGGCACATGCTGCTGGTCGAGGGAGG
The DNA here is from genome assembly GCF_036370855.1 of Dromaius novaehollandiae. Classification (NCBI taxonomy): domain Eukaryota; kingdom Metazoa; phylum Chordata; class Aves; order Casuariiformes; family Dromaiidae; genus Dromaius; species Dromaius novaehollandiae. The sequence continues at coordinate 45,620,949 of NC_088104.1, forward strand.
CAGAGCTGGCACTGGATCCTTGAAAGCAGCCGCGGGCCTGGGGGAGGGAGGTAGCGCTGACACCAGGCCTGAGGGGCAGCGCTTGGGTCAAAGCCCTGAACCCGGGCTCCATGCAGGGCTGCATCCCAGGTGAGCCAGAGCTTTGGTGGCCCCTTCTGGCCCTGGCTCCCAAAGCAGCTGCGCAGCAGCCCAGGGCACGGAGGGCTGCCAGACGCGCTGGGCCCACGGCATGCGCCCAGGGCAGGCCTGGCCTGCATGGGCCAGGGGCACCGCCGGCTCCTGAGAGAGCAGAGACCACAGGGCGAAGCCCAAAGAGGCAGGCCAAGATCTTAGCTCCAGGGCAGGCTCTTGCTGAGGGCCCTAACCTCTGCCCAGGCTTCCCTCAGAGGGAGCCCGCAGCTGCAGGGCACTCCGGGGAGCTGACAAGGGGTGAGGGGGGGGCTGGAGCTTCCCTGCACCACAGGCTCCTTACCGGCAGCAAGGAAGAACTGGTCAGGAGACCACTCAGCCTCGCAATGCGTCCCACGGCCCTCTCATGCACAGCTGCTCGCTGGCAGTCGGTGAAGGTCAGCAGGACCTGGGAGGAGAAAAGCTGCTGCTCTGCCCTGCGCCCTGACGGCTGCTCCAAGGCAGGCAGCTCTGCTAAACACCTGGCCACATTTACGCTTCGGCTCCTTGGAGCACGAGCAAAGGCTCTAAGGAGGTTCTTGCCTCCAGAGTCCCTCGCAGCCATGGCGCAAATGCCCCAGACGGGCCTGCTGCAGCCACACTGATAGCTGAAGGCCATGAGGGCTCCAAGAGCACTGTGGGGAACCCTGCTCCCATGAGGGAGCCAGGCCCCTCCCGGCAGCATGCTCTCCGCTGCTGCTGCTGGCAGGGGGGTCCACCTGAGGGGGGAACTTCCCTTACAAACGAGGGACTGGTCCTGGGACCCTTTCTCTTGGCAAATACCAGACCTGCAGGATGCTCTGCATCTCCAGGAGGCCAGAGGTCGGGGAGTAGAGCACCAGAACCTGCAGCATGTTGTCCATAGCATCCAGGGTCTGCGAGGGGGACAGAGGGTTGAGGTGCTTCTTCCCCATTGCCCCCTACCTGCCGGAGAGGGGCTGGAATTCCTCCTGCCGGAGGGGGACATCTCTGGTCCTGCGGAGCCCAGGGAGAGGCCCCAGGGCAGGGGAGCTGCCTGGCGGCACTGCCCGTTGGCCTGCGCAGGGCAAGGGGAAGAAGGGATGCAGGTGGGAAACCGAGCTGGCAGCCAGCCCTACCTTGGAGCTCACTCTCGTCTCTCAGCACAGGGCAGCCAGGCAGCAGCCCAGGCAGCCTGGCGGGCCTCTGCAACCCACGCAGCACATACCTTGGAGTAGAGGGCAGCATCCAGGCACTGCAGCTCCTCCCTTGGAGGCAGAGTGAAGATGCTGCAGAAGCAGGCATGCAGCAGGCTCTTCTTGTTCTCCAGAAGCAGCCCGACTTTGCTGCAAGCACAGAGAGGGGCCTGTCACTCCCTGGGGCTGGCAGCAGTACCTTCCTGCCCTGGGAAGGTGGACGCGCACCTGGGGGTGGGAGACCTGCGGGGGATATCTGCACTAGGTGGGGGAGCCCTATGGGCAGCCACCTCTTCCCCCCAGGATGCTGGCCAGGGACACAGGACACGCCTGGCAGGGAGAGGGCATCAGGCCCCATGTGCCTGCCTCACCCTTCTGGGGGAAGCCCAAGAGACATGGCGCAGTCCCAGGGCCCTCTCTGCCCTCCCCTCTCCACCACTCTCGGGCCCAGTGCAAGCCCAGCAAATGGCACTGGGAGACTCCTCCAGGATGGGGGAAGCCTCCCAGCTAGGACTGGGGCCATCGGGCCATCTGATGGGGAGGCCCTGGCCAAGCCAGGGGCTGGGGCAGCTACCTCATTGCGCTGATGGCGAGCATGACTTGCTGCCGCACCACCGTGCCCAGGTGGTCGATGGGCTCCTCTTGCAGCAGCACCTGGAGAGCACAACCGGGATGGGCCATGGGAGCTGCCAGGGCCCAGCAAGCAGGCTGCAGGGCTGGCAGAGCCCGGGTGCCCCCACGCCACCACCGACACCTGGGGCAGCCCCCTCGTTGCCCAGGGCTCAGCTCCCCCGACTCCTCGGTGGCTCCTGCAGCCCCCGCAAGGGCTGTGGCCACGAGCCAGGGCCCCACACCTCCCTGTGCTCAGACACCCCCATCCTGCCCTCATCGCTGGGCCAGTGCCCCCTCCACCAGGCCTGCTGGCGGTCCCCTCTCCCCTCACCTCCAGCGACTCCGCCAGTTCCCATTTGCGCAGAAAAAGCTCCTCCCATAACACGGCATCGGAGCAGGCCCCTGTGCAGAGGGTGCAGACGCAGGCCAGAAACCACAGCTTCTCGGCCTCTCCCTGGTACCAGGAGCAGAGGGACAAAGAGAGCGCGTAAGAGGGGCAGGGGCAGGGCCAGCAGGACCAGAGCACTGCAGGGCCTGCAGCGACAGTGGGGCTCCACAGCCAGCAGCCCTCCGGGGGCTTCTGAGCGTGGTGCAGCCCGAGGGACCCACTGGCAGAGGCGGGCACAGCCCCGAGGGGGATGGCGACACTCACCTCCCCTCGGTGATTGAAAAAGGCACGCACATACTGCATGGGTTCCATGTCCTCTCTGGGCAGAGCCAGGTGAGGAGCTGAGGGGAGGAAGAGAGCAGGCAGAGCTGCAGGGCTGGCAGCGAGAGGAGAGGAGACAGCCGAGCCCTCTGCCCCACCGCACACCTGCGGCCACGCGCACAGGCAGCCCCGGGCTGGGCACCTGCACCGGGGCACGGACACCGCGGCTCCCTGGGCTCGCCAGGCCTGGGAGGTGCCCAGCGGATGGGGCGCAGCGCTGCAGCGCTTTCAGGCCCCACGGCCCGGCACCCCCACAGCAGCCGGCTAGACAGCCAGGAGACCGGGGCAGAGCAGGGCGGGCTCGCAGCCCCCGGCCCTGCCCAGCCCAGCGGTGGCCCCTCACTCACCCATGGGCAGCGCCTGGGGCTCCCACCCCTCCTGGGGCTGCAGCTCACAGCTGCTTGCTGCAAGGGCCCCACCCTCCTCCTCCTCCTCCTCCTCCTTCTCCTCCGAGGCCACCCTGGGGCGGCTGGGGGGTCTCTCCGCCATCTTGGGCCACACGGCAAAAGCTCCGCGGGGCTCGAGGTGTCCCCCAGACATCTGCGGGAGAAAGGAGGGCAGCCCAGATAGATGCGGAGCACCCAGCGGTGCCCCCTCACTCAGCCGTTGGCAGCGCCTGGGGCGTGCGCACCTCGTGGGGCTGCAGCTCGCAGCTGCTCTCCGTAGGGACCCCACGGTCCTCAGCCTCCTCCTCCCAGGCCACCCTGGGGCGGCTGGGGGGACTCTCCGCCATCTTGGGCCACGCGGCAAAGGCTCCGCGGGGCTCGAGGTGTCCCCCAGACATCTGCGGGAGAAAGGAGGGCAGCCCAGATAGATGCGGAGCACCCAGCGGTGCCCCCTCACTCAGCCGTTGGCAGTGCCTGGGGCGTGCGCACCTCGTGGGGCTGCAGCTCGCAGCTGCTCTCCGTAGGGACCCCACGGTCCTCAGCCTCCTCCTCCCAGGCCACCCTGGGGCGGCTGGGGGGTCTCTCCGCCATCCTAGGCGACGCGGCAAAGGCTCCGCGGGGCTGCCCGGGGACAAGAGGGAAAGGCCTGAGTGCACTCAGGGGGCTCCTTTGCCAGCCCCACGCACTCCCGTCCTCTCCCGTCACCGTCCTCCCGGACACTGCGGGGGCTGAGGCCGCAGGGGTGCCTGGCAACCCCGCGGGGTGTCACAGGAGCCCAGTCACAAAGGGCCCCACTGTCACCCTAGCGACGCTTGTCACCGGCCCGGGGAGGGGCAGGGTGGGTCCCCTCAGGGGGCGCAGGGCCAGCTCGCCCCCCCTGCTCTGGGACACCTCTGTTTGCCCTTGGGGTGCCCCAGGGCCCCCATGGCAGTCTGGTCCCCTCAGGGCTGCTCCTATCCTCGCCTGCTCCCCCCTGACTGTTGCTCGCTGCCCCTGTCCTCATGCACGCCAGTGAGCACCCCATGGGGACACACATGGCAAGAGGTGCGAAGGGAACGAGCCCTGAAGGAAAGCTCTCCTCCACAGGGACCCTCTGGGCTGCTTCCTCACTGCTGCCACCCACCCCCTGGGGAGCAGAGCCAAACTCAGGGGTCTCCACCAGCAGCCTGGGGTCCCCGGGGCCCTCACACACCTCTGGGGCCTTTGAGTCCTCCCAAACCCTGACACTACTCAGGGGTCCAGAAGGGGTCCCCCATCTCCCTCACGCTGTGGGACTGTGGAGTGTTTGCCCTCGGGGGCCAGTGCCCCCAACCCCTGACCTGATCTGTGACAGGATCCAGGTGTCCGGGCCCTCCTGGTGTGCTGCAGGGGCCCTGCAGCCCTGCAGCCCTCTCCCACGGGGTGGGCAGTGGGGCTCCGCTCTCCCTGCCTCCCCTTTCTCAGGGAACAGGGGCAGAGACAGAGGCATCTTGAGGAGATCCCCTCCTTAGACCAGGAAAACAAAGCCCAAAACAGGGAAGGAAAGAAAGAGATTTAGAAAAGAACGGGGCAAAGAAAGGACACTGATCTTAGGGCTCCTTCAAGCAAAACCTTCACCTGGTTTCTTTCCAGCACTGCCGGGAGCAGCCTGGGCCGCCATCCTCCACCACAGGCACCCAGACAGGGTGTCTGGCAAAAAGGGAACAAATTAATCCACCGGGATCATGGCATAGGGTCACACTCATGCAGGGGACCAAACCTCCCACCCAGGACCCTGCTGCCAAGTGGCAATATGAGTGTCTGTGACAGGGTCCTTGCAGTGGTGTCCGCGGCTGAATCAGGAGAGACTCCCCGCACCATAGTTCTGCTCCATCCTTATGACCTACCTGCAGCAGTCGTCCTTGTAAGCTACCTCCATCTTTGTAACCTACCTGTAAGCTTGGGTGGCCAACCCAGCACATGCATGACCCATTGCTATTGATACACCTTAACTACGTACAAAAGCCTGTCTTAAGTGACCATTTCTGCAAGAACAATGTCTCCTGACTCTTTACACATGTCTAAACTGTGTCCAATTTGGTCACTTAGGCAGCAAGACCTACCCACGGGAGTCTTTAGGACATTCCACCCAGGATGGTAACCAACACATTTAAGCGTACACATTGGGCTAGACACAGCAGGAATTGCCTGAGGACATTTCTTAAACCGTCCAAAATTTCTACCTGGCGGGCTCTTGTAACAAGCAGTCGACTACTGAATTGTGAAGGGTCAGTCCATCTGTCCTTTGTCTCCAGCCACTCTCTTTTCTTGGAAGTTCAGATAACCAGCCGGGGAGTCCCTGGTCCACCACGGAAGTAACGGCCGATGTGAGCTGCGTGCACGTACAGCCTTGATGCCCAGCAGGACCACAATAAGTAAAGAATAAGTTGCATTTTTATCCTTACAACTCACTTTTAATTTCAGCCCTGTAGCTCTTGAAATATGAAGCATCTGAATTAGGCAGTGATGTCTGGGCAGAGGTTCATCTCAACCACCTTTTTGGTGCAAGAAATTTGGGCATCTGGTTAAGGGTAGCTGTGCGGGGCCTTTCATGGGTAGCTCTTACGATAGGATAGAAAGGCCTGTCTCAGCTTACTCTTAGGGGAACCTCGACATTGAGTTGGCACTCAAAGACTAATTTTTCAAAGATGGCAATTTAGGTGAAACAAATTTGTAGGTACAAATGAATGTGTCTATTTGTGGACAGGCAGAGGATTGAAAAAGTAAGAAAAGACTTTTTCACTCTGAGGGTGGTTGAACACCGGAACAGGTTGCTGACAGAGGTTGTGGAGTCTCCAGTCTTGGAGCTATTCAAAACCCAACTGGACACGTCCCTGGGCAACCTGCTCTAGCTAACTCTGCTTGAGCAGGGGGTCAGGACAGATAATCCCCCGAGGTCTCTTCGAACCTCAGCTACTCTGTGATTCTGTCATTGGGTGGGTGGGAGTGCGAAGCGGGGAAGGTGCTTGCACTTCTCGGTCTAGTGAGGCAAGAGATCCTTTTATGCAAAATTGAGTCATTCTTGAAGTCACAGCAGTTTAGACATAAGAAAGGAATGAGATTGCAGTAGATAAAATGTTACGGTATTTCAAAATGCAATAAAGAACAAAACTTGGGGCTGTATTTTCTTGATGTGTATTCTCTTTAATGCTTCAATCCATAGGTTGTCCTGGCAAGAGCTTCTTAACCAAATACTCATATTTTATCTGTGAAAACCTTAATTGCGATGATGTGGAGTGGTACAGTGAAACGGTGCTGTGGTGAGGCAACAAAAGGTGCTGAACGAATAAAGATGGCAGTAAGAGTCAGAAAAATGCTTTTAGCAAGAAAGAAAAATAAGTCAGCAGCAGAAGCAGACGAAACTGAAAAACTACTCCTTTTGACACAATCCTGGTCTATGTTACTGACAGCGGAGATACACAAACACAAAGCACCCAGGAGCAAGGTCAGACCCTTGTCCCCCCTCCCCAGTCTGGGAAGTGCAAGTGAGTCCTAGGCCACAGTCTAATTACAAGAGAGAGGCACCATAACGTCCTTTGGGACTAAGGTGCTGCCTGTGCTAAGAGGACTAGAAACCTTCAGGCCCAGCAGGCAACAGCCACTTCTCTCGGCCTTTGAGCAGGAAACATCAGTAGCGAAGTATCCTCCTGGGGTGGGATTCGAGAGCTATGTGAGCCCCCAGGCTGACCCATTGGCTTGGGACTGGCAGGTAGGATGTGGGGCGGTAGGAGGATGGGACCCCCGCCCTCTTGGAGCATTGCTGGCACGCCATGGTGCCACGAGTGCCCGTGTATGGGCAGCCCTGGAGTCTATCTGCTGGGTGTCTCAGGGTTTGCGTTGCCTCCCAGAGAAGTTAGAGGACAAAGCAAAGACAGAGCAACGCGGGGCAGGCAGCAGGGGTTTCTGGAGCCCTGGCTTAGGTGATCTGTCCAAAGGCTAAGCATTTTAGGCACACCAGCCTGGTGAGGGGCTTAGGAACAAGGGCACGCAGAGGCTTCTGCACCACACCAAAAGGCCCATTGATGCTCCTGGATTGCAAAGCAAGTCAGCTGGAGGCCCCTGGGGCATGTCATAAGGCTCTTGGAGGGCCCTCAGTGCAGGGAAAGACCAAGCAAGTGATTTGGGGAATGCTGAGAAGTATTCGGAGAGCTCTTGGGCCGTCCTGCATTTGCCGCTTTACCCACCTCCTCGGCTTCTGGCAGCCAGTGCCCGCTGCAGCTGCTGGACAGGCACTGCTAGAAAAGCTTCCTCCCCCCGCCGGAGCGCTGCAGACCGGGCTGCTCCTCCCCAGCCACCGAGTCCTCAGGTGCCCAGGGGCCAAGCGGGGCTGGGTGCAGGGGCAGGCCATCTCACTGACTTCTGCTACGGCTTCCGCAGTGCTACAAAGGGACTGAGAGCCCTTCATTGCCCCCAACACAAGCACCGGCCGGGCTGGGCTCAGCACCTCCAGTGCAGTGAGAGCAGGATCTGGCCATCTGCTCTGGCCGTTGCAGGGGCAGAGAGGGCTGGAGCCAGGGCGGGCACCCCTGGCTGCCTGCTGCTGGCGCGGGGGGCTCTTGCCTGGGACACTCGGTGTGGTGTAGCCTGAATGGGAGGGCGAGAGGGCTTGGGTGGGACACGAGCGCTTCTCCCTCTTCTTCCTCGCGCTGGCTATGGCCTGTGCAATCCCCGGCACCACAGCAGTGTTTCAGCAAAGCCCAGCATGCCCGCGACAGGCCTGGGGCTGCTCCTTGAGGCTCAGCCATGCTGGTGTTCTTCCCGTCCCTGGCCCCATGCAGCACAGGGGCTTTGCTCTGGGGTGGGACCCCCTGGGTGGGACCCCTGGGTGGGACCACCCCCCACACACACACCGCCCTGCCTGGGCTCAGCGCTCAGCCCGGCGGGAAATTTGCCATGCAAGCAGACTTCTCCTGACACCCCATCAGCTGTGCCAAAAGCATCCCCCCCCTCCCTTCTCCTAGCTATCCCAGGGACCCTGCTAGCACAGCTCTCCTTGCTCCACCACCAGCTCCTGCAGCAGCTAGTGCCAGCTGCCTCCCACTCTGGGGGGGGTCAGGGCAGGGCTGCCCCACACCTGCCACCAGCCCCAGCCAGCCCTGATCCCCCTTCCTTCTTCTGCGCCCCGCTCCCCAGGGAAGGGACACCTTCAATCGGCCCCTGCACCCCAGTGCCTTCCCTTGCACTCCCTGGGGGGAGTGGGCAGCCCCATGCCTCCACCAAGGGCTGCGTGTGCAGGCGAGGGCAGCCCCAAGGGCTGCGTCAGCCCCCGTCTCCCTGCTGTGGCGCTGGGCACTACGGCACTTGCAGGGACCCACGCACACGGCCCTCGGGAGCCTGGGGCCCCGGTGGGGCTCCTCTGCCTCCAAGGTGCCCGCGCTGATGCTCCACACGTCTCTCCCGGGACTCGGAGACCAAGAGAGGGCCCCAGTGCAAGGGAAGAGCAGCAGAGGGCTGCGGGGACACGGACACCGCAGGCGCCGGGGCGTCCTGGAAAGCAGGCAGAGGGAGGCAGAGGGCAACAGCAGGCAGAGAGGAGGGCGGGAGAGAAGGCGTGCGGGGTGTTGGTGTCGCCTTCAGCGCTCGCACGGGCACTGCTGGTTCTGCCCTCCCCGAGGGCCGCAGGGGCAGCCCGGTGGAGAGCCAGAGCCGAGCGGTCGAGGGCAGCGGCCGCACGGGGCTGGGCGAGCTGCCGAGCCCGTGACACCGACTAGGGGGTTAGGGTCTAGTGAAGTGAAGTCCCCACTCTGCAGCACTGATGTACTGAGCACCGCTGGTTGCACAAGGGGCCCAGAGGCCTGATGCCTCCTGGATGGGCTGTGGTGATCTGCTTTATGCACAGCTATTTAGGGGCTCCTGCTTTTAATTCTGGCTGATCAGCAATAGTGATGGGGGGTGTTACAGCAGGGATCACCCTGATTGTGGCCATGGAGAAGAAGGGCCTTGAAGGAGAGAAACCACCAGGCATCAAACCCTCATCGGAAAGGTGTAAAATCTCTGGGCAAATAACATGCCATCGCTTTGAAGGGGCACGCTCAGCATCTTCCTGCTGTTACACTGGGCTTCTGCAGTCAGGGTGCCCGAAGAGCTCCGGCTGCAGAGGGGCTGGAGCCTCTCGTGCCTGTGCAGAGCTCGGGGCCCTGCTGCGCTGGTGCCTGCATGGGCAAATCCTGCGGGGCCTACCAGAGCATCCCAGCAGCCTGCTAACTCCTGGGCTCAGCCACACCAGGGGAAGCCAGCGCCAGCGAGGGGCCAGCTCATGCAGGGTCCTTCCTCATGCAGAAGAGGTCATGGCTTTGCAGGGCAGAACCCTGTCAAGACTGCTGCCATTCCTGACCCTGCTGTCCGGAGAAATGGGGTGCTTCTCTGACTGCTGGAAGGGGGGTATGTTGTGGCTGCCCCAGACTGCTGGAGAGTGTGTGTGCCCTCCCCCTCCCAGGGTGACCCCGATTCCTTCAGCACCTGACTTTTCTACCCATTCCTTTGCCCAAAGAAAAGACACTGAGCCGTGGTGAAGAGACAGGGCTGCTTCTTTGGGGAAAGCCCAGCAGAGGGGGGACTGGCAGCACAAGCCTGGGACGGGCTGGGCCTGAGGGCCGGAGCTGTCCTGCGGGCAGGGAGAGAGGCCAGGAACCCCCCGACTTCCCCGCACACTCAGGTGGCCGCTGCGGGCAGAGCAGCCTGGCATCAGGAGGCAGCCGAGCTCCAGCAGCAGACACGGCCACCGCGCAGAGGACAGTGCCACCGCTCCCACGCTCTCCTCAGGCGGTAGCGCAGGCCTTCTGTGGTGCCTGGGGAGGGAGTCATCTTCCCTGGAGCTCTCAGGAGCAGGATGGTTTGCGTCGCCAGGGAACGGATGGACAGGCTGCTGTCCTCCTGCAAGCCTTGCAGGGCTGAGAGAGAAAGGAGCAGAGCAGAGATCAAGGCGCCGTGTCTGCACAGACGCCAGGCATCCCTTGCTGACGCAGCCAGTCCCACCCAGCTCTTCCCACAGCCAGGAGGCAGCAGGAGCAAGAAAGGGATGAGGTGGGAGTTGCTGGCCAGGACCGTCCCAAAGGCGCCTGAAATCTTCTCTCTACTCTACCCACAGCGGCCCTGCTCTGCACGGGCAGCAGAGCCCTCCTCGCCTGGGGCAGGGGTGGCAGCTCCCTGCCCAGCATCTGTCTGCCTCCCACCAGCCCTGCCTGACACCCTGCTGCCCTCGCTCACCCGTGCAGATGTCCTCCAGCTTCTCCTTGCTCCGGCCCCTCAGGTGCTGCCCGACAAGCCCTAGGCACACACACACAGCCGCTCACAAATCCGGCTCCCCAGCCCACCCCCAGCAGCACAGCTGCCTCCAGGCCCTGCCAGCCTGGCCACGCTCCCTCCTCCCTTTTGCAGCGCTGACGCCAGGGTGCTCCGCACTGCGTGCCACCCAAGGGCGTTGCTGTGAGGGCACAGCAGGAGGCTCCCAGCAGCCCCACACGTGTGGACAGAGATGGCGGAGGGTGACACGGAGCCCCCAGGCACCCAGGCCCTGCATCAGGCACACAGCAGCTGCAGCTGCAAGGCTGCTTCTTGCTGCTAGCGCAGCAGCCGGGGCTGGGACCAAGCTGCCCCGGGACAGAGAGGGACCCCAGGGGTTGGGACTCACCAGTGAACCTCACGGCTGCCTCTCGCAAGGACTCCTGCGGGCTCTCCAAGTACGTCAGGCTCTGGCTCAGGTACTCTTCTGCTCTTCTGCTGCCCCCCTCCAGCTGGGGAGGGCACAAGGGCACGGGCTTGGCGCACCCCCCCCTCACCCAGCCAGGCAGTCCCTGCGCCCAGGACCGGCCTCCCCGGCCTTGCCCTGCCAGGACGCTCATGGCTCCCACACACGAGCTGGGCAGTGCCGAGCTTCGGAGGGAGCAGAGGGCAGGCTGCTCCCCAGGCACGCTGAGGTGCCCTCCTGCTGCCAAGGCCCAGCTGGGCCAGGGGCTGCTTTAGCATCCCAGGGGGCAGCGAGGGCAGAGGAGCCTGGAGAAGAGCTCGCCAGGGCAGCGTGCTTGGAGAAGGGCAGCGTGAGTGCTGCTCCAGCCTGGTGGCTTTGGGTGCCAGCCAGGGCCAGGGGCACAGCTGCCTGCCCCACACACTGGGCATGGAGGGGGACAGGCCTTGCGCAGGCTGGCTCTGGGGGCTTTGGGGCCATTCTTACCAGGCACTCGCCGATCCTCCATGTCTGCGCTGTCTCAGCCAGGTGCCTGAGCTGCTTCCACTTCAGGAACTTGGCAGCGCCAAGGAGGGCTTCCCGAGAGGCCTGCACAGCAGCAGAGACGGGGAGGTGCCACTGCAGCCCAGGGGACAAGACCCTGCGTCCCCCTGCTCTTGGCAAGCCTCGGGGCCTTGCCTGGCCCACCATGGGAAGAGGCAGCAGCTGGGACCTGGGTCTGCCATGGGGTTCAATGTCCTGGGCAGAGATGGGGGGCAACCACCACCTCAAACACCTCGTCCATTGCTGCTGCCTCGTGCCCCAGCTCCAGAGCTGGGTACCTGGGACGCAGGGCCCAGCCCCTCCCCTGACTGCATCTCCCTCCCTGGGGCTCTCCCCTCCCCAGGCTCGGGGGTTGGGGAACATGTTGGCTCCCCAAACCAGCTTGCAGGTGCTGCACCTCTGTGCAGCCCAAGGACACTGGGGCCACAGGGTGAACTCAGGGAGCAGGTGTCTCCTCCTCCTGGAGAGGGCTGGGCATGCCCCAGCCCAGCCGTCTCCAGGAGCCCTGGGCAGAGCACAGGGGCAAAAGGGATTGGGGGTCAAACCCCATCCTTGGACACCTGCAGGCACAGCTGGGAAGCTGGGGCTCTGCACCCTCCTCAGGCACTCAGGAGGTTGGGCCTCAAGGTGACCCATGTTCAGAGGGGCCCACTGCCAGCAGCCCTTGCTCCTGATGCTCACGCCCACCCAAAGGGGGTCACCCCTCAAAATGACCGCTCAGGGTAGACATCCATACCTGGGCCACACCTGGGCTCTCATCATGCAGATGGAAGAGCAGTGGGAGCAGGCTCTTGTGCACTTGCATCTTCAGCTGCTGGTTTTTGCTGCCCACTGCAGCCTCCACCACATCTCTGAAGACGTGCATGGAGAGTTTTCGCACACAGCCAGACTCCTGGAGGCAAGGAAGAGGGGACACCTCAGCACTGCCTGCTCCAAGCCCACAGTCAGCATAGGGGGCACTGTGGCTGATGGGGAGATGACGGTTTCTGACCCTCCCTCCGCACCAAGGAGCTGTGGGCCAGGTCTGCAGACCCTGCAAAATGGCCCCAAGCCCAGGCAGGGCAATGCAGTGCGCTTCTGTAACAGGCTGCAGCCAGGAGAGCACAGCTGGGGGAGACGTCTGTGCCTCAAACGGCTCCTCTGGCCCTGGCCACATGCCCCCGGTCACCCCCAGCCAAGGCCCAGAAGAGCTGCCCCAGGAGAGCCCTCCACAGTGCCTCCTGGGCGCATCCCGCCCACTCCAGGCCTCGCCTGCCTGCCCCGGGGAGAGGCGCGAGCTCGCGGTCTTGCCCAGCCACAGTGCCTAGCAGGGCCGTCGGGGTGCTGGGAGCAAGCCTCGGCCTGCAGACGGTCTGCCCAGGGGCTGGGGTGGGCATGCAATGCCTGGCACAGAGGCTGGGATCCCCCGGGGATGGGAGAAGCCGTGGGGGGGCTGCTAGGGGCTGGGGGACATTGGCATTGTCGAGCGCGCGTTTCCAGGGAGGGGCAGCAGCAGGACAGGCTTCTCTGAGCTCTGCCTGCCTGGCCCTTCCGGGGAGCCTTTCTCCATCGCCCTGGGGCTCCACCAGTGCTCCCAGCTCAAGACGCCAGCAGAAAGAGGCAGCCATGGGGCACAGCTGCTCTCTCGCGCCCAGGCCTGCTCCTGGCTCTTTGGGCAGCACCTGCCCAGGCCTCGGGAAGGGCCGCAGGGGCCAAGCACAATACAGTTGCCCAGGGCACGGAGGGGGCTGCTTCGATGCAGTCCTGCAGCCCAGGACACCATGGGCAGCACAAGGCAATGATCCCAATTGCCACCAGGCAAAAAGGCTCCTGGCAGCGCCCGGGGCCTGTGGTGGGAAGCACAAATTCACACGCCGGGGGCACACGCACAGGGGAACACACCACAGCCGTGACCCTGCACACAGCCTCACAGACACACCAGCAGGGCCCCGGGCTCTCCCCCCAGCCTCACCTCATCAAAGAGCGGCAGGAGCTTCTCGGCCAGCAGCGGAGCGATGTGGGCAACCCTCCGTCCATCCGTGACAGGGACCACATTGCTGAACACCAGCAGGGCATTTGTGCTCATGTCCCTGTCCACGTCCTGCAGGTGCCTCATTACCAGTGGCCACAGGTACTGCATTTTGCTTACCTGTGGGAAACGCAACCTCATTTCCTGAAGCAATAAAAGACTGCCCTGGCAAAAATGCCGCCTTATTAGACACCACCTTCCCCTCTGGCTTCCCAGAAGCTGGCACAGCAATTACTGCAGCAACCTTCTGGCTGGCTGGGCTTACTGGCACATGGGCCTGAGCGGGTCTGGGGCATAGGGAGGGAGGAGAGGCCAACACAGTCTCCTCTGCACCTGACCAGTCGCCCTCTTCTCCGCCAGACTTGAATGGGCACCGTGGTTAGTAACCAATGCTGTCTGGAAACCTGCCCGGCCCGTGAGCAGTCCCAACCCTAGCAGGCTCCTTTCCCAGCGAAGCTCAGCGCTCCGTTGCCACGGCCCTGCGGACACCCACGGCTTGTGCACAGAGGCTGCAGCGCAGCGCAGACACCCCCAAGGTGGCACTCAGCACACGGTGGCCTCTGCAGAGTGGGGGCTGCTGCCTCGCGCCCCGGAAGCTGCCTGTGCCCAAAGCCTGGCCCCGCGCTCAGGCTCCCCCTCCACCTCGCAGCAGGATGCTCCCTCTGGGCACAGCACTCTCGCGACACAAACCGTCTGGAGATGGCTTGCTTGGTGCTGGCTCAAGATATCTACAGCATCCCCTGGCCAGCCCCACGCTGCCTGCACAGCTTCACCCGGCTGTCCCCTGCTCACCATCTCCTGTCTCTTGCACAGCAGGACAAGGCCTCGGAGGGCCAGCCCACGCATCACTCTGCACTGACTCCGCAGAGACATCAAAAGGGTTCCCAGGAAATCGTCCTTGTCGCCAGGAAGGTCACTGCAGGCCAGCAGCTGAAACACACAGCACAGAGAAACTGGCAATGGCGGCAGGACTCCCTGCATCGGGCAGCGCTGCATCCCACCAACAGCTCAGGACAAGGGGCCACCAGGCACAGACAAAGCCCAGTGCACAGGCAGCAGGGAGTGTGGAGAGCCCCTGGGGCCCCACTCCCTGCCCTGGGCCTCAGGGCACACCATGCAGATCCCCTGCCTGCTCCTCTGCTCCTCTCCACCAGCTGCAGCCTCTTATCCTCAGGCCTTTGAGGAGCTGCTGAAGAGAGAGCTGGCACAAAGGAGGCATCAAATACAGGTGGCGACAAGAGTTACCCCACCACAGAGGGGCCAAGGCCAAGGGCACTAATTGCAGGGCACTCCCTGCCCCACTTCCACTCGCTGCCATCCATCCCACAGGTGGGTAGAAGAGAGCACCGGAGCTAGAGGCACTCCAGAAAGGCACCGTCTGCCATCAGGCTCACCTCCACGAGGAAAGCCATGGCGGGGATCTCCTGGCAGGACTCCTTGCTCTTGAGCAGCGCTGTCAGCCGTTGGAAGAGGAAAACACGTACGTGTCTTGGGGTCTTCCTCATCTCTCTGGCAGAGGGAAGAAGGCACTGTCAGTTCTGAGCAGCCCAGGCAAACCTGGGCTTCTGCGACTGCCCTCCCAAACCCTCTCACCAGTGCCCTATGGGCCATGACAGGCAGGGCAAGGCCACGGTTGTGCTCGGCTCTGGCAGCCAGCAGCACTGCCCAGCGTCATCAGGCTCCTTTTGCCAGGGGAGACTGGAAGAACACCCTTCCGGCCCTGAACTCCAGCCTTCCAACGTGACCCCTTTCCTGCCCCCTTGAGTCAGGCACCCCTGGGCTCTTCCAGGGGCACCTTGCCCCTTCCCTGGGGGCTGCCCTTGACGGGGCTGCCTGCACACACACACCCCGGGGCTCCTGTGGCACGAGCCCAGGCCCCACGGGAGGGGACTCCACGCCTTTGGGAGGGAACTGCTCCTGGCCACCCCCCTCTCTTGTGCCTCCCAACACCACCTCTCCCCCAGCAGCTCGCAGAGCCTGGCAGCGATGGAGCCGGGGCTCCCTTGGCCGCTCAACTCGGCCAGGCCGCTGTCACAAGCGCTGAGGCTGCAGCCCCTTTCTTGGGGAGCTGGGCACCCCTGCGGGCTCGGTGGGGCACCGCATCTGCAGGGGAGAAATGCTGGGGCAGAGCGGGCACAAGGGGGCTCTCACCTGGCCAGCAAAGCCACTCCGCTGTGGTGGGTCTCAGCGCTGAGGAGCATGTCCCAGGCGCTCTTCCTCACCATGGCCAGCACCAGATTCTCATAGCCAGCATGGCAGAGCAGTGCTTTCATGGTCCGCACTGTTAACCTGTGTGCAGAGCAAACACCAGCTCACACTGGCACCCCGGCCCTGCCTCCAGGTCCGTGGCAGAGATGGTGGGGCTGGGATGGAGCACCTCACGGGGCTCGTGGGAGTGGACTCTTCCCCTCCGCATTCCTTCCAGCACATCTCAGCCTCTTCTGGTGTCAGCTCTGCGGTGAAGGAAATCTGGAATAGCAGCGCCAGGAAGAGCCGGGGGAAAAACTCCTCTAGCACCTGCAGGCAGGGGGGCTGCTGGAGGACCTCCTGTAGCGCTCTGGTTGCCTGCAGAAAAAGCCCAGAGACAGCTCTCGCTGCTGAGACGTCCCTGTTGCGCTGCCCGAGCTTGGGGGTGAGGCTCAGGCACTGCCCTGCACCTGGGGAGAAGCAGCAGTGCCTGCCCTGGCTGTGTGGCCTCCCTCACATGCTGTGCCTGTGCGCCCTGGGGGAGGTCAGGGCTTGGCGGTAGATGAGGAAGGGGAGAGGGCTCCCTGCCTCTTGCCTGCAGAGGCAAGCGCAGCCCTAGGAGAGAGCGAGGCTTCCTCCAGAAACTCACGGCCAGGGAAGAGACGTCCACGACATCCCCAGCCGAGGTTACTGTCTCATACAGCGGCCAGTCCTCCAGCACGCTGAGCAGCTCCTGCAGCACCCGCTCTGCAGCCGCGGGCTTCGACGCCAGCACCCTCCACATGGCCGCGGCAGCACTGCAGGCCCAGAGCGCCCTGTCAGCGGGTGCCGCAGCCGCAGCGCCGTGGCCTGGGCAGCCCCACAGGGCCTGGGCTGGCCGCCAGCCCTGCCGCTGCCCGCTGCCCGCTGCCCGCTGCCCGCTGCCCACTGCCCCGTGCCGGCAGCACCCAGCCGGCCCTGCCCCAGCAGGCACCACACCGCCAAGCTCAAGTCCCTTGTGGGGCAGGGAGGGAGCCAGGCGACCGGGCTCAGGGGCCCAAGGCAGCCAGGCTTGCTCAGCTCTGGCTGCTGCAGCCCTGCCTGAGGCAGCGGGGCTGGCACACGGGGACACCGGGAGGGCCCAGCCCCTCAGCAGAGTCCTGAAAAATCTCCCTCTCCCCCGCAGCCCACACGGGACGAGCTCTAAGGCCTGCGGGGCCCCAAGCACTAGAGGCAGCAGGGCCCGTACCTGTCGCAGGATGGGGAACAGCACAGCAGGCTCACAACCACCTCCTCGGGGTACGCGCAGGCCAGCTTGAGAAGGGCCCTGTCCAGGCTGTGCTGCGCAGACTCCTCCGTGACGGACAGCACGCTTCTCCACAGGCACCTCACCATCTCTGGCACCTGGAGGGCACACGGCTCCGAGTGGGGCTGCTGCCAGCCTGCAGCCGTTTGCCCAGCTCCCACCCAGAACTTTGGCCTCAGAGGGTGTCGGGTGCCTGGCATGCCTGGACTCAGGGGAAAAACAATCTCCCAGAGGCCTCGAGCCTCAGCCACACCACCCACAGGCTACTTACATTCGCCAAAAGGGAGGCATCGTCCGTCACAAACACATCCAGCATGTGAGTAGCTGCCTGTGTGTCATAGGTGCTGCAGGCTCTCATGCCCCTGATGGCTGTGACGATGATATCGGCCCTCTCAGCGGGCTGGAGGTATTTCCCAAACAGCTATGGGAGAAAGGAGGGCAGCCAAGACGGATACATCACACCCAGGGTCCCAACAGCAGTGCCTGGCTGAGTAGCAAGTGGCCCTGGAGAGAGTCGTGGGGCAGTGCTGGCACAGAGACTCCTGGAGAGCCAGGAGCAGGGCTTCTGCTGGGCTGGGTGATGGCACTGGGCTGGAGCTGGATGGTTGGGGTCAGGGTCCCCATGCACTGGTCCTGCGGGGAACCAGAGCTCGCTGGGGGCAGGAGGGAAGCCTTTGGCTAGCCCCAACCCATGGGCAGTGCGAGCCCTCACCCAGTGACCGCAAGGCCCCATCAGCCTCACGCGTTAGCCATCCCTCTCTTCATCCAAGTCGCATGCTGACCCCACGGCTGGCAGCCCCAACCAGGGAGGTGCTCCTTACCCTGCTCATTTCGCTGGCATCCTTGCACCCTGAAAGCCAGAAGGGGTTCGCAGCTTCCCCGTCCCTTTGGAGCTGCAGGTGCTCTGGGCTATCCTGCGACAGCTCCCTGCCTGCACAAGAGGGGAAAAGCAGGGCGGTCAGCAGGAAGGCTGCAGAGGTGGAGATGGCCCACTGAGGGCATCAGGGAGGAATCTGCCCTGGCAGACAACGGGGGCATGCCAGGAAAGTCTGGGCGGCAGGACGCCCAGGGAGGGGCTGCGCCTGTTGCCAGGCGGGGGAAGGAGAAATGGCTTGCAAGAATACAGAAAGGCAGAAGGACTCTGATCAGATGGTCTGGTGTGAAGCAAGACAGCAGACCTCGGAGCAGCAGGTGCTGCTGAAGGTTTCCCAGGCCGCTGCTAAGCAGAACAGGGCTGAGTGTCTGTGGTCTGGCTGCCCGTGTGTGCAAGAACCCAGCCCAATGCAGCTTCTTACTCTCTTCCCGCAGCAGGAATCTGTACAGGTGCCAAAGAGCATCCGCTGCCCTGTGACTGCTCCCCTCGTCCTTGTAGGCGCAGCACAGGGTGAGATGCCCCACCAGCTGCCCCAGGATTGGCACATGCTGCTGGTCGAGGGAGGCAGAGCTGGCACTGGATCCTTGAAAGCAGCCGCGGGCCTGGGGGAGGGAGGTAGCGCTGACACCAGGCCTGAGGGGCAGCGCTTGGGTCAAAGCCCTGAACCCGGGCTCCATGCAGGGCTGCATCCCAGGTGAGCCAGAGCTTTGGTGGCCCCTTCTGGCCCTGGCTCCCAAAGCAGCTGCGCAGCAGCCCAGGGCACGGAGGGCTGCCAGACGCGCTGGGCCCACGGCATGCGCCCAGGGCAGGCCTGGCCTGCATGGGCCAGGGGCACCGCCGGCTCCTGAGAGAGCAGAGACCACAGGGCGAAGCCCAAAGAGGCAGGCCAAGATCTTAGCTCCAGGGCAGGCTCTTGCTGAGGGCCCTAACCTCTGCCCAGGCTTCCCTCAGAGGGAGCCCGCAGCTGCAGGGCACTCCGGGGAGCTGACAAGGGGTGAGGGGGGGGCTGGAGCTTCCCTGCACCACAGGCTCCTTACCGGCAGCAAGGAAGAACTGGTCAGGAGACCACTCAGCCTCGCAATGCGTCCCACGGCCCTCTCATGCACAGCTGCTCGCTGGCAGTCGGTGAAGGTCAGCAGGACCTGGGAGGAGAAAAGCTGCTGCTCTGCCCTGCGCCCTGACGGCTGCTCCAAGGCAGGCAGCTCTGCTAAACACCTGGCCACATTTACGCTTCGGCTCCTTGGAGCACGAGCAAAGGCTCTAAGGAGGTTCTTGCCTCCAGAGTCCCTCGCAGCCATGGCGCAAATGCCCCAGACGGGCCTGCTGCGGCCACACTGATAGCTGAAGGCCATGAGGGCTCCAAGAGCACTGTGGGGAACCCTGCTCCCATGAGGGAGCCAGGCCCCTCCCGGCAGCATGCTCTCCGCTGCTGCTGCTGGCAGGGGGGTCCACCTGAGGGGGGAACTTCCCTTACAAACGAGGGACTGGTCCTGGGACCCTTTCTCTTGGCAAATACCAGACCTGCAGGATGCTCTGCATCTCCAGGAGGCCAGAGGTCGGGGAGTAGAGCACCAGAACCTGCAGCATGTTGTCCATAGCATCCAGGGTCTGCGAGGGGGACAGAGGGTTGAGGTGCTTCTTCCCCATTGCCCCCTACCTGCCGGAGAGGGGCTGGAATTCCTCCTGCCGGAGGGGGACACCTCTGGTCCTGCGGAGCCCAGGGAGAGGCCCCAGGGCAGGGGAGCTGCCTGGCGGCACTGCCCGTTGGCCTGCGCAGGGCAAGGGGAAGAAGGGATGCAGGTGGGAAACCGAGCTGGCAGCCAGCCCTACCTTGGAGCTCGCTCTCGTCTCTCAGCACAGGGCAGCCAGGCAGCAGCCCAGGCAGCCTGGCGGGCCTCTGCAACCCACGCAGCACATACCTTGGAGTAGAGGGCAGCATCCAGGCACTGCAGCTCCTCCCTTGGAGGCAGAGTGAAGACGCTGCAGAAGCAGGCATGCAGCAGGCTCTTCTTGTTCTCCAGAAGCAGCCCGACTTTGCTGCAAGCACAGAGAGGGGCCTGTCACTCCCTGGGGCTGGCAGCAGTACCTTCCTGCCCTGGGAAGGTGGACGCGCACCTGGGGGTGGGAGACCTGCGGGGGATATCTGCACTAGGTGGGGGAGCCCTATGGGCAGCCACCTCTTCCCCCCAGGATGCTGGCCAGGGACACAGGACACGCCTGGCAGGGAGAGGGCATCAGGCCCCATGTGCCTGCCTCACCCTTCTGGGGGAAGCCCAAGAGACATGGCGCAGTCCCAGGGCCCTCTCTGCCCTCCCATCTCCACCACTCTCGGGCCCAGCGCAAGCCCAGCAAATGGCACTGGGAGACTCCTCCAGGATGGGGGAAGCCTCCCAGCTAGGACTGGGGCCATCGGGCCATCTGATGGGGAGGCCCTGGCCAAGCCAGGGGCTGGGGCAGCTACCTCATTGCGCTGATGGCGAGCATGACTTGCTGCCGCACCACCGTGCCCAGGTGGTCGATGGGCTCCTCTTGCAGCAGCACCTGGAGAGCACAACCGGGATGGGCCATGGGAGCTGCCAGGGCCCAGCAAGCAGGCTGCAGGGCTGGCAGAGCCTGGGTGCCCCCACGCCACCACCGACACCCGGGGCAGCCCCCTCGTTGCCCAGGGCTCAGCTCCCCCGACTCCTCGGTGGCTCCTGCAGCCCCCGCAAGGGCTGTGGCCACGAGCCAGGGCCCCACACCTCCCTGTGCTCAGACACCCCCATCCTGCCCTCATCGCTGGGCCAGTGCCCCCTCCACCAGGCCTGCTGGCGGTCCCCTCTCCCCTCACCTCCAGCGACTCCGCCAGTTCCCATTTGCGCAGAAAAAGCTCCTCCCATAACACGGCATCGGAGCAGGCCCCTGTGCAGAGGGTGCAGACGCAGGCCAGAAACCACAGCTTCTCGGCCTCTCCCTGGTACCAGGAGCAGAGGGACAAAGAGAGTGCGTAAGAGGGGCAGGGGCAGGGCCAGCAGGACCAGAGCACTGCAGGGCCTGCAGCGACAGTGGGGCTCCACAGCCAGCAGCCCTCCGGGGGCTTCTGAGCGTGGTGCAGCCCGAGGGACCCACCGGCAGAGGCGGGCACAGCCCCGAGGGGGATGGCGACACTCCCCTCCCCTCGGTGATTGAAAAAGGCACGCACATACTGCATGGGTTCCATGTCCTCTCTGGGCAGAGCCAGGTGAGGAGCTGAGGGGAGGAAGAGAGCAGGCAGAGCTGCAGGGCTGGCAGCGAGAGGAGAGGAGACAGCCGAGCCCTCTGCCCCACCGCACACCTGCGGCCACGCGCACAGGCAGCCCCGGGCTGGGCACCTGCACCGGGGCACGGACACCGCGGCTCCCTGGGCTCGCCAGGCCTGGGAGGTGCCCAGCGGATGGGGCGCAGCGCTGCAGCGCTTTCAGGCCCCACGGCCCGGCACCCCCACAGCAGCCGGCTAGACAGCCAGGAGACCGGGGCAGAGCAGGGCAGGCTCGCAGCCCCCGGCCCTGCCCAGCCCAGCGGTGGCCCCTCACTCACCCATGGGCAGCGCCTGGGGCTCCCACCCCTCCTGGGGCTCCAGCTCACAGCTGCTTGCTGCAAGGGCCCCACCCTCCTCCTCCTCCTCCTCCTCCTTCTCCTCCGAGGCCACCCTGGGGCGGCTGGGGGGTCTCTCCGCCATCTTGGGCCACACGGCAAAAGCTCCGCGGGGCTCGAGGTGTCCCCCAGACATCTGCAGGAGAAAGGAGGGCAGCCCAGATAGATGCGGAGCACCCAGCGGTGCCCCCTCACTCAGCCGTTGGCAGCGCCTGGGGCGTGCGCACCTCGTGGGGCTCCAGCTCGCAGCTGCTCTCCGTAGGGACCCCACGGTCCTCAGCCTCCTCCTCCCAGGCCACCCTGGGGCGGCTGGGGGGTCTCTCCGCCATCTTGGGCCACGCGGCAAAGGCTCCGCGGGGCTCGAGGTGTCCCCCAGACATCTGCGGGAGAAAGGAGGGCAGCCCAGATAGATGCGGAGCACCCAGCAGTGCCCCCTCACTCAGCCGTTGGCAGTGCCTGGGGCGTGCGCACCTCGTGGGGCTGCAGCTCGCAGCTGCTCTCCGTAGGGACCCCACGGTCCTCAGCCTCCTCCTCCCAGGCCACCCTGGGGCGGCTGGGGGGTCTCTCCGCCATCCTAGGCGACGCGGCAAAGGCTCCGCGGGGCTGCCCGGGGACAAGAGGGAAAGGCCTGAGTGCACTCAGGGGGCTCCTTTGCCAGCCCCACGCACTCCCGTCCTCTCCCGTCACCGTCCTCCCGGACACTGCGGGGGCTGAGGCCGCAGGGGTGCCTGGCAACCCCGCGGGGTGTCACAGGAGCCCAGTCACAAAGGGCCCCACTGTCACCCTAGCGACGCTTGTCACCGGCCCGGGGAGGGGCAGGGTGGGTCCCCTCAGGGGGCGCAGGGCCAGCTCGCCCCCCCTGCTCTGGGACACCTCTGTTTGCCCTTGGGGTGCCCCAGGGCCCCCATGGCAGTCTGGTCCCCTCAGGGCTGCTCCTATCCTCGCCTGCTCCCCCCTGACCGTTGCTTGCTGCCCCTGTCCTCATGCACGCCAGTGAGCACCCCACGGGGACACACATGGCATGAGGTGCGAAGGGAACGAGCCCCGAAGGAAAGCTCTCCTCCACAGGGACCCTCTGGGCTGCTTCCTCACTGCTGCCACCCACCCCCTGGGGAGCAGAGCCAAACTCAGGGGTCTCCACCAGCAGCCTGGGGTCCCCGGGGCCCTCACACACCTCTGGGGCCTTTGAGTCCTCCCAAACCCTGACACTACTCAGGGCTCCAGAAGGGGTCCCCCATCTCCCTCACGCTGTGGGACTGTGGAGTGTTTGCCCTCGGGGGCCAGTGCCCCCAACCCCTGACCTGATCTGTGACAGGATCCAGGTGTCCGGGCCCTCCTGGTGTGCTGCAGGGGCCCTGCAGCCCTGCAGCCCTCTCCCACGGGGTGGGCAGTGGGGCTCCGCTCTCCCTGCCTCCCCTTTCTCAGGGAACAGGGGCAGAGACAGAGGCATCTTGAGGAGATCCCCTCCTTAGACCAGGAAAACAAAGCCCAAAACAGGGAAGGAAAGAAAGAGATTTAGAAAAGAACGGGGCAAAGAAAGGACACTGATCTTAGGGCTCCTTCAAGCAAAACCTTCACCTGGTTTCTTTCCAGCACTGCCGGGAGCAGCCTGGGCCGCCATCCTCCACCACAGGCACCCAGACAGGGTGTCTGGCAAAAAGGGAACAAATTAATCCACCGGGATCATGGCATAGGGTCACACTCATGCAGGGGACCAAACCTCCCACCCAGGACCCTGCTGCCAAGTGGCAATATGAGTGTCTGTGACAGGGTCCTTGCAGTGGTGTCCGCGGCTGAATCAGGAGAGACTCCCCGCACCATAGTTCTGCTCCATCCTTATGACCTACCTGCAGCAGTCGTCCTTGTAAGCTACCTCCATCTTTGTAACCTACCTGTAAGCTTGGGTGGCCAACCCAGCACATGCATGACCCATTGCTATTGATACACCTTAACTACGTACAAAAGCCTGTCTTAAGTGACCATTTCTGCAAGAACAATGTCTCCTGACTCTTTACACATGTCTTAACTGTGTCCAATTTGGTCACTTAGGCAGCAAGACCTACCCACGGGAGTCTTTAGGACATTCCACCCAGGATGGTAACCAACACATTTAAGCGTACACATTGGGCTAGACACAGCAGGAATTGCCTGAGGACATTTCTTAAACCGTCCAAAATTTCTACCTGGAGGGCTCTTGTAACAAGCAGTCGACTACTGAATTGTGAAGGGTCAGTCCATCTGTCCTTTGTCTCCAGCCACTCTCTTTTCTTGGAAGTTCAGATAACCAGCCGGGGAGTCCCTGGTCCACCACGGAAGTAACGGCCGATGTGAGCTGCGTGCACGTACAGCCTTGATGCCCAGCAGGACCACAATAAGTAAAGAATAAGTTGCATTTTTATCCTTACAACTCACTTTTAATTTCAGCCCTGTAGCTCTTGAAATATGAAGCATCTGAATTAGGCAGTGATGTCTGGGCAGAGGTTCATCTCAACCACCTTTTTGGTGCAAGAAATTTGGGCATCTGGTTAAGGGTAGCTGTGCGGGGCCTTTCATGGGTAGCTCTTACGACAGGATAGAAAGGCCTGTCTCAGCTTACTCTTAGGGGAACCTCGACATTGAGTTGGCACTCAAAGACTAATTTTTCAAAGATGGCAATTTAGGTGAAACAAATTTGTAGGTACAAATGAATGTGTCTATTTGTGGACAGGCAGAGGATTGAAAATGTAAGAAAAGACTTTTTCACTCTGAGGGTGGTTGAACACCGGAACAGGTTGCTGACAGAGGTTGTGGAGTCTCCAGTCTTGGAGCTATTCAAAACCCAACTGGACACGTCCCTGGGCAACCTGCTCTAGCTAACTCTGCTTGAGCAGGGGGTCAGGACAGATAATCCCCCGAGGTCTCTTCGAACCTCAGCTACTCTATGATTCTGTCATTGGGTGGGTGGGAGTGCGAAGCGGGGAAGGTGCTTGCACTTCTCGGTCTAGTGAGGCAAGAGATCCTTTTATGCAAAATTGAGTCATTCTTGAAGTCACAGCAGTTTAGACATAAGAAAGGAATGAGATTGCAGTAGATAAAATGTTACGGTATTTCAAAATGCAATAAAGAACAAAACTTGGGGCTGTATTTTCTTGATGTGTATTCTCTTTAATGCTTCAATCCATAGGTTGTCCTGGCAAGAGCTTCTTAACCAAATACTCATATTTTATCTGTGAAAACCTTAATTGCGATGATGTGGAGTGGTACAGTGAAACGGTGCTGTGGTGAGGCAACAAAAGGTGCTGAACGAATAAAGATGGCAGTAAGAGTCAGAAAAATGCTTTTAGCAAGAAAGAAAAATAAGTCAGCAGCAGAAGCAGACGAAACTGAAAAACTACTCCTTTTGACACAATCCTGGTCTATGTTACTGACAGCGGAGATACACAAACACAAAGCACCCAGGAGCAAGGTCAGACCCTTGTCCCCCCTCCCCAGTCTGGGAAGTGCAAGTGAGTCCTAGGCCACAGTCTAATTACAAGAGAGAGGCACCATAACGTCCTTTGGGACTAAGGTGCTGCCTGTGCTAAGAGGACTAGAAACCTTCAGGCCCAGCAGGCAACAGCCACTTCTCTCGGCCTTTGAGCAGGAAACATCAGTAGCGAAGTATCCTCCTGGGGTGGGATTCGAGAGCTATGTGAGCCCCCAGGCTGACCCATTGGCTTGGGACTGGCAGGTAGGATGTGGGGCGGTAGGAGGATGGGACCCCCGCCCTCTTGGAGCATTGCTGGCACGCCATGGTGCCACGAGTGCCCGTGTATGGGCAGCCCTGGAGTCTATCTGCTGGGTGTCTCAGGGTTTGCGTTGCCTCCCAGAGAAGTTAGAGGACAAAGCAAAGACAGAGCAACGCGGGGCAGGCAGCAGGGGTTTCTGGAGCCCTGGCTTAGGTGATCTGTCCAAAGGCTAAGCATTTTAGGCACACCAGCCTGGTGAGGGGCTTAGGAACAAGGGCACGCAGAGGCTTCTGCACCACACCAAAAGGCCCATTGATGCTCCTGGATTGCAAAGCAAGTCAGCTGGAGGCCCCTGGGGCATGTCATAAGGCTCTTGGAGGGCCCTCAGTGCAGGGAAAGACCAAGCAAGTGATTTGGGGAATGCTGAGAAGTATTCGGAGAGCTCTTGGGCCGTCCTGCATTTGCCGCTTTACCCACCTCCTCGGCTTCTGGCAGCCAGTGCCCGCTGCAGCTGCTGGACAGGCACTGCTAGAAAAGCTTCCTCCCCCCGCCGGAGCGCTGCAGACCAGGCTGCTCCTCCACAGCCACCGAGTCCTCAGGTGCCCAGGGGCCAAGCGGGGCTGGGTGCAGGGGCAGGCCATCTCACTGACTTCTGCTACGGCTTCCGCAGTGCTACAGAGGGACTGAGAGCCCTTCATTGCCCCCAACACAAGCACCGGCCGGGCTGGGCTCAGCACCTCCAGTGCAGTGAGAGCAGGATCTGGCCATCTGCTCTGGCCGTTGCAGGGGCAGAGAGGGCTGGAGCCAGGGCGGGCACCCCTGGCTGCCTGCTGCTGGCGCGGGGCTCTTGCCTGGGACACTCGGTGTGGTGCAGCCTGAATGGGAGGGCGAGAGGGCTTGGGTGGGACACGAGCGCTTCTCCCTCTTCTTCCTCGTGCTGGCTATGGCCTGTGCAATCCCCGGCACCACAGCAGTGTTTCAGCAAAGCCCAGCATGCCCGCGACAGGCCTGGGGCTGCTCCTTGAGGCTCAGCCATGCTGGTGTTCTTCCCATCCCTGGCCCCATGCAGCACAGGGGCTTTGCTCTGGGGTGGGACCCCCTGGGTGGGACCCCTGGGTGGGACCACCCCCCACACACACACCGCCCTGCCTGGGCTCAGCGCTCAGCCCGGCGGGAAATTTGCCATGCAAGCAGACTTCTCCTGACACCCCATCAGCTGTGCCAAAAGCATCCCCCCCCCTCCCTTCTCCTAGCCATCCCAGGGACCCTGCTAGCACAGCTCTCCTTGCTCCACCACCAGCTCCTGCAGCAGCTAGTGCCAGCTGCCTCCCACTCTGGGGGGGTCAGGGCAGGGCTGCCCCACACCTGCCACCAGCCCCAGCCAGCCCTGATCCCCCTTCCTTCTTCTGCGCCCCGCTCCCCAGGGAAGGGACACCTTCAATCGGCCCCTGCACCCCAGTGCCTTCCCTTGCACTCCCTGGGGGGAGTGGGCAGCCCCATGCCTCCACCAAGGGCTGCGTGTGCAGGCGAGGGCAGCCCCAAGGGCTGCGTCAGCCCCCGTCTCCCTGCCGTGGCGCTGGGCACTACGGCACTTGCAGGGACCCACGCACACGGCCCTCGGGAGCCTGGGGCCCCGGTGGGGCTCCTCCGCCTCCAAGGTGCCCGCGCTGATGCTCCACACGTCTCTCCCGGGACTCGGAGACCAAGAGAGGGCCCCAGTGCAAGGGAAGAGCAGCAGAGGGCTGCGGGGACACGGACACCGCAGGCGCCGGGGCGTCCTGGAAAGCAGGCAGAGGGAGGCAGAGGGCAACAGCAGGCAGAGAGGAGGGCGGGAGAGAAGGCGTGCGGGGTGTTGGTGTCGCCTTCAGCGCTCGCACGGGCACTGCTGGTTCTGCCCTCCCCGAGGGCCGCAGGGGCAGCCCGGTGGAGAGCCAGAGCGGAGCGGTCGAGGGCAGCGGCCGCACGGGGCTGGGCGAGCTGCCGAGCCCGTGACACCGACTAGGGGGTTAGGGTCTAGTGAAGTGAAGTCCCCACTCTGCAGCACTGATGTACTGAGCACCGCTGGTTGCACAAGGGGCCCAGAGGCCTGATGCCTCCTGGATGGGCTGTGGTGATCTGCTTTATGCACAGCTATTTAGGGGCTCCTGCTTTTAATTCTGGCTGATCAGCAATAGTGATGGGGGGTGTTACAGCAGGGATCACCCTGATTGTGGCCATGGAGAAGAAGGGCCTTGAAGGAGAGAAACCACCAGGCATCAAACCCTCATCGGAAAGGTGTAAAATCTCTGGGCAAACAACATGCCATCGCTTTGAAGGGGCACGCTCAGCATCTTCCTGCTGTTACACTGGGCTTCTGCAGTCAGGGTGCCCGAAGAGCTCCAGCTGCAGAGGGGCTGGAGCCTCTCGTGCCTGTGCAGAGCTCGGGGCCCTGCTGCGCTGGTGCCTGCATGGGCAAATCCTGCGGGGCCTACCAGAGCATCCCAGCAGCCTGCTAACTCCTGGGCTCAGCCACACCAGGGGAAGCCAGCGCCAGCGAGGGGCCAGCTCATGCAGGGTCCTTCCTCATGCAGAAGAGATCATGGCTTTGCAGGGCAGAACCCTGTCAAGACTGCTGCCATTCCTGACCCTGCTGTCCGGAGAAATGGGGTGCTTCTCTGACTGCTGGAAGGGGGGTATGTTGTGGCTGCCCCAGACTGCTGGAGAGCGTGTGTGCCCTCCCCCTCCCAGGGTGACCCCGATTCCTTCAGCACCTGACTTTTCTACCCATTCCTTTGCCCAAAGAAAAGACACTGAGCCGTGGTGAAGAGACAGGGCTGCTTCTTTGGGGAAAGCCCAGCAGAGGGGGGACTGGCAGCACAAGCCTGGGACGGGCTGGGCCTGAGGGCCGGAGCTGTCCTGCGGGCAGGGAGAGAGGCCAGGAACCCCCCGACTTCCCCGCACACTCAGGTGGCCGCTGCGGGCAGAGCAGCCTGGCATCAGGAGGCAGCCGAGCTCCAGCAGCAGACACGGCCACCGCGCAGAGGACAGTGCCACCGCTCCCACAGTCTCCTCAGCCGGTAGCACAGGCCTTCTGTGGTGCCTGGGGAGGGAGACATCTTCCCTAGAGCTCTCAGGAGCAGGATGGTTTGTGTCGCCAGGGAACAGATGGACGGGCTGCTGTCCTCCTGCAAGCCTTGCAGGGCTGAGAGAGAAAGGAGCAGAGCAGAGATCAAGGCGCCGTGTCTGCACAGACGCCAGGCATCCCCTGCTGACGCAGCCAGTCCCACCCAGCTCTTCCCACAGCCAGGAGGCAGCAGGAGCAAGAAAGGGATGAGGTGGGAGTTGCTGGCCAGGACCGTCCCAAAGGCGCCTGAAATCTTCTCTCTACTCTACCCACAGCGGCCCTGCTCTGCACGGGCAGCAGAGCCCTCCTCGCCTGGGGCAGGGGTGGCAGCTCCCTGCCCAGCATCTGTCTGCCTCCCACCAGCCCTGCCTGACACCCTGCTGCCCTCACTCACCCTTGCAGATGTCCTCCAGCTTCTCCTTGCTCCGGCCCCTCAGGTGCTGCCCAATGAGCCCTAGGCACACACACAGCCCCCCATAAATCCTGCTCCCCAGCCCACCCCCAGCAGCGAACCTGTCCCCCGGCTCGGCCATGCACTCACCTCCCCTCGGGCAGGGCTGACCCCAGTGTGCTTTCCCCAGCGTAACACCCAAGGGCGTTGCTGTGAGGCACTCAACAAGGCCCCCACCAGCCCCACACGTGTGGACAGAGATGGCGGAGGGTGACACGGAGCCCCCAGGCACCCAGGCCCTGCATCAGGCACACAGCAGCTGCAGCTGCAAGGCTGCTTCTTGCTGCTAGCGCAGCAGCCGGGGCTGGGACCAAGCTGCCCCGGGACAGAGAGGGACCCCAGGGGTTGGGACTCACCAGTGAACCTCACGGCTGCCTCTCGCAAGGACTCCTGCGGGCTCTCCAAGTACGTCAGGCTCTGGCTCAGGTACTCTTCTGCTCTTCTGCTGCCCCCCTCCAGCTGGGGAGGGCACAAGGGCACGGGCTTGGCGCACCCCCCCCTCACCCAGCCAGGCAGTCCCTGCGCCCAGGACCGGCCTCCCCGGCCTTGCCCTGCCAGGACGCTCATGGCTCCCACACACGAGCTGGGCAGTGCCGAGCTTCGGAGGGAGCAGAGGGCAGGCTGCTCCCCAGGCACGCTGAGGTGCCCTCCTGCTGCCAAGGCCCAGCTGGGCCAGGGGCTGCTTTAGCATCCCAGGGGGCAGCGAGGGCAGAGGAGCCTGGAGAAGAGCTCGCCAGGGCAGCGTGCTTGGAGAAGGGCAGCGTGAGTGCTGCTCCAGCCTGGCGGCTTTGGGTGCCAGCCAGGGCCAGGGGCACAGCTGCCTGCCCCACACACTGGGCATGGAGGGGGACAGGCCTTGCGCAGGCTGGCTCTGGGGGCTTTGGGGCCATTCTTACCAGGCACTCGCCGATCCTCCATGTCTGCGCTGTCTCAGCCAGGTGCCTGAGCTGCTTCCACTTCAGGAACTTGGCAGCGCCAAGGAGGGCTTCCCGAGAGGCCTGCACAGCAGCAGAGACGGGGAGGTGCCACTGCAGCCCAGGGGACAAGACCCTGCGTCCCCCTGCTCTTGGCAAGCCTCGGGGCCTTGCCTGGCCCACCATGGGAAGAGGCAGCAGCTGGGACCTGGGTCTGCCATGGGGTTCAATGTCCTGGGCAGAGATGGGGGGCAACCACCACCTCAAACACCTCGTCCATTGCTGCTGCCTCGTGCCCCAGCTCCAGAGCTGGGTACCTGGGACGCAGGGCCCAGCCCCTCCCCTGACTGCATCTCCCTCCCTGGGGCTCTCCCCTCCCCAGGCTCGGGGGCTGGGGAACATGTTGGCTCCCCAAACCAGCTTGCAGGTGCTGCACCTCTGTGCAGCCCAAGGACACTGGGGCCACAGGGTGAACTCAGGGAGCAGGTGTCTCCTCCTCCTGGAGAGGGCTGGGCATGCCCCAGCCCAGCCGTCTCCAGGAGCCCTGGGCAGAGCACAGGGGCAAAAGGGATTGGGGGTCAAACCCCATCCTTGGACACCTGCAGGCACAGCTGGGAAGCTGGGGCTCTGCACCCTCCTCAGGCACTCAGGAGGTTGGGCCTCAAGGTGACCCATGTTCAGAGGGGCCCACTGCCAGCAGCCCTTGCTCCTGATGCTCACGCCCACCCAAAGGGGGTCACCCCTCAAAATGACCGCTCAGGGTAGACATCCATACCTGGGCCACACCTGGGCTCTCATCATGCAGATGGAAGAGCAGTGGGAGCAGGCTCTTGTGCACTTGCATCTTCAGCTGCTGGTTTTTGCTGCCCACTGCAGCCTCCACCACATCTCTGAAGACGTGCATGGAGAGTTTTCGCACACAGCCAGACTCCTGGAGGCAAGGAAGAGGGGACACCTCAGCACTGCCTGCTCCAAGCCCACAGTCAGCATAGGGGGCACTGTGGCTGATGGGGAGATGACGGTTTCTGACCCTCCCTCCGCACCAAGGAGCTGTGGGCCAGGTCTGCAGACCCTGCAAAATGGCCCCAAGCCCAGGCAGGGCAATGCAGTGCGCTTCTGTAACAGGCTGCAGCCAGGAGAGCACAGCTGGGGGAGACGTCTGTGCCTCAAACGGCTCCTCTGGCCCTGGCCACATGCGCCCGGTCACCCCCAGCCAAGGCCCAGAAGAGCTGCCCCAGGAGAGCCCTCCACAGTGCCTCCTGGGCGCATCCCGCCCACTCCAGGCCTCGCCTGCCTGCCCCGGGGAGAGGCGCGAGCTCGCGGTCTTGCCCAGCCACAGTGCCTAGCAGGGCCGTCGGGGTGCTGGGAGCAAGCCTCGGCCTGCAGACGGTCTGCCCAGGGGCTGGGGTGGGCATGCAATGCCTGGCACAGAGGCTGGGATCCCCCGGGGATGGGAGAAGCCGTGGGGGGGCTGCTAGGGGCTGGGGGACATTGGCATTGTCGAGCGCGCGTTTCCAGGGAGGGGCAGCAGCAGGACAGGCTTCTCTGAGCTCTGCCTGCCTGGCCCTTCCGGGGAGCCTTTCTCCATCGCCCTGGGGCTCCACCAGTGCTCCCAGCTCAAGACGCCAGCAGAAAGAGGCAGCCATGGGGCACAGCTGCTCTCTCGTGCCCAGGCCTGCTCCTGGCTCTTTGGGCAGCACCTGCCCAGGCCTCGGGAAGGGCCGCAGGGGCCAAGCACAATACAGTTGCCCAGGGCACGGAGGGGGCTGCTTCGATGCAGTCCTGCAGCCCAGGACACCATGGGCAGCACAAGGCAATGATCCCAATTGCCACCAGGCAAAAAGGCTCCTGGCAGCGCCCGGGGCCTGTGGTGGGAAGCACAAATTCACACGCCGGGGGCACACGCACAGGGGAACACACCACAGCCGTGACCCTGCACACAGCCTCACAGACACACCAGCAGGGCCCCGGGCTCTCCCCCCAGCCTCACCTCATCAAAGAGCGGCAGGAGCTTCTCGGCCAGCAGCGGAGCGATGTGGGCAACCCTCCGTCCATCCGTGACAGGGACCACATTGCTGAACACCAGCAGGGCATTTGTGCTCATGTCCCTGTCCACGTCCTGCAGGTGCCTCATTACCAGTGGCCACAGGTACTGCATTTTGCTTACCTGTGGGAAACGCAACCTCATTTCCTGAAGCAATAAAAGACTGCCCTGGCAAAAATGCCGCCTTATTAGACACCACCTTCCCCTCTGGCTTCCCAGAAGCTGGCACAGCAATTACTGCAGCAACCTTCTGGCTGGCTGGGCTTACTGGCACATGGGCCTGAGCGGGTCTGGGGCATAGGGAGGGAGGAGAGGCCAACACAGTCTCCTCTGCACCTGACCAGTCGCCCTCTTCTCCGCCAGACTTGAATGGGCACCGTGGTTAGTAACCAATGCTGTCTGGAAACCTGCCCGGCCCGTGAGCAGTCCCAACCCTAGCAGGCTCCTTTCCCAGCGAGGCTCAGCGCTCCGTTGCCACGGCCCTGCGGACACCCACGGCTTGTGCACAGAGGCTGCAGCGCAGCGCAGACACCCCCAAGGTGGCACTCAGCACACGGTGGCCTCTGCAGAGTGGGGGCTGCTGCCTCGCGCCCCGGAAGCTGCCTGTGCCCAAAGCCTGGCCCCGTGCTCAGGCTCCCCCTCCACCTCGCAGCAGGATGCTCCCTCTGGGCACAGCACTCTCGCGACACAAACCGTCTGGAGATGGCTTGCTTGGTGCTGGCTCAAGATATCTACAGCATCCCCTGGCCAGCCCCACGCTGCCTGCACAGCTTCACCCGGCTGTCCCCTGCTCACCATCTCCTGTCTCTTGCACAGCAGGACAAGGCCTCGGAGGGCCAGCCCACGCATCACTCTGCACTGACTCCGCAGAGACATCAAAAGGGTTCCCAGGAAATCGTCCTTGTCGCCAGGAAGGTCACTGCAGGCCAGCAGCTGAAACACACAGCACAGAGAAACTGGCAATGGCGGCAGGACTCCCTGCATCGGGCAGTGCTGCATCCCACCAACAGCTCAGGACAAGGGGCCACCAGGCACAGACAAAGCCCAGTGCACAGGCAGCAGGGAGTGTGGAGAGCCCCTGGGGCCCCACTCCCTGCCCTGGGCCTCAGGGCACACCATGCAGATCCCCTGCCTGCTCCTCTGCTCCTCTCCACCAGCTGCAGCCTCTTATCCTCAGGCCTTTGAGGAGCTGCTGAAGAGAGAGCTGGCACAAAGGAGGCATCAAATACAGGTGGCGACAAGAGTTACCCCACCACAGAGGGGCCAAGGCCAAGGGCACTAATTGCAGGGCACTCCCTGCCCCACTTCCACTCGCTGCCATCCATCCCACAGGTGGGTATAAGAGAGCACCGGAGCTAGAGGCACTCCAGAAAGGCACCGTCTGCCATCAGGCTCACCTCCACGAGGAAAGCCATGGCGGGGATCTCCTGGCAGGACTCCTTGCTCTTGAGCAGCGCTGTCAGCCGTTGGAAGAGGAAAACACGTACGTGTCTTGGGGTCTTCCTCATCTCTCTGGCAGAGGGAAGAAGGCACTGTCAGTTCTGAGCAGCCCAGGCAAACCTGGGCTTCTGCGACTGCCCTCCCAAACCCTCTCACCAGTGCCCTATGGGCCATGACAGGCAGGGCAAGGCCACGGTTGTGCTCGGCTCTGGCAGTCAGCAGCACTGCCCAGCGTCATCAGGCTCCTTTTGCCAGGGGAGACTGGAAGAACACCCTTCCGGCCCTGAACTCCAGCCTTCCAACGTGACCCCTTTCCTGCCCCCTTGAGTCAGGCACCCCTGGGCTCTTCCAGGGGCACCTTGCCCCTTCCCTGGGGGCTGCCCTTGACGGGGCTGCCTGCACACACACACCCCGGGGCTCCTGTGGCACGAGCCCAGGCCCCACGGGAGGGGACTCCACGCCTTTGGGAGGGAACTGCTCCTGGCCACCCCCCTCTCTTGTGCCTCCCAACACCACCTCTCCCCCAGCAGCTCGCAGAGCCTGGCAGCGATGGAGCCGGGGCTCCCTTGGCCGCTCAACTCGGCCAGGCCGCTGTCACAAGCGCTGAGGCTGCAGCCCCTTTCTTGGGGAGCTGGGCACCCCTGCGGGCTCGGTGGGGCACCGCATCTGCAGGGGAGAAATGCTGGGGCAGAGCGGGCACAAGGGGGCTCTCACCTGGCCAGCAAAGCCACTCCGCTGTGGTGGGTCTCAGCGCTGAGGAGCATGTCCCAGGCGCTCTTCCTCACCATGGCCAGCACCAGATTCTCATAGCCAGCATGGCAGAGCAGTGCTTTCATGGTCCGCACTGTTAACCTGTGTGCAGAGCAAACACCAGCTCACACTGGCACCCCGGCCCTGCCTCCAGGTCCGTGGCAGAGATGGTGGGGCTGGGATGGAGCACCTCACGGGGCTCGTGGGAGTGGACTCTTCCCCTCCGCATTCCTTCCAGCACATCTCAGCCTCTTCTGGTGTCAGCTCTGCGGTGAAGGAAATCTGGAATAGCAGCGCCAGGAAGAGCCGGGGGAAAAACTCCTCTAGCACCTGCAGGCAGGGGGGCTGCTGGAGGACCTCCTGTAGCGCTCTGGTTGCCTGCAGAAAAAGCCCAGAGGCAGCTCTCGCTGCTGAGACGTCCCTGTTGCGCTGCCCGAGCTTGGGGGTGAGGCTCAGGCACTGCCCTGCACCTGGGGAGAAGCAGCAGTGCCTGCCCTGGCTGTGTGGCCTCCCTCACATGCTGTGCCTGTGCGCCCTGGGGGAGGTCAGGGCTTGGCGGTAGATGAGGAAGGGGAGAGGGCTCCCTGCCTCTTGCCTGCAGAGGCAAGCGCAGCCCTAGGAGAGAGCGAGGCTTCCTCCAGAAACTCACGGCCAGGGAAGAGACGTCCACGACATCCCCAGCCGAGGTTACTGTCTCATACAGCGGCCAGTCCTCCAGCACGCTGAGCAGCTCCTGCAGCACCCGCTCCGCAGCCGCGGGCTTCGACGCCAGCACCCTCCACATGGCCGCGGCAGCACTGCAGGCCCAGAGCGCCCTGTCAGCGGGTGCCGCAGCCGCAGCGCCGTGGCCTGGGCAGCCCCACAGGGCCTGGGCTGGCCGCCAGACCTGCCGCTGCCTGCTGCCCGCTGCCCGCTGCCCGCTGCCCACTGCCCCGTGCCGGCAGCACCCAGCCGGCCCTGTCCCAGCAGGCACCACACCGCCAAGCTCAAGTCCCTTGTGGGGCAGGGAGGGAGCCAGGCGACCGGGCTCAGGGGCCCAAGGCAGCCAGGCTTGCTCAGCTCTGGCTGCTGCAGCCCTGCCTGAGGCAGCGGGGCTGGCACACGGGGACACCGGGAGGGCCCAGCCCCTCAGCAGAGTCCTGAAAAATCTCCCTCTCCCCCGCAGCCCACACGGGACGAGCTCTAAGGCCTGCGGGGCCCCAAGCACTAGAGGCAGCAGGGCCCGTACCTGTCGCAGGATGGGGAACAGCGCAGCAGGCTCACAACCACCTCCTCGGGGTACGCGCAGGCCAGCTTGAGAAGGGCCCTGTCCAGGCTGTGCTGCGCAGACTCCTCCGTGATGGACAGCACGCTTCTCCACAGGCACCTCACCATCTCTGGCACCTGGAGGGCACACGGCTCCGAGTGGGGCTGCTGCCAGCCTGCAGCCGTTTGCCCAGCTCCCACCCAG
This sequence comes from Dromaius novaehollandiae, assembly GCF_036370855.1. NCBI lineage: Eukaryota > Metazoa > Chordata > Aves > Casuariiformes > Dromaiidae > Dromaius > Dromaius novaehollandiae. Next base: position 45,656,048 of record NC_088104.1, read on the forward strand.
AACTTTGGCCTCAGAGGGTGTCGGGTGCCTGGCATGCCTGGACTCAGGGGAAAAACAATCTCCCAGAGGCCTCGAGCCTCAGCCACACCACCCACAGGCTACTTACATTCGCCAAAAGGGAGGCATCGTCCGTCACAAACACATCCAGCATGTGAGTAGCTGCCTGTGTGTCATAGGTGCTGCAGGCTCTCATGCCCCTGATGGCTGTGACGATGATATCGGCCCTCTCAGCGGGCTGGAGGTATTTCCCAAACAGCTATGGGAGAAAGGAGGGCAGCCAAGACGGATACATCACACCCAGGGTCCCAACAGCAGTGCCTGGCTGAGTAGCAAGTGGCCCTGGAGAGAGTCGTGGGGCAGTGCTGGCACAGAGACTCCTGGAGAGCCAGGAGCAGGGCTTCTGCTGGGCTGGGTGATGGCACTGGGCTGGAGCTGGATGGTTGGGGTCAGGGTCCCCATGCACTGGTCCTGCGGGGAACCAGAGCTCGCTGGGGGCAGGAGGGAAGCCTTTGGCTAGCCCCAACCCATGGGCAGTGCGAGCCCTCACCCAGTGACCGCAAGGCCCCATCAGCCTCACGCGTTAGCCATCCCTCTCTTCATCCAAGTCGCATGCTGACCCCACAGCTGGCAGCCCCAACCAGGGAGGTGCTCCTTACCCTGCTCATTTCGCTGGCATCCTTGCACCCTGAAAGCCAGAAGGGGTTCGCAGCTTCCCCGTCCCTTTGGAGCTGCAGGTGCTCTGGGCTATCCTGCAACAGCTCCCTGCCTGCACAAGAGGGGAAAAGCAGGGCGGTCAGCAGGAAGGCTGCAGAGGTGGAGATGGCCCACTGAGGGCATCAGGGAGGAATCTGCCCTGGCAGACAACGGGGGCATGCCAGGAAAGTCTGGGCGGCAGGACGCCCAGGGAGGGGCTGCGCCTGTTGCCAGGCGGGGGAAGGAGAAATGGCTTGCAAGAATACAGAAAGGCAGAAGGACTCTGATCAGATGGTCTGGTGTGAAGCAAGACAGCAGACCTCGGAGCAGCAGGTGCTGCTGAAGGTTTCCCAGGCCGCTGCTAAGCAGAACAGGGCTGAGTGTCTGTGGTCTGGCTGCCCGTGTGTGCAAGAACCCAGCCCAATGCAGCTTCTTACTCTCTTCCCGCAGCAGGAATCTGTACAGGTGCCAAAGAGCATCCGCTGCCCTGTGACTGCTCCCCTCGTCCTTGTAGGCGCAGCACAGGGTGAGATGCCCCACCAGCTGCCCCAGGATTGGCACATGCTGCTGGTCGAGGGAGGCAGAGCTGGCACTGGATCCTTGAAAGCAGCCGCGGGCCTGGGGGAGGGAGGTAGCGCTGACACCAGGCCTGAGGGGCAGCGCTTGGGTCAAAGCCCTGAACCCGGGCTCCATGCAGGGCTGCATCCCAGGTGAGCCAGAGCTTTGGTGGCCCCTTCTGGCCCTGGCTCCCAAAGCAGCTGCGCAGCAGCCCAGGGCACGGAGGGCTGCCAGACGCGCTGGGCCCACGGCATGCGCCCAGGGCAGGCCTGGCCTGCATGGGCCAGGGGCACCGCCGGCTCCTGAGAGAGCAGAGACCACAGGGCGAAGCCCAAAGAGGCAGGCCAAGATCTTAGCTCCAGGGCAGGCTCTTGCTGAGGGCCCTAACCTCTGCCCAGGCTTCCCTCAGAGGGAGCCCGCAGCTGCAGGGCACTCCGGGGAGCTGACAAGGGGTGAGGGGGGGGCTGGAGCTTCCCTGCACCACAGGCTCCTTACCGGCAGCAAGGAAGAACTGGTCAGGAGACCACTCAGCCTCGCAATGCGTCCCACGGCCCTCTCATGCACAGCTGCTCGCTGGCAGTCGGTGAAGGTCAGCAGGACCTGGGAGGAGAAAAGCTGCTGCTCTGCCCTGCGCCCTGACGGCTGCTCCAAGGCAGGCAGCTCTGCTAAACACCTGGCCACATTTACGCTTCGGCTCCTTGGAGCACGAGCAAAGGCTCTAAGGAGGTTCTTGCCTCCAGAGTCCCTCGCAGCCATGGCGCAAATGCCCCAGACGGGCCTGCTGCGGCCACACTGATAGCTGAAGGCCATGAGGGCTCCAAGAGCACTGTGGGGAACCCTGCTCCCATGAGGGAGCCAGGCCCCTCCCGGCAGCATGCTCTCCGCTGCTGCTGCTGGCAGGGGGGTCCACCTGAGGGGGGAACTTCCCTTACAAACGAGGGACTGGTCCTGGGACCCTTTCTCTTGGCAAATACCAGACCTGCAGGATGCTCTGCATCTCCAGGAGGCCAGAGGTCGGGGAGTAGAGCACCAGAACCTGCAGCATGTTGTCCATAGCATCCAGGGTCTGCGAGGGGGACAGAGGGTTGAGGTGCTTCTTCCCCATTGCCCCCTACCTGCCGGAGAGGGGCTGGAATTCCTCCTGCCGGAGGGGGACACCTCTGGTCCTGCGGAGCCCAGGGAGAGGCCCCAGGGCAGGGGAGCTGCCTGGCGGCACTGCCCGTTGGCCTGCGCAGGGCAAGGGGAAGAAGGGATGCAGGTGGGAAACCGAGCTGGCAGCCAGCCCTACCTTGGAGCTCGCTCTCGTCTCTCAGCACAGGGCAGCCAGGCAGCAGCCCAGGCAGCCTGGCGGGCCTCTGCAACCCACGCAGCACATACCTTGGAGTAGAGGGCAGCATCCAGGCACTGCAGCTCCTCCCTTGGAGGCAGAGTGAAGACGCTGCAGAAGCAGGCATGCAGCAGGCTCTTCTTGTTCTCCAGAAGCAGCCCGACTTTGCTGCAAGCACAGAGAGGGGCCTGTCACTCCCTGGGGCTGGCAGCAGTACCTTTCTGCCCTGGGAAGGTGGACGCGCACCTGGGGGTGGGAGACCTGCGGGGGATACCTGCACTAGGTGGGGGAGCCCTATGGGCAGCCACCTCTTCCCCCCAGGATGCTGGCCAGGGACACAGGACACGCCTGGCAGGGAGAGGGCATCAGGCCCCATGTGCCTGCCTCACCCTTCTGGGGGAAGCCCAAGAGACATGGTGCAGTCCCAGGGCCCTCTCTGCCCTCCCATCTCCACCACTCTCGGGCCCAGCGCAAGCCCAGCAAATGGCACTGGGAGACTCCTCCAGGATGGGGGAAGCCTCCCAGCTAGGACTGGGGCCATCGGGCCATCTGATGGGGAGGCCCTGGCCAAGCCAGGGGCTGGGGCAGCTACCTCATTGCGCTGATGGCGAGCATGACTTGCTGCCGCACCACCGTGCCCAGGTGGTCGATGGGCTCCTCTTGCAGCAGCACCTGGAGAGCACAACCGGGATGGGCCATGGGAGCTGCCAGGGCCCAGCAAGCAGGCTGCAGGGCTGGCAGAGCCCGGGTGCCCCCACGCCACCACCGACACCCGGGGCAGCCCCCTCGTTGCCCAGGGCTCAGCTCCCCCGACTCCTCGGTGGCTCCTGCAGCCCCCGCAAGGGCTGTGGCCACGAGCCAGGGCCCCACACCTCCCTGTGCTCAGACACCCCCATCCTGCCCTCATCGCTGGGCCAGTGCCCCCTCCACCAGGCCTGCTGGCGGTCCCCTCTCCCCTCACCTCCAGCGACTCCGCCAGTTCCCATTTGCGCAGAAAAAGCTCCTCCCATAACACGGCATCGGAGCAGGCCCCTGTGCAGAGGGTGCAGACGCAGGCCAGAAACCACAGCTTCTCGGCCTCTCCCTGGTACCAGGAGCAGAGGGACAAAGAGAGCGCGTAAGAGGGGCAGGGGCAGGGCCAGCAGGACCAGAGCACTGCAGGGCCTGCAGCGACAGTGGGGCTCCACAGCCAGCAGCCCTCCGGGGGCTTCTGAGCGTGGTGCAGCCCGAGGGACCCACCGGCAGAGGCGGGCACAGCCCCGAGGGGGATGGCGACACTCACCTCCCCTCGGTGATTGAAAAAGGCACGCACATACTGCATGGGTTCCATGTCCTCTCTGGGCAGAGCCAGGTGAGGAGCTGAGGGGAGGAAGAGAGCAGGCAGAGCTGCAGGGCTGGCAGCGAGAGGAGAGGAGACAGCCGAGCCCTCTGCCCCACCGCACACCTGCGGCCACGCGCACAGGCAGCCCCGGGCTGGGCACCTGCACCGGGGCACGGACACCGCGGCTCCCTGGGCTCGCCAGGCCTGGGAGGTGCCCAGCGGACGGGGCGCAGCGCTGCAGCGCTTTCAGGCCCCACGGCCCGGCACCCCCACAGCAGCCGGCTAGACAGCCAGGAGACCGGGGCAGAGCAGGGCGGGCTCGCAGCCCCCGGCCCTGCCCAGCCCAGCAGTGGCCCCTCACTCACCCATGGGCAGCGCCTGGGGCTCCCACCCCTCCTGGGGCTCCAGCTCACAGCTGCTTGCTGCAAGGGCCCCACCCTCCTCCTCCTCCTTCTCCTCCGAGGCCACCCTGGGGCGGCTGGGGGGTCTCTCCGCCATCTTGGGCCACACGGCAAAAGCTCCGCAGGGCTCGAGGTGTCCCCCAGACATCTGCAGGAGAAAGGAGGGCAGCCCAGATAGATGCGGAGCACCCAGCGGTGCCCCCTCACTCAGCCGTTGGCAGCGCCTGGGGCGTGCGCACCTCGTGGGGCTCCAGCTCGCAGCTGCTCTCCGTAGGGACCCCACGGTCCTCAGCCTCCTCCTCCCAGGCCACCCTGGGGCGGCTGGGGGGTCTCTCCGCCATCTTGGGCCACGCGGCAAAGGCTCCGCGGGGCTCGAGGTGTCCCCCAGACATCTGCGGGAGAAAGGAGGGCAGCCCAGATAGATGCGGAGCACCCAGCAGTGCCCCCTCACTCAGCCGTTGGCAGTGCCTGGGGCGTGCGCACCTCGTGGGGCTGCAGCTCGCAGCTGCTCTCCGTAGGGACCCCACGGTCCTCAGCCTCCTCCTCCCAGGCCACCCTGGGGCGGCTGGGGGGTCTCTCCGCCATCCTAGGCGACGCGGCAAAGGCTCCGCGGGGCTGCCCGGGGACAAGAGGGAAAGGCCTGAGTGCACTCAGGGGGCTCCTTTGCCAGCCCCACGCACTCCCGTCCTCTCCCGTCACCGTCCTCCCGGACACTGCGGGGGCTGAGGCCGCAGGGGTGCCTGGCAACCCCGCGGGGTGTCACAGGAGCCCAGTCACAAAGGGCCCCACTGTCACCCTAGCGACCCTTGTCACCGGCCCGGGGAGGGGCAGGGTGGGTCCCCTCAGGGGGCGCAGGGCCAGCTCGCCCCCCCTGCTCTGGGACACCTCTGTTTGCCCTTGGGGTGCCCCAGGGCCCCCATGGCAGTCTGGTCCCCTCAGGGCTGCTCCTATCCTCGCCTGCTCCCCCCTGACCGTTGCTCGCTGCCCCTGTCCTCATGCACGCCAGTGAGCACCCCACGGGGACACACATGGCATGAGGTGCAAAGGGAACGAGCCCCGAAGGAAAGCTCTCCTCCACAGGGACCCTCTGGGCTGCTTCCTCACTGCTGCCACCCACCCCCTGGGGAGCAGAGCCAAACTCAGGGGTCTCCACCAGCAGCCTGGGGTCCCCGGGGCCCTCACACACCTCTGGGGCCTTTGAGTCCTCCCAAACCCTGACACTACTCAGGGGTCCAGAAGGGGTCCCCCATCTCCCTCACGCTGTGGGACTGTGGAGTGTTTGCCCTCGGGGGCCAGTGCCCCCAACCCCTGACCTGATCTGTGACAGGATCCAGGTGTCCGGGCCCTCCTGGTGTGCTGCAGGGGCCCTGCAGCCCTGCAGCCCTCTCCCACGGGGTGGGCAGTGGGGCTCCGCTCTCCCTGCCTCCCCTTTCTCAGGGAACAGGGGCAGAGACAGAGGCATCTTGAGGAGATCCCCTCCTTAGACCAGGAAAACAAAGCCCAAAACAGGGAAGGAAAGAAAGAGATTTAGAAAAGAACGGGGCAAAGAAAGGACACTGATCTTAGGGCTCCTTCAAGCAAAACCTTCACCTGGTTTCTTTCCAGCACTGCCGGGAGCAGCCTGGGCCGCCATCCTCCACCACAGGCACCCAGACAGGGTGTCTGGCAAAAAGGGAACAAATTAATCCACCGGGATCATGGCATAGGGTCACACTCATGCAGGGGACCAAACCTCCCACCCAGGACCCTGCTGCCAAGTGGCAATATGAGTGTCTGTGACAGGGTCCTTGCAGTGGTGTCCGCGGCTGAACCAGGAGAGACTCCCCGCACCATAGTTCTGCTCCATCCTTATGACCTACCTGCAGCAGTCGTCCTTGTAAGCTACCTCCATCTTTGTAACCTACCTGTAAGCTTGGGTGGCCAACCCAGCACATGCATGACCCATTGCTATTGATACACCTTAACTACGTACAAAAGCCTGTCTTAAGTGACCATTTCTGCAAGAACAATGTCTCCTGACTCTTTACACATGTCTTAACTGTGTCCAATTTGGTCACTTAGGCAGCAAGACCTACCCACGGGAGTCTTTAGGACATTCCACCCAGGATGGTAACCAACACATTTAAGCGTACACATTGGGCTAGACACAGCAGGAATTGCCTGAGGACATTTCTTAAACCGTCCAAAATTTCTACCTGGAGGGCTCTTGTAACAAGCAGTCGACTACTGAATTGTGAAGGGTCAGTCCATCTGTCCTTTGTCTCCAGCCACTCTCTTTTCTTGGAAGTTCAGATAACCAGCCGGGGAGTCCCTGGTCCACCACGGAAGTAACGGCCGATGTGAGCTGCGTGCACGTACAGCCTTGATGCCCAGCAGGACCACAATAAGTAAAGAATAAGTTGCATTTTTATCCTTACAACTCTCTTTTAATTTCAGCCCTGTAGCTCTTGAAATATGAAGCATCTGAATTAGGCAGTGATGTCTGGGCAGAGGTTCATCTCAACCACCTTTTTGGTGCAAGAAATTTGGGCATCTGGTTAAGGGTAGCTGTGCGGGGCCTTTCATGGGTAGCTCTTACGATAGGATAGAAAGGCCTGTCTCAGCTTACTCTTAGGGGAACCTCGACATTGAGTTGGCACTCAAAGACTAATTTTTCAAAGATGGCAATTTAGGTGAAACAAATTTGTAGGTACAAATGAATGTGTCTATTTGTGGACAGGCAGAGGATTGAAAAAGTAAGAAAAGACTTTTTCACTCTGAGGGTGGTTGAACACCGGAACAGGTTGCTGACAGAGGTTGTGGAGTCTCCAGTCTTGGAGCTATTCAAAACCCAACTGGACACGTCCCTGGGCAACCTGCTCTAGCTAACTCTGCTTGAGCAGGGGGTCAGGACAGATAATCCCCCGAGGTCTCTTCGAACCTCAGCTACTCTGTGATTCTGTCATTGGGTGGGTGGGAGTGCGAAGCGGGGAAGGTGCTTGCACTTCTCGGTCTAGTGAGGCAAGAGATCCTTTTATGCAAAATTGAGTCATTCTTGAAGTCACAGCAGTTTAGACATAAGAAAGGAATGAGATTGCAGTAGATAAAATGTTACGGTATTTCAAAATGCAATAAAGAACAAAACTTGGGGCTGTATTTTCTTGATGTGTATTCTCTTTAATGCTTCAATCCATAGGTTGTCCTGGCAAGAGCTTCTTAACCAAATACTCATATTTTATCTGTGAAAACCTTAATTGCGATGATGTGGAGTGGTACAGTGAAACGGTGCTGTGGTGAGGCAACAAAAGGTGCTGAACGAATAAAGATGGCAGTAAGAGTCAGAAAAATGCTTTTAGCAAGAAAGAAAAATAAGTCAGCAGCAGAAGCAGACGAAACTGAAAAACTACTCCTTTTGACACAATCCTGGTCTATGTTACTGACAGCTGAGATACACAAACACAAAGCACCCAGGAGCAAGGTCAGACCCTTGTCCCCCCTCCCCAGTCTGGGAAGTGCAAGTGAGTCCTAGGCCACAGTCTAATTACAAGAGAGAGGCACCATAACGTCCTTTGGGACTAAGGTGCTGCCTGTGCTAAGAGGACTAGAAACCTTCAGGCCCAGCAGGCAACAGCCACTTCTCTCGGCCTTTGAGCAGGAAACATCAGTAGCGAAGTATCCTCCTGGGGTGGGATTCGAGAGCTATGTGAGCCCCCAGGCTGACCCATTGGCTTGGGACTGGCAGGTAGGATGTGGGGCGGTAGGAGGATGGGACCCCCGCCCTCTTGGAGCATTGCTGGCACGCCATGGTGCCACGAGTGCCTGTGTATGGGCAGCCCTGGAGTCTATCTGCTGGGTGTCTCAGGGTTTGCGTTGCCTCCCAGAGAAGTTAGAGGACAAAGCAAAGACAGAGCAACGCGGGGCAGGCAGCAGGGGTTTCTGGAGCCCTGGCTTAGGTGATCTGTCCAAAGGCTAAGCATTTTAGACACACCAGCCTGGTGAGGGGCTTAGGAACAAGGGCACGCAGAGGCTTCTGCACCACACCAAAAGGCCCATTGATGCTCCTGGATTGCAAAGCAAGTCAGCTGGAGGCCCCTGGGGCATGTCATAAGGCTCTTGGAGGGCCCTCAGTGCAGGGAAAGACCAAGCAAGTGATTTGGGGAATGCTGAGAAGTATTCGGAGAGCTCTTGGGCCGTCCTGCATTTGCCGCTTTACCCACCTCCTCGGCTTCTGGCAGCCAGTGCCCGCTGCAGCTGCTGGACAGGCACTGCTAGAAAAGCTTCCTCCCCCCGCCGGAGCGCTGCAGACCAGGCTGCTCCTCCACAGCCACCGAGTCCTCAGGTGCCCAGGGGCCAAGCGGGGCTGGGTGCAGGGGCAGGCCATCTCACTGACTTCTGCTACGGCTTCCGCAGTGCTACAGAGGGACTGAGAGCCCTTCATTGCCCCCAACACAAGCACCGGCCGGGCTGGGCTCAGCACCTCCAGTGCAGTGAGAGCAGGATCTGGCCATCTGCTCTGGCCGTTGCAGGGGCAGAGAGGGCTGGAGCCAGGGCGGGCACCCCTGGCTGCCTGCTGCTGGCGCGGGGCTCTTGCCTGGGACACTCGGTGTGGTGCAGCCTGAATGGGAGGGCGAGAGGGCTTGGGTGGGACACGAGCGCTTCTCCCTCTTCTTCCTCGTGCTGGCTATGGCCTGTGCAATCCCCGGCACCACAGCAGTGTTTCAGCAAAGCCCAGCATGCCCGCGACAGGCCTGGGGCTGCTCCTTGAGGCTCAGCCATGCTGGTGTTCTTCCCATCCCTGGCCCCATGCAGCACAGGGGCTTTGCTCTGGGGTGGGACCCCCTGGGTGGGACCCCTGGGTGGGACCACCCCCCACACACACACCGCCCTGCCTGGGCTCAGCGCTCAGCCCGGCGGGAAATTTGCCATGCAAGCAGACTTCTCCTGACACCCCATCAGCTGTGCCAAAAGCATCCCCCCCCCTCCCTTCTCCTAGCCATCCCAGGGACCCTGCTAGCACAGCTCTCCTTGCTCCACCACCAGCTCCTGCAGCAGCTAGTGCCAGCTGCCTCCCACTCTGGGGGGGTCAGGGCAGGGCTGCCCCACACCTGCCACCAGCCCCAGCCAGCCCTGATCCCCCTTCCTTCTTCTGCGCCCCGCTCCCCAGGGAAGGGACACCTTCAATCGGCCCCTGCACCCCAGTGCCTTCCCTTGCACTCCCTGGGGGGAGTGGGCAGCCCCATGCCTCCACCAAGGGCTGCGTGTGCAGGCGAGGGCAGCCCCAAGGCCTGCGTCAGCCCCCGTCTCCCTGCCGTGGCGCTGGGCACTACGGCACTTGCAGGGACCCACGCACACGGCCCTCGGGAGCCTGGGGCCCCGGTGGGGCTCCTCCGCCTCCAAGGTGCCCGCGCTGATGCTCCACACGTCTCTCCCGGGACTCGGAGACCAAGAGAGGGCCCCAGTGCAAGGGAAGAGCAGCAGAGGGCTGCGGGGACACGGACACCGCAGGCGCCGGGGCGTCCTGGAAAGCAGGCAGAGGGAGGCAGAGGGCAACAGCAGGCAGAGAGGAGGGCGGGAGAGAAGGCGTGCGGGGTGTTGGTGTCGCCTTCAGCGCTCGCACGGGCACTGCTGGTTCTGCCCTCCCCGAGGGCCGCAGGGGCAGCCCGGTGGAGAGCCAGAGCCGAGCGGTCGAGGGCAGCGGCCGCACGGGGCTGGGCGAGCTGCCGAGCCCGTGACACCGACTAGGGGGTTAGGGTCTAGTGAAGTGAAGTCCCCACTCTGCAGCACTGATGTACTGAGCACCGCTGGTTGCACAAGGGGCCCAGAGGCCTGATGCCTCCTGGATGGGCTGTGGTGATCTGCTTTATGCACAGCTATTTAGGGGCTCCTGCTTTTAATTCTGGCTGATCAGCAATAGTGATGGGGGGTGTTACAGCAGGGATCACCCTGATTGTGGCCATGGAGAAGAAGGGCCTTGAAGGAGAGAAACCACCAGGCATCAAACCCTCATCGGAAAGGTGTAAAATCTCTGGGCAAACAACATGCCATCGCTTTGAAGGGGCACGCTCAGCATCTTCCTGCTGTTACACTGGGCTTCTGCAGTCAGGGTGCCCGAAGAGCTCCAGCTGCAGAGGGGCTGGAGCCTCTCGTGCCTGTGCAGAGCTCGGGGCCCTGCTGCGCTGGTGCCTGCATGGGCAAATCCTGCGGGGCCTACCAGAGCATCCCAGCAGCCTGCTAACTCCTGGGCTCAGCCACACCAGGGGAAGCCAGCGCCAGCGAGGGGCCAGCTCATGCAGGGTCCTTCCTCATGCAGAAGAGATCATGGCTTTGCAGGGCAGAACCCTGTCAAGACTGCTGCCATTCCTGACCCTGCTGTCCGGAGAAATGGGGTGCTTCTCTGACTGCTGGAAGGGGGGTATGTTGTGGCTGCCCCAGACTGCTGGAGAGCGTGTGTGCCCTCCCCCTCCCAGGGTGACCCCGATTCCTTCAGCACCTGACTTTTCTACCCATTCCTTTGCCCAAAGAAAAGACACTGAGCCGTGGTGAAGAGACAGGGCTGCTTCTTTGGGGAAAGCCCAGCAGAGGGGGGACTGGCAGCACAAGCCTGGGACGGGCTGGGCCTGAGGGCCGGAGCTGTCCTGCGGGCAGGGAGAGAGGCCAGGAACCCCCCGACTTCCCCGCACACTCAGGTGGCCGCTGCGGGCAGAGCAGCCTGGCATCAGGAGGCAGCCGAGCTCCAGCAGCAGACACGGCCACCGCGCAGAGGACAGTGCCACCGCTCCCACAGTCTCCTCAGCCGGTAGCACAGGCCTTCTGTGGTGCCTGGGGAGGGAGACATCTTCCCTAGAGCTCTCAGGAGCAGGATGGTTTGTGTCGCCAGGGAACAGATGGACGGGCTGCTGTCCTCCTGCAAGCCTTGCAGGGCTGAGAGAGAAAGGAGCAGAGCAGAGATCAAGGCGCCGTGTCTGCACAGACGCCAGGCATCCCTTGCTGACGCAGCCAGTCCCACCCAGCTCTTCCCACAGCCAGGAGGCAGCAGGAGCAAGAAAGGGATGAGGTGGGAGTTGCTGGCCAGGACCGTCCCAAAGGCGCCTGAAATCTTCTCTCTACTCTACCCACAGCGGCCCTGCTCTGCACGGGCAGCAGAGCCCTCCTCGCCTGGGGCAGGGGTGGCAGCTCCCTGCCCAGCATCTGTCTGCCTCCCACCAGCCCTGCCTGACACCCTGCTGCCCTCACTCACCCTTGCAGATGTCCTCCAGCTTCTCCTTGCTCCGGCCCCTCAGGTGCTGCCCAATGAGCCCTAGGCACACACACAGCCCCCCATAAATCCTGCTCCCCAGCCCACCCCCAGCAGCGAACCTGTCCCCCGGCTCGGCCATGCACTCACCTCCCCTCGGGCAGGGCTGACCCCAGTGTGCTTTCCCCAGCGTAACACCCAAGGGCGTTGCTGTGAGGCACTCAACAAGGCCCCCACCAGCCCCACACGTGTGGACAGAGATGGCGGAGGGTGACACGGAGCCCCCAGGCACCCAGGCCCTGCATCAGGCACACAGCAGCTGCAGCTGCAAGGCTGCTTCTTGCTGCTAGCGCAGCAGCCGGGGCTGGGACCAAGCTGCCCCGGGACAGAGAGGGACCCCAGGGGTTGGGACTCACCAGTGAACCTCACGGCTGCCTCTCGCAAGGACTCCTGCGGGCTCTCCAAGTACGTCAGGCTCTGGCTCAGGTACTCTTCTGCTCTTCTGCTGCCCCCCTCCAGCTGGGGAGGGCACAAGGGCACGGGCTTGGCGCACCCCCCCCTCACCCAGCCAGGCAGTCCCTGCGCCCAGGACCGGCCTCCCCGGCCTTGCCCTGCCAGGACGCTCATGGCTCCCACACACGAGCTGGGCAGTGCCGAGCTTCGGAGGGAGCAGAGGGCAGGCTGCTCCCCAGGCACGCTGAGGTGCCCTCCTGCTGCCAAGGCCCAGCTGGGCCAGGGGCTGCTTTAGCATCCCAGGGGGCAGCGAGGGCAGAGGAGCCTGGAGAAGAGCTCGCCAGGGCAGCGTGCTTGGAGAAGGGCAGCGTGAGTGCTGCTCCAGCCTGGCGACTTTGGGTGCCAGCCAGGGCCAGGGGCACAGCTGCCTGCCCCACACACTGGGCATGGAGGGGGACAGGCCTTGCGCAGGCTGGCTCTGGGGGCTTTGGGGCCATTCTTACCAGGCACTCGCCGATCCTCCATGTCTGCGCTGTCTCAGCCAGGTGCCTGAGCTGCTTCCACTTCAGGAACTTGGCAGCGCCAAGGAGGGCTTCCCGAGAGGCCTGCACAGCAGCAGAGACGGGGAGGTGCCACTGCAGCCCAGGGGACAAGACCCTGCGTCCCCCTGCTCTTGGCAAGCCTCGGGGCCTTGCCTGGCCCACCATGGGAAGAGGCAGCAGCTGGGACCTGGGTCTGCCATGGGGTTCAATGTCCTGGGCAGAGATGGGGGGCAACCACCACCTCAAACACCTCGTCCATTGCTGCTGCCTCGTGCCCCAGCTCCAGAGCTGGGTACCTGGGACGCAGGGCCCAGCCCCTCCCCTGACTGCATCTCCCTCCCTGGGGCTCTCCCCTCCCCAGGCTCGGGGGCTGGGGAACATGTTGGCTCCCCAAACCAGCTTGCAGGTGCTGCACCTCTGTGCAGCCCAAGGACACTGGGGCCACAGGGTGAACTCAGGGAGCAGGTGTCTCCTCCTCCTGGAGAGGGCTGGGCATGCCCCAGCCCAGCCGTCTCCAGGAGCCCTGGGCAGAGCACAGGGGCAAAAGGAATTGGGGGGTCAAACCCCATCCTTGGACACCTGCAGGCACAGCTGGGAAGCTGGGGCTCTGCACCCTCCTCAGGCACTCAGGAGGTTGGGCCTCAAGGTGACCCATGTTCAGAGGGGCCCACTGCCAGCAGCCCTTGCTCCTGATGCTCACGCCCACCCAAAGGGGGTCACCCCTCAAAATGACCGCTCAGGGTAGACATCCATACCTGGGCCACACCTGGGCTCTCATCATGCAGATGGAAGAGCAGTGGGAGCAGGCTCTTGTGCACTTGCATCTTCAGCTGCTGGTTTTTGCTGCCCACTGCAGCCTCCACCACATCTCTGAAGACGTGCATGGAGAGTTTTCGCACACAGCCAGACTCCTGGAGGCAAGGAAGAGGGGGCACCTCAGCACTGCCTGCTCCAAGCCCACAGTCAGCATAGGGGGCACTGTGGCTGATGGGGAGATGACGGTTTCTGACCCTCCCTCCGCACCAAGGAGCTGTGGGCCAGGTCTGCAGACCCTGCAAAATGGCCCCAAGCCCAGGCAGGGCAATGCAGTGCGCTTCTGTAACAGGCTGCAGCCAGGAGAGCACAGCTGGGGGAGACGTCTGTGCCTCAAACGGCTCCTCTGGCCCTGGCCACATGCCCCCGGTCACCCCCAGCCAAGGCCCAGAAGAGCTGCCCCAGGAGAGCCCTCCACAGTGCCTCCTGGGCGCATCCCGCCCACTCCAGGCCTCGCCTGCCTGCCCCGGGGAGAGGCGCGAGCTCGCGGTCTTGCCCAGCCACAGTGCCTAGCAGGGCCGTCGGGGTGCTGGGAGCAAGCCTCGGCCTGCAGACGGTCTGCCCAGGGGCTGGGGTGGGCATGCAATGCCTGGCACAGAGGCTGGGATCCCCCGGGGATGGGAGAAGCCGTGGGGGGGCTGCTAGGGGCTGGGGGACATTGGCATTGTCGAGCGCGCGTTTCCAGGGAGGGGCAGCAGCAGGACAGGCTTCTCTGAGCTCTGCCTGCCTGGCCCTTCCGGGGAGCCTTTCTCCATCGCCCTGGGGCTCCACCAGTGCTCCCAGCTCAAGACGCCAGCAGAAAGAGGCAGCCATGGGGCACAGCTGCTCTCTCGCGCCCAGGCCTGCTCCTGGCTCTTTGGGCAGCACCTGCCCAGGCCTCGGGAAGGGCCGCAGGGGCCAAGCACAATACAGTTGCCCAGGGCACGGAGGGGGCTGCTTCGATGCAGTCCTGCAGCCCAGGACACCATGGGCAGCACAAGGCAATGATCCCAATTGCCACCAGGCAAAAAGGCTCCTGGCAGCGCCCGGGGCCTGTGGTGGGAAGCACAAATTCACACGCCGGGGGCACACGCACAGGGGAACACACCACAGCCGTGACCCTGCACACAGCCTCACAGACACACCAGCAGGGCCCCGGGCTCTCCCCCCAGCCTCACCTCATCAAAGAGCGGCAGGAGCTTCTCGGCCAGCAGCGGAGCGATGTGGGCAACCCTCCATCCATCCGTGACAGGGACCACATTGCTGAACACCAGCAGGGCATTTGTGCTCATGTCCCTGTCCACGTCCTGCAGGTGCCTCATTACCAGTGGCCACAGGTACTGCATTTTGCTTACCTGTGGGAAACGCAACCTCATTTCCTGAAGCAATAAAAGACTGCCCTGGCAAAAATGCCGCCTTATTAGACACCACCTTCCCCTCTGGCTTCCCAGAAGCTGGCACAGCAATTACCTTCTGGCTGGCTGGGCTTACTGGCACATGGGCCTGAGCGGGTCTGGGGCATAGGGAGGGAGGAGAGGCCAACACAGTCTCCTCTGCACCTGACCAGTCGCCCTCTTCTCCGCCAGACTTGAATGGGCACCGTGGTTAGTAACCAATGCTGTCTGGAAACCTGCCCGGCCCGTGAGCAGTCCCAACCCTAGCAGGCTCCTTTCCCAGCGAGGCTCAGCGCTCCGTTGCCACGGCCCTGCGGACACCCACGGCTTGTGCACAGAGGCTGCAGCGCAGCGCAGACACCCCCAAGGTGGCACTCCGCACACGGTGGCCTCTGCAGAGTGGGGGCTGCTGCCTCGCGCCCCGGAAGCTGCCTGTGCCCAAAGCCTGGCCCCGTGCTCAGGCTCCCCCTCCACCTCGCAGCAGGATGCTCCCTCTGGGCACAGCACTCTCGCGACACAAACCGTCTGGAGATGGCTTGCTTGGTGCTGGCTCAAGATATCTACAGCATCCCCTGGCCAGCCCCACGCTGCCTGCACAGCTTCACCCGGCTGTCCCCTGCTCACCATCTCCTGTCTCTTGCACAGCAGGACAAGGCCTCGGAGGGCCAGCCCACGCATCACTCTGCACTGACTCCGCAGAGACATCAAAAGGGTTCCCAGGAAATCGTCCTTGTCGCCAGGAAGGTCACTGCAGGCCAGCAGCTGAAACACACAGCACAGAGAAACTGGCAATGGCGGCAGGACTCCCTGCATCGGGCAGTGCTGCATCCCACCAACAGCTCAGGACAAGGGGCCACCAGGCACAGACAAAGCCCAGTGCACAGGCAGCAGGGAGTGTGGAGAGCCCCTGGGGCCCCACTCCCTGCCCTGGGCCTCAGGGCACACCATGCAGATCCCCTGCCTGCTCCTCTGCTCCTCTCCACCAGCTGCAGCCTCTTATCCTCAGGCCTTTGAGGAGCTGCTGAAGAGAGAGCTGGCACAAAGGAGGCATCAAATACAGGTGGCGACAAGAGTTACCCCACCACAGAGGGGCCAAGGCCAAGGGCACTAATTGCAGGGCACTCCCTGCCCCACTTCCACTCGCTGCCATCCATCCCACAGGTGGGTAGAAGAGAGCACCGGAGCTAGAGGCACTCCAGAAAGGCACCGTCTGCCATCAGGCTCACCTCCACGAGGAAAGCCATGGCGGGGATCTCCTGGCAGGACTCCTTGCTCTTGAGCAGCGCTGTCAGCCGTTGGAAGAGGAAAACACGTACGTGTCTTGGGGTCTTCCTCATCTCTCTGGCAGAGGGAAGAAGGCACTGTCAGTTCTGAGCAGCCCAGGCAAACCTGGGCTTCTGCGACTGCCCTCCCAAACCCTCTCACCAGTGCCCTATGGGCCATGACAGGCAGGGCAAGGCCACGGTTGTGCTCGGCTCTGGCAGTCAGCAGCACTGCCCAGCGTCATCAGGCTCCTTTTGCCAGGGGAGACTGGAAGAACACCCTTCCGGCCCTGAACTCCAGCCTTCCAACGTGACCCCTTTCCTGCCCCCTTGAGTCAGGCACCCCTGGGCTCTTCCAGGGGCACCTTGCCCCTTCCCTGGGGGCTGCCCTTGACGGGGCTGCCTGCACACACACACCCCGGGGCTCCTGTGGCACGAGCCCAGGCCCCACGGGAGGGGACTCCACGCCTTTGGGAGGGAACTGCTCCTGGCCACCCCCCTCTCTTGTGCCTCCCAACACCACCTCTCCCCCAGCAGCTCGCAGAGCCTGGCAGCGATGGAGCCGGGGCTCCCTTGGCCGCTCAACTCGGCCAGGCCGCTGTCACAAGCGCTGAGGCTGCAGCCCCTTTCTTGGGGAGCTGGGCACCCCTGCGGGCTCGGTGGGGCACCGCATCTGCAGGGGAGAAATGCTGGGGCAGAGCGGGCACAAGGGGGCTCTCACCTGGCCAGCAAAGCCACTCCGCTGTGGTGGGTCTCAGCGCTGAGGAGCATGTCCCAGGCGCTCTTCCTCACCATGGCCAGCACCAGATTCTCATAGCCAGCATGGCAGAGCAGTGCTTTCATGGTCCGCACTGTTAACCTGTGTGCAGAGCAAACACCAGCTCACACTGGCACCCCGGCCCTGCCTCCAGGTCCGTGGCAGAGATGGTGGGGCTGGGATGGAGCACCTCACGGGGCTCGTGGGAGTGGACTCTTCCCCTCCGCATTCCTTCCAGCACATCTCAGCCTCTTCTGGTGTCAGCTCTGCGGTGAAGGAAATCTGGAATAGCAGCGCCAGGAAGAGCCGGGGGAAAAACTCCTCTAGCACCTGCAGGCAGGGGGGCTGCTGGAGGACCTCCTGTAGCGCTCTGGTTGCCTGCAGAAAAAGCCCAGAGGCAGCTCTCGCTGCTGAGACGTCCCTGTTGCGCTGCCCGAGCTTGGGGGTGAGGCTCAGGCACTGCCCTGCACCTGGGGAGAAGCAGCAGTGCCTGCCCTGGCTGTGTGGCCTCCCTCACATGCTGTGCCTGTGCGCCCTGGGGGAGGTCAGGGCTTGGCGGTAGATGAGGAAGGGGAGAGGGCTCCCTGCCTCTTGCCTGCAGAGGCAAGCGCAGCCCTAGGAGAGAGCGAGGCTTCCTCCAGAAACTCACGGCCAGGGAAGAGACGTCCACGACATCCCCAGCCGAGGTTACTGTCTCATACAGCGGCCAGTCCTCCAGCACGCTGAGCAGCTCCTGCAGCACCCGCTCCGCAGCCGCGGGCTTCGACGCCAGCACCCTCCACATGGCCGCGGCAGCACTGCAGGCCCAGAGCGCCCTGTCAGCGGGTGCCGCAGCCGCAGCGCCGTGGCCTGGGCAGCCCCACAGGGCCTGGGCTGGCCGCCAGACCTGCCGCTGCCTGCTGCCCGCTGCCCGCTGCCCGCTGCCCACTGCCCCGTGCCGGCAGCACCCAGCCGGCCCTGTCCCAGCAGGCACCACACCGCCAAGCTCAAGTCCCTTGTGGGGCAGGGAGGGAGCCAGGCGACCGGGCTCAGGGGCCCAAGGCAGCCAGGCTTGCTCAGCTCTGGCTGCTGCAGCCCTGCCTGAGGCAGCGGGGCTGGCACACGGGGACACCGGGAGGGCCCAGCCCCTCAGCAGAGTCCTGAAAAATCTCCCTCTCCCCCGCAGCCCACACGGGACGAGCTCTAAGGCCTGCGGGGCCCCAAGCACTAGAGGCAGCAGGGCCCGTACCTGTCGCAGGATGGGGAACAGCGCAGCAGGCTCACAACCACCTCCTCGGGGTACGCGCAGGCCAGCTTGAGAAGGGCCCTGTCCAGGCTGCGCTGCGCAGACTCCTCCGTGATGGACAGCACGCTTCTCCACAGGCACCTCACCATCTCTGGCACCTGGAGGGCACACGGCTCCGAGTGGGGCTGCTGCCAGCCTGCAGCCGTTTGCCCAGCTCCCACCCAGAACTTTGGCCTCAGAGGGTGTCGGGTGCCTGGCATGCCTGGACTCAGGGGAAAAACAATCTCCCAGAGGCCTCGAGCCTCAGCCACACCACCCACAGGCTACTTACATTCGCCAAAAGGGAGGCATCGTCCGTCACAAACACATCCAGCATGTGAGTAGCTGCCTGTGTGTCATAGGTGCTGCAGGCTCTCATGCCCCTGATGGCTGTGACGATGATATCGGCCCTCTCAGCGGGCTGGAGGTATTTCCCAAACAGCTATGGGAGAAAGGAGGGCAGCCAAGACGGATACATCACACCCAGGGTCCCAACAGCAGTGCCTGGCTGAGTAGCAAGTGGCCCTGGAGAGAGTCGTGGGGCAGTGCTGGCACAGAGACTCCTGGAGAGCCAGGAGCAGGGCTTCTGCTGGGCTGGGTGATGGCACTGGGCTGGAGCTGGATGGTTGGGGTCAGGGTCCCCATGCACTGGTCCTGCGGGGAACCAGAGCTCGCTGGGGGCAGGAGGGAAGCCTTTGGCTAGCCCCAACCCATGGGCAGTGCGAGCCCTCACCCAGTGACCGCAAGGCCCCATCAGCCTCACGCGTTAGCCATCCCTCTCTTCATCCAAGTCGCATGCTGACCCCACGGCTGGCAGCCCCAACCAGGGAGGTGCTCCTTACCCTGCTCATTTCGCTGGCATCCTTGCACCCTGAAAGCCAGAAGGGGTTCGCAGCTTCCCCGTCCCTTTGGAGCTGCAGGTGCTCTGGGCTATCCTGCGACAGCTCCCTGCCTGCACAAGAGGGGAAAAGCAGGGCGGTCAGCAGGAAGGCTGCAGAGGTGGAGATGGCCCACTGAGGGCATCAGGGAGGAATCTGCCCTGGCAGACAACGGGGGCATGCCAGGAAAGTCTGGGCGGCAGGACGCCCAGGGAGGGGCTGCGCCTGTTGCCAGGCGGGGGAAGGAGAAATGGCTTGCAAGAATACAGAAAGGCAGAAGGACTCTGATCAGATGGTCTGGTGTGAAGCAAGACAGCAGACCTCGGAGCAGCAGGTGCTGCTGAAGGTTTCCCAGGCCGCTGCTAAGCAGAACAGGGCTGAGTGTCTGTGGTCTGGCTGCCCGTGTGTGCAAGAACCCAGCCCAATGCAGCTTCTTACTCTCTTCCCGCAGCAGGAATCTGTACAGGTGCCAAAGAGCATCCGCTGCCCTGTGACTGCTCCCCTCGTCCTTGTAGGCGCAGCACAGGGTGAGATGCCCCACCAGCTGCCCCAGGATTGGCACATGCTGCTGGTCGAGGGAGGCAGAGCTGGCACTGGATCCTTGAAAGCAGCCGCGGGCCTGGGGGAGGGAGGTAGCGCTGACACCAGGCCTGAGGGGCAGCGCTTGGGTCAAAGCCCTGAACCCGGGCTCCATGCAGGGCTGCATCCCAGGTGAGCCAGAGCTTTGGTGGCCCCTTCTGGCCCTGGCTCCCAAAGCAGCTGCGCAGCAGCCCAGGGCACGGAGGGCTGCCAGACGCGCTGGGCCCACGGCATGCGCCCAGGGCAGGCCTGGCCTGCATGGGCCAGGGGCACCGCCGGCTCCTGAGAGAGCAGAGACCACAGGGCGAAGCCCAAAGAGGCAGGCCAAGATCTTAGCTCCAGGGCAGGCTCTTGCTGAGGGCCCTAACCTCTGCCCAGGCTTCCCTCAGAGGGAGCCCGCAGCTGCAGGGCACTCCGGGGAGCTGACAAGGGGTGAGGGGGGGGCTGGAGCTTCCCTGCACCACAGGCTCCTTACCGGCAGCAAGGAAGAACTGGTCAGGAGACCACTCAGCCTCGCAATGCGTCCCACGGCCCTCTCATGCACAGCTGCTCGCTGGCAGTCGGTGAAGGTCAGCAGGACCTGGGAGGAGAAAAGCTGCTGCTCTGCCCTGCGCCCTGACGGCTGCTCCAAGGCAGGCAGCTCTGCTAAACACCTGGCCACATTTACGCTTCGGCTCCTTGGAGCACGAGCAAAGGCTCTAAGGAGGTTCTTGCCTCCAGAGTCCCTCGCAGCCATGGCGCAAATGCCCCAGACGGGCCTGCTGCGGCCACACTGATAGCTGAAGGCCATGAGGGCTCCAAGAGCACTGTGGGGAACCCTGCTCCCATGAGGGAGCCAGGCCCCTCCCGGCAGCATGCTCTCCGCTGCTGCTGCTGGCAGGGGGGTCCACCTGAGGGGGGAACTTCCCTTACAAACGAGGGACTGGTCCTGGGACCCTTTCTCTTGGCAAATACCAGACCTGCAGGATGCTCTGCATCTCCAGGAGGCCAGAGGTCGGGGAGTAGAGCACCAGAACCTGCAGCATGTTGTCCATAGCATCCAGGGTCTGCGAGGGGGACAGAGGGTTGAGGTGCTTCTTCCCCATTGCCCCCTACCTGCCGGAGAGGGGCTGGAATTCCTCCTGCCGGAGGGGGACACCTCTGGTCCTGCGGAGCCCAGGGAGAGGCCCCAGGGCAGGGGAGCTGCCTGGCGGCACTGCCCGTTGGCCTGCGCAGGGCAAGGGGAAGAAGGGATGCAGGTGGGAAACCGAGCTGGCAGCCAGCCCTACCTTGGAGCTCACTCTCGTCTCTCAGCACAGGGCAGCCAGGCAGCAGCCCAGGCAGCCTGGCGGGCCTCTGCAACCCACGCAGCACATACCTTGGAGTAGAGGGCAGCATCCAGGCACTGCAGCTCCTCCCTTGGAGGCAGAGTGAAGACGCTGCAGAAGCAGGCATGCAGCAGGCTCTTCTTGTTCTCCAGAAGCAGCCCGACTTTGCTGCAAGCACAGAGAGGGGCCTGTCACTCCCTGGGGCTGGCAGCAGTACCTTTCTGCCCTGGGAAGGTGGACGCGCACCTGGGGGTGGGAGACCTGCGGGGGATACCTGCACTAGGTGGGGGAGCCCTATGGGCAGCCACCTCTTCCCCCCAGGATGCTGGCCAGGGACACAGGACACGCCTGGCAGGGAGAGGGCATCAGGCCCCATGTGCCTGCCTCACCCTTCTGGGGGAAGCCCAAGAGACATGGTGCAGTCCCAGGGCCCTCTCTGCCCTCCCATCTCCACCACTCTCGGGCCCAGCGCAAGCCCAGCAAATGGCACTGGGAGACTCCTCCAGGATGGGGGAAGCCTCCCAGCTAGGACTGGGGCCATCGGGCCATCTGATGGGGAGGCCCTGGCCAAGCCAGGGGCTGGGGCAGCTACCTCATTGCGCTGATGGCGAGCATGACTTGCTGCCGCACCACCGTGCCCAGGTGGTCGATGGGCTCCTCTTGCAGCAGCACCTGGAGAGCACAACCGGGATGGGCCATGGGAGCTGCCAGGGCCCAGCAAGCAGGCTGCAGGGCTGGCAGAGCCCGGGTGCCCCCACGCCACCACCGACACCCGGGGCAGCCCCCTCGTTGCCCAGGGCTCAGCTCCCCCGACTCCTCGGTGGCTCCTGCAGCCCCCGCAAGGGCTGTGGCCACGAGCCAGGGCCCCACACCTCCCTGTGCTCAGACACCCCCATCCTGCCCTCATCGCTGGGCCAGTGCCCCCTCCACCAGGCCTGCTGGCGGTCCCCTCTCCCCTCACCTCCAGCGACTCCGCCAGTTCCCATTTGCGCAGAAAAAGCTCCTCCCATAACACGGCATCGGAGCAGGCCCCTGTGCAGAGGGTGCAGACGCAGGCCAGAAACCACAGCTTCTCGGCCTCTCCCTGGTACCAGGAGCAGAGGGACAAAGAGAGCGCGTAAGAGGGGCAGGGGCAGGGCCAGCAGGACCAGAGCACTGCAGGGCCTGCAGCGACAGTGGGGCTCCACAGCCAGCAGCCCTCCGGGGGCTTCTGAGCGTGGTGCAGCCCGAGGGACCCACCGGCAGAGGCGGGCACAGCCCCGAGGGGGATGGCGACACTCACCTCCCCTCGGTGATTGAAAAAGGCACGCACATACTGCATGGGTTCCATGTCCTCTCTGGGCAGAGCCAGGTGAGGAGCTGAGGGGAGGAAGAGAGCAGGCAGAGCTGCAGGGCTGGCAGCGAGAGGAGAGGAGACAGCCGAGCCCTCTGCCCCACCGCACACCTGCGGCCACGCGCACAGGCAGCCCCGGGCTGGGCACCTGCACCGCGGCACGGACACCGCGGCTCCCTGGGCTCGCCAGGCCTGGGAGGTGCCCAGCGGACGGGGCGCAGCGCTGCAGCGCTTTCAGGCCCCACGGCCCGGCACCCCCACAGCAGCCGGCTAGACAGCCAGGAGACCGGGGCAGAGCAGGGCGGGCTCGCAGCCCCCGGCCCTGCCCAGCCCAGCGGTGGCCCCTCACTCACCCATGGGCAGCGCCTGGGGCTCCCACCCCTCCTGGGGCTCCAGCTCACAGCTGCTTGCTGCAAGGGCCCCACCCTCCTCCTCCTCCTTCTCCTCCGAGGCCACCCTGGGGCGGCTGGGGGGTCTCTCCGCCATCTTGGGCCACACGGCAAAAGCTCCGCAGGGCTCGAGGTGTCCCCCAGACATCTGCAGGAGAAAGGAGGGCAGCCCAGATAGATGCGGAGCACCCAGCGGTGCCCCCTCACTCAGCCGTTGGCAGCGCCTGGGGCGTGCGCACCTCGTGGGGCTGCAGCTCGCAGCTGCTCTCCGTAGGGACCCCACGGTCCTCAGCCTCCTCCTCCCAGGCCACCCTGGGGCGGCTGGGGGGTCTCTCCGCCATCTTGGGCCACGCGGCAAAGGCTCCGCGGGGCTCGAGGTGTCCCCCAGACATCTGCGGGAGAAAGGAGGGCAGCCCAGATAGATGCGGAGCACCCAGCAGTGCCCCCTCACTCAGCCGTTGGCAGTGCCTGGGGCGTGCGCACCTCGTGGGGCTGCAGCTCGCAGCTGCTCTCCGTAGGGACCCCACGGTCCTCAGCCTCCTCCTCCCAGGCCACCCTGGGGCGGCTGGGGGGTCTCTCCGCCATCCTAGGCGACGCGGCAAAGGCTCCGCGGGGCTGCCCGGGGACAAGAGGGAAAGGCCTGAGTGCACTCAGGGGGCTCCTTTGCCAGCCCCACGCACTCCCGTCCTCTCCCGTCACCGTCCTCCCGGACACTGCGGGGGCTGAGGCCGCAGGGGTGCCTGGCAACCCCGCGGGGTGTCACAGGAGCCCAGTCACAAAGGGCCCCACTGTCACCCTAGCGACGCTTGTCACCGGCCCGGGGAGGGGCAGGGTGGGTCCCCTCAGGGGGCGCAGGGCCAGCTCGCCCCCCCTGCTCTGGGACACCTCTGTTTGCCCTTGGGGTGCCCCAGGGCCCCCATGGCAGTCTGGTCCCCTCAGGGCTGCTCCTATCCTCGCCTGCTCCCCCCTGACCGTTGCTCGCTGCCCCTGTCCTCATGCACGCCAGTGAGCACCCCACGGGGACACACATGGCATGAGGTGCGAAGGGAACGAGCCCCGAAGGAAAGCTCTCCTCCACAGGGACCCTCTGGGCTGCTTCCTCACTGCTGCCACCCACCCCCTGGGGAGCAGAGCCAAACTCAGGGGTCTCCACCAGCAGCCTGGGGTCCCCGGGGCCCTCACACACCTCTGGGGCCTTTGAGTCCTCCCAAACCCTGACACTACTCAGGGCTCCAGAAGGGGTCCCCCATCTCCCTCACGCTGTGGGACTGTGGAGTGTTTGCCCTCGGGGGCCAGTGCCCCCAACCCCTGACCTGATCTGTGACAGGATCCAGGTGTCCGGGCCCTCCTGGTGTGCTGCAGGGGCCCTGCAGCCCTGCAGCCCTCTCCCACGGGGTGGGCAGTGGGGCTCCGCTCTCCCTGCCTCCCCTTTCTCAGGGAACAGGGGCAGAGACAGAGGCATCTTGAGGAGATCCCCTCCTTAGACCAGGAAAACAAAGCCCAAAACAGGGAAGGAAAGAAAGAGATTTAGAAAAGAACGGGGCAAAGAAAGGACACTGATCTTAGGGCTCCTTCAAGCAAAACCTTCACCTGGTTTCTTTCCAGCACTGCCGGGAGCAGCCTGGGCCGCCATCCTCCACCACAGGCACCCAGACAGGGTGTCTGGCAAAAAGGGAACAAATTAATCCACCGGGATCATGGCATAGGGTCACACTCATGCAGGGGACCAAACCTCCCACCCAGGACCCTGCTGCCAAGTGGCAATATGAGTGTCTGTGACAGGGTCCTTGCAGTGGTGTCCGCGGCTGAATCAGGAGAGACTCCCCGCACCATAGTTCTGCTCCATCCTTATGACCTACCTGCAGCAGTCGTCCTTGTAAGCTACCTCCATCTTTGTAACCTACCTGTAAGCTTGGGTGGCCAACCCAGCACATGCATGACCCATTGCTATTGATACACCTTAACTACGTACAAAAGCCTGTCTTAAGTGACCATTTCTGCAAGAACAATGTCTCCTGACTCTTTACACATGTCTTAACTGTGTCCAATTTGGTCACTTAGGCAGCAAGACCTACCCACGGGAGTCTTTAGGACATTCCACCCAGGATGGTAACCAACACATTTAAGCGTACACATTGGGCTAGACACAGCAGGAATTGCCTGAGGACATTTCTTAAACCATCCAAAATTTCTACCTGGAGGGCTCTTGTAACAAGCAGTCGACTACTGAATTGTGAAGGGTCAGTCCATCTGTCCTTTGTCTCCAGCCACTCTCTTTTCTTGGAAGTTCAGATAACCAGCCGGGGAGTCCCTGGTCCACCACGGAAGTAACGGCCGATGTGAGCTGCGTGCACGTACAGCCTTGATGCCCAGCAGGACCACAATAAGTAAAGAATAAGTTGCATTTTTATCCTTACAACTCTCTTTTAATTTCAGCCCTGTAGCTCTTGAAATATGAAGCATCTGAATTAGGCAGTGATGTCTGGGCAGAGGTTCATCTCAACCACCTTTTTGGTGCAAGAAATTTGGGCATCTGGTTAAGGGTAGCTGTGCGGGGCCTTTCATGGGTAGCTCTTACGATAGGATAGAAAGGCCTGTCTCAGCTTACTCTTAGGGGAACCTCGACATTGAGTTGGCACTCAAAGACTAATTTTTCAAAGATGGCAATTTAGGTGAAACAAATTTGTAGGTACAAATGAATGTGTCTATTTGTGGACAGGCAGAGGATTGAAAAAGTAAGAAAAGACTTTTTCACTCTGAGGGTGGTTGAACACCGGAACAGGTTGCTGACAGAGGTTGTGGAGTCTCCAGTCTTGGAGCTATTCAAAACCCAACTGGACACGTCCCTGGGCAACCTGCTCTAGCTAACTCTGCTTGAGCAGGGGGTCAGGACAGATAATCCCCCGAGGTCTCTTCGAACCTCAGCTACTCTGTGATTCTGTCATTGGGTGGGTGGGAGTGCGAAGCGGGGAAGGTGCTTGCACTTCTCGGTCTAGTGAGGCAAGAGATCCTTTTATGCAAAATTGAGTCATTCTTGAAGTCACAGCAGTTTAGACATAAGAAAGGAATGAGATTGCAGTAGATAAAATGTTACGGTATTTCAAAATGCAATAAAGAACAAAACTTGGGGCTGTATTTTCTTGATGTGTATTCTCTTTAATGCTTCAATCCATAGGTTGTCCTGGCAAGAGCTTCTTAACCAAATACTCATATTTTATCTGTGAAAACCTTAATTGCGATGATGTGGAGTGGTACAGTGAAACGGTGCTGTGGTGAGGCAACAAAAGGTGCTGAACGAATAAAGATGGCAGTAAGAGTCAGAAAAATGCTTTTAGCAAGAAAGAAAAATAAGTCAGCAGCAGAAGCAGACGAAACTGAAAAACTACTCCTTTTGACACAATCCTGGTCTATGTTACTGACAGCTGAGACACACAAACACAAAGCACCCAGGAGCAAGGTCAGACCCTTGTCCCCCCTCCCCAGTCTGGGAAGTGCAAGTGAGTCCTAGGCCACAGTCTAATTACAAGAGAGAGGCACCATAACGTCCTTTGGGACTAAGGTGCTGCCTGTGCTAAGAGGACTAGAAACCTTCAGGCCCAGCAGGCAACAGCCACTTCTCTCGGCCTTTGAGCAGGAAACATCAGTAGCGAAGTATCCTCCTGGGGTGGGATTCGAGAGCTATGTGAGCCCCCAGGCTGACCCATTGGCTTGGGACTGGCAGGTAGGATGTGGGGCGGTAGGAGGATGGGACCCCCGCCCTCTTGGAGCATTGCTGGCACGCCATGGTGCCACGAGTGCCCGTGTATGGGCAGCCCTGGAGTCTATCTGCTGGGTGTCTCAGGGTTTGCGTTGCCTCCCAGAGAAGTTAGAGGACAAAGCAAAGACAGAGCAACGCGGGGCAGGCAGCAGGGGTTTCTGGAGCCCTGGCTTAGGTGATCTGTCCAAAGGCTAAGCATTTTAGGCACACCAGCCTGGTGAGGGGCTTAGGAACAAGGGCACGCAGAGGCTTCTGCACCACACCAAAAGGCCCATTGATGCTCCTGGATTGCAAAGCAAGTCAGCTGGAGGCCCCTGGGGCATGTCATAAGGCTCTTGGAGGGCCCTCAGTGCAGGGAAAGACCAAGCAAGTGATTTGGGGAATGCTGAGAAGTATTCGGAGAGCTCTTGGGCCGTCCTGCATTTGCCTCTTTACCCGCCTCCTCGGCTTCTGGCAGCCAGTGCCCGCTGCAGCTGCTGGACAGGCACTGCTAGAAAAGCTTCCTCCCCCCGCCGGAGCGCTGCAGACCGGGCTGCTCCTCCCCAGCCACCGAGTCCTCAGGTGCCCAGGGGCCAAGCGGGGCTGGGTGCAGGGGCAGGCCATCTCACTGACTTCTGCTACGGCTTCCGCAGTGCTACAGAGGGACTGAGAGCCCTTCATTGCCCCCAACACAAGCACCGGCCGGGCTGGGCTCAGCACCTCCAGTGCAGTGAGAGCAGGATCTGGCCATCTGCTCTGGCCGTTGCAGGGGCAGAGAGGGCTGGAGCCAGGGCGGGCACCCCTGGCTGCCTGCTGCTGGCGCGGGGCTCTTGCCTGGGACACTCAGTGTGGTGCAGCCTGAATGGGAGGGCGAGAGGGCTTGGGTGGGACACGAGCGCTTCTCCCTCTTCTTCCTCGCGCTGGCTATGGCCTGTGCAATCCCCGGCACCACAGCAGTGTTTCAGCAAAGCCCAGCATGCCCGCGACAGGCCTGGGGCTGCTCCTTGAGGCTCAGCCATGCTGGTGTTCTTCCCGTCCCTGGCCCCATGCAGCACAGGGGCTTTGCTCTGGGGTGGGACCCCCTGGGTGGGACCCCTGGGTGGGACCACCCCCCACACACACACCGCCCTGCCTGGGCTCAGCGCTCAGCCCGGCGGGAAATTTGCCATGCAAGCAGACTTCTCCTGACACCCCATCAGCTGTGCCAAAAGCATCCCCCCCCCTCCCTTCTCCTAGCCATCCCAGGGACCCTGCTAGCACAGCTCTCCTTGCTCCGCCACCAGCTCCTGCAGCAGCTAGTGCCAGCTGCCTCCCACTCTGGGGGGGTCAGGGCAGGGCTGCCCCACACCTGCCACCAGCCCCAGCCAGCCCTGATCCCCCTTCCTTCTTCTGCGTCCCGCTCCCCAGGGAAGGGACACCTTCAATCGGCCCCTGCACCCCAGTGCCTTCCCTTGCACTCCCTGGGGGGAGTGGGCAGCCCCATGCCTCCACCAAGGGCTGCGTGTGCAGGCGAGGGCAGCCCCAAGGGCTGCGTCAGCCCCCGTCTCCCTGCCGTGGCGCTGGGCACTACGGCACTTGCAGGGACCCACGCACACGGCCCTCGGGAGCCTGGGGCCCCGGTGGGGCTCCTCCGCCTCCAAGGTGCCCGCGCTGATGCTCCACACGTCTCTCCCGGGACTCGGAGACCAAGAGAGGGCCCCAGTGCAAGGGAAGAGCAGCAGAGGGCTGCGGGGACACGGACACCGCAGGCGCCGGGGCGTCCTGGAAAGCAGGCAGAGGGAGGCAGAGGGCAACAGCAGGCAGAGAGGAGGGCGGGAGAGAAGGCGTGCGGGGTGTTGGTGTCGCCTTCAGCACTCGCACGGGCACTGCTGGTTCTGCCCTCCCCGAGGGCCGCAGGGGCAGCCCGGTGGAGAGCCAGAGCCGAGCGGTCGAGGGCAGCGGCCGCACGGGGCTGGGCGAGCTGCCGAGCCCATGACACCGACTAGGGGGTTAGGGTCTAGTGAAGTGAAGTCCCCACTCTGCAGCACTGATGTACTGAGCACCGCTGGTTGCACAAGGGGCCCAGAGGCCTGATGCCTCCTGGATGGGCTGTGGTGATCTGCTTTATGCACAGCTATTTAGGGGCTCCTGCTTTTAATTCTGGCTGATCAGCAATAGTGATGGGGGGTGTTACAGCAGGGATCACCCTGATTGTGGCCATGGAGAAGAAGGGCCTTGAAGGAGAGAAACCACCAGGCATCAAACCCTCATCGGAAAGGTGTAAAATCTCTGGGCAAACAACATGCCATCGCTTTGAAGGGGCACGCTCAGCATCTTCCTGCTGTTACACTGGGCTTCTGCAGTCAGGGTGCCCGAAGAGCTCCAGCTGCAGAGGGGCTGGAGCCTCTCGTGCCTGTGCAGAGCTCGGGGCCCTGCTGCGCTGGTGCCTGCATGGGCAAATCCTGCGGGGCCTACCAGAGCATCCCAGCAGCCTGCTAACTCCTGGGCTCAGCCACACCAGGGGAAGCCAGCGCCAGCGAGGGGCCAGCTCATGCAGGGTCCTTCCTCATGCAGAAGAGGTCATGGCTTTGCAGGGCAGAACCCTGTCAAGACTGCTGCCATTCCTGACCATGCTGTCCGGAGAAATGGGGTGCTTCTCTGACTGCTGGAAGGGGGGTATGTTGTGGCTGCCCCAGACTGCTGGAGAGCGTGTGTGCCCTCCCCCTCCCAGGGTGACCCCGATTCCTTCAGCACCTGACTTTTCTACCCATTCCTTTGCCCAAAGAAAAGACACTGAGCCGTGGTGAAGAGACAGGGCTGCTTCTTTGGGGAAAGCCCAGCAGAGGGGGGACTGGCAGCACAAGCCTGGGACGGGCTGGGCCTGAGGGCCGGAGCTGTCCTGCGGGCAGGGAGAGAGGCCAGGAACCCCCCGACTTCCCCGCACACTCAGGTGGCCGCTGCGGGCAGAGCAGCCTGGCATCAGGAGGCAGCCGAGCTCCAGCAGCAGACACGGCCACCGCGCAGAGGACAGTGCCACCGCTCCCACAGTCTCCTCAGCCGGTAGCACAGGCCTTCTGTGGTGCCTGGGGAGGGAGTCATCTTCCCTAGAGCTCTCAGGAGCAGGATGGTTTGTGTCGCCAGGGAACGGATGGACGGGCTGCTGTCCTCCTGCAAGCCTTGCAGGGCTGAGAGAGAAAGGAGCAGAGCAGAGATCAAGGCGCCGTGTCTGCACAGACGCCAGGCATCCCCTGCTGACGCAGCCAGTCCCACCCAGCTCTTCCCACAGCCAGGAGGCAGCAGGAGCAAGAAAGGGATGAGGTGGGAGTTGCTGGCCAGGACCGTCCCAAAGGCGCCTGAAATCTTCTCCCTACTCTACCCACAGCGGCCCTGCTCTGCACGGGCAGCAGAGCCCTCCTCGCCTGGGGCAGGGGTGGCAGCTCCCTGCCCAGCATCTGTCTGCCTCCCACCAGCCCTGCCTGACACCCTGCTGCCCTCACTCACCCTTGCAGATGTCCTCCAGCTTCTCCTTGCTCCGGCCCCTCAGGTGCTGCCCGACAAGCCCTAGGCACACACACAGCCCCCCATAAATCCTGCTCCCCAGCCCACCCCCAGCAGCGAACCTGTCCCCCGGCTCGGCCATGCACTCACCTCCCCTCGGGCAGGGCTGACCCCAGTGTGCTTTCCCCAGCGCAACACCCAAGGGCGTTGCTGTGAGGCACTCAACAAGGCCCCCACCAGCCCCACACGTGTGGACAGAGATGGCGGAGGGTGACACGGAGCCCCCAGGCACCCAGGCCCTGCATCAGGCACACAGCAGCTGCAGCTGCAAGGCTGCTTCTTGCTGCTAGCGCAGCAGCCGGGGCTGGGACCAAGCTGCCCCGGGACAGAGAGGGACCCCAGGGGTTGGGACTCACCAGTGAACCTCACGGCTGCCTCTCGCAAGGACTCCTGCGGGCTCTCCAAGTACGTCAGGCTCTGGCTCAGGTACTCTTCTGCTCTTCTGCTCCCCCCCTCCAGCTGGGGAGGGCACAAGGGCACGGGCTTGGCGCACCCCCCCCTCACCCAGCCAGGCAGTCCCTGCGCCCAGGACCGGCCTCCCCGGCCTTGCCCTGCCAGGACGCTCATGGCTCCCACACACGAGCTGGGCAGTGCCGAGCTTCGGAGGGAGCAGAGGGCAGGCTGCTCCCCAGGCACGCTGAGGTGCCCTCCTGCTGCCAAGGCCCAGCTGGGCCAGGGGCTGCTTTAGCATCCCAGGGGGCAGCGAGGGCAGAGGAGCCTGGAGAAGAGCTCGCCAGGGCAGCGTGCTTGGAGAAGGGCAGCGTGAGTGCTGCTCCAGCCTGGCGGCTTTGGGTGCCAGCCAGGGCCAGGGGCACAGCTGCCTGCCCCACACACTGGGCATGGAGGGGGACAGGCCTTGCGCAGGCTGGCTCTGGGGGCTTTGGGGCCATTCTTACCAGGCACTCGCCGATCCTCCATGTCTGCGCTGTCTCAGCCAGGTGCCTGAGCTGCTTCCACTTCAGGAACTTGGCAGCGCCAAGGAGGGCTTCCCGAGAGGCCTGCACAGCAGCAGAGACGGGGAGGTGCCACTGCAGCCCAGGGGACAAGACCCTGCGTCCCCCTGCTCTTGGCAAGCCTCGGGGCCTTGCCTGGCCCACCATGGGAAGAGGCAGCAGCTGGGACCTGGGTCTGCCATGGGGTTCAATGTCCTGGGCAGAGATGGGGGGCAACCACCACCTCAAACACCTCGTCCATTGCTGCTGCCTCGTGCCCCAGCTCCAGAGCTGGGTACCTGGGACACAGGGCCCAGCCCCTCCCCTGACTGCATCTCCCTCCCTGGGGCTCTCCCCTCCCCAGGCTCGGGGGCTGGGGAACATGTTGGCTCCCCAAACCAGCTTGCAGGTGCTGCACCTCTGTGCAGCCCAAGGACACTGGGGCCACAGGGTGAACTCAGGGAGCAGGTGTCTCCTCCTCCTGGAGAGGGCTGGGCATGCCCCAGCCCAGCCGTCTCCAGGAGCCCTGGGCAGAGCACAGGGGCAAAAGGGATTGGGGGTCAAACCCCATCCTTGGACACCTGCAGGCACAGCTGGGAAGCTGGGGCTCTGCACCCTCCTCAGGCACTCAGGAGGTTGGGCCTCAAGGTGACCCATGTTCAGAGGGGCCCACTGCCAGCAGCCCTTGCTCCTGATGCTCACGCCCACCCAAAGGGGGTCACCCCTCAAAATGACCGCTCAGGGTAGACATCCATACCTGGGCCACACCTGGGCTCTCATCATGCAGATGGAAGAGCAGTGGGAGCAGGCTCTTGTGCACTTGCATCTTCAGCTGCTGGTTTTTGCTGCCCACTGCAGCCTCCACCACATCTCTGAAGACGTGCATGGAGAGTTTTCGCACACAGCCAGACTCCTGGAGGCAAGGAAGAGGGGACACCTCAGCACTGCCTGCTCCAAGCCCACAGTCAGCATAGGGGGCACTGTGGCTGATGGGGAGATGACGGTTTCTGACCCTCCCTCCGCACCAAGGAGCTGTGGGCCAGGTCTGCAGACCCTGCAAAATGGCCCCAAGCCCAGGCAGGGCAATGCAGTGCGCTTCTGTAACAGGCTGCAGCCAGGAGAGCACAGCTGGGGGAGACGTCTGTGCCTCAAACGGCTCCTCTGGCCCTGGCCACATGCCCCCGGTCACCCCCAGCCGAGGCCCAGAAGAGCTGCCCCAGGAGAGCCCTCCACAGTGCCTCCTGGGCGCATCCCGCCCACTCCAGGCCTCGCCTGCCTGCCCCGGGGAGAGGCGCGAGCTCGCGGTCTTGCCCAGCCACAGTGCCTAGCAGGGCCGTCGGGGTGCTGGGAGCAAGCCTCGGCCTGCAGACGGTCTGCCCAGGGGCTGGGGTGGGCATGCAATGCCTGGCACAGAGGCTGGGATCCCCTGGGGATGGGAGAAGCCGTGGGGGGGCTGCTAGGGGCTGCGGGGACATTGGCATTGTCGAGCGCGCGTTTCCAGGGAGGGGCAGCAGCAGGACAGGCTTCTCTGAGCTCTGCCTGCCTGGCCCTTCCGGGGAGCCTTTCTCCATCGCCCTGGGGCTCCACCAGTGCTCCCAGCTCAAGACGCCAGCAGAAAGAGGCAGCCATGGGGCACAGCTGCTCTCTCGCGCCCAGGCCTGCTCCTGGCTCTTTGGGCAGCACCTGCCCAGGCCTCGGGAAGGGCCGCAGGGGCCAAGCACAATACAGTTGCCCAGGGCACGGAGGGGGCTGCTTCGATGCAGTCCTGCAGCCCAGGACACCATGGGCAGCACAAGGCAATGATCCCAATTGCCACCAGGCAAAAAGGCTCCTGGCAGCGCCCGGGGCCTGTGGTGGGAAGCACAAATTCACACGCCGGGGGCACACGCACAGGGGAACACACCACAGCCGTGACCCTGCACACAGCCTCACAGACACACCAGCAGGGCCCCGGGCTCTCCCCCCAGCCTCACCTCATCAAAGAGCGGCAGGAGCTTCTCGGCCAGCAGCGGAGCGATGTGGGCAACCCTCCGTCCATCCGTGACAGGGACCACATTGCTGAACACCAGCAGGGCATTTGTGCTCATGTCCCTGTCCACGTCCTGCAGGTGCCTCATTACCAGTGGCCACAGGTACTGCATTTTGCTTACCTGTGGGAAACGCAACCTCATTTCCTGAAGCAATAAAAGACTGCCCTGGCAAAAATGCCGCCTTATTAGACACCACCTTCCCCTCTGGCTTCCCAGAAGCTGGCACAGCAATTACTGCAGCAACCTTCTGGCTGGCTGGGCTTACTGGCACATGGGCCTGAGCGGGTCTGGGGCATAGGGAGGGAGGAGAGGCCAACACAGTCTCCTCTGCACCTGACCAGTCGCCCTCTTCTCCGCCAGACTTGAATGGGCACCGTGGTTAGTAACCAATGCTGTCTGGAAACCTGCCCGGCCCGTGAGCAGTCCCAACCCTAGCAGGCTCCTTTCCCAGCGAGGCTCAGCGCTCCGTTGCCACGGCCCTGCGGACACCCACGGCTTGTGCACAGAGGCTGCAGCGCAGCGCAGACACCCCCAAGGTGGCACTCCGCACACGGTGGCCTCTGCAGAGTGGGGGCTGCTGCCTCGCGCCCCGGAAGCTGCCTGTGCCCAAAGCCTGGCCCCGCGCTCAGGCTCCCCCTCCACCTCGCAGCAGGATGCTCCCTCTGGGCACAGCACTCTCGCGACACAAACCGTCTGGAGATGGCTTGCTTGGTGCTGGCTCAAGATATCTACAGCATCCCCTGGCCAGCCCCACGCTGCCTGCACAGCTTCACCCGGCTGTCCCCTGCTCACCATCTCCTGTCTCTTGCACAGCAGGACAAGGCCTCGGAGGGCCAGCCCACGCATCACTCTGCACTGACTCCGCAGAGACATCAAAAGGGTTCCCAGGAAATCGTCCTTGTCGCCAGGAAGGTCACTGCAGGCCAGCAGCTGAAACACACAGCACAGAGAAACTGGCAATGGCGGCAGGACTCCCTGCATCGGGCAGCGCTGCATCCCACCAACAGCTCAGGACAAGGGGCCACCAGGCACAGACAAAGCCCAGTGCACAGGCAGCAGGGAGTGTGGAGAGCCCCTGGGGCCCCACTCCCTGCCCTGGGCCTCAGGGCACACCATGCAGATCCCCTGCCTGCTCCTCTGCTCCTCTCCACCAGCTGCAGCCTCTTATCCTCAGGCCTTTGAGGAGCTGCTGAAGAGAGAGCTGGCACAAAGGAGGCATCAAATACAGGTGGCGACAAGAGTTACCCCACCACAGAGGGGCCAAGGCCAAGGGCACTAATTGCAGGGCACTCCCTGCCCCACTTCCACTCGCTGCCATCCATCCCACAGGTGGGTAGAAGAGAGCACCGGAGCTAGAGGCACTCCAGAAAGGCACCGTCTGCCATCAGGCTCACCTCCACGAGGAAAGCCATGGCGGGGATCTCCTGGCAGGACTCCTTGCTCTTGAGCAGCGCTGTCAGCCGTTGGAAGAGGAAAACACGTACGTGTCTTGGGGTCTTCCTCATCTCTCTGGCAGAGGGAAGAAGGCACTGTCAGTTCTGAGCAGCCCAGGCAAACCTGGGCTTCTGCGACTGCCCTCCCAAACCCTCTCACCAGTGCCCTATGGGCCATGACAGGCAGGGCAAGGCCACGGTTGTGCTCGGCTCTGGCAGCCAGCAGCACTGCCCAGCGTCATCAGGCTCCTTTTGCCAGGGGAGACTGGAAGAACACCCTTCCGGCCCTGAACTCCAGCCTTCCAACGTGACCCCTTTCCTGCCCCCTTGAGTCAGGCACCCCTGGGCTCTTCCAGGGGCACCTTGCCCCTTCCCTGGGGGCTGCCCTTGACGGGGCTGCCTGCACACACACACCCCGGGGCTCCTGTGGCACGAGCCCAGGCCCCACGGGAGGGGACTCCACGCCTTTGGGAGGGAACTGCTCCTGGCCACCCCCCTCTCTTGTGCCTCCCAACACCACCTCTCCCCCAGCAGCTCGCAGAGCCTGGCAGCGATGGAGCCGGGGCTCCCTTGGCCGCTCGACTCGGCCAGGCCGCTGTCACAAGCGCTGAGGCTGCAGCCCCTTTCTTGGGGAGCTGGGCACCCCTGCGGGCTCGGTGGGGCACCGCATCTGCAGGGGAGAAATGCTGGGGCAGAGCGGGCACAAGGGGGCTCTCACCTGGCCAGCAAAGCCACTCCGCTGTGGTGGGTCTCAGCGCTGAGGAGCATGTCCCAGGCGCTCTTCCTCACCATGGCCAGCACCAGATTCTCATAGCCAGCATGGCAGAGCAGTGCTTTCATGGTCCGCACTGTTAACCTGTGTGCAGAGCAAACACCAGCTCACACTGGCACCCCGGCCCTGCCTCCAGGTCCGTGGCAGAGATGGTGGGGCTGGGATGGAGCACCTCACGGGGCTCGTGGGAGTGGACTCTTCCCCTCCGCATTCCTTCCAGCACATCTCAGCCTCTTCTGGTGTCAGCTCTGCGGTGAAGGAAATCTGGAATAGCAGCGCCAGGAAGAGCCGGGGGAAAAACTCCTCTAGCACCTGCAGGCAGGGGGGCTGCTGGAGGACCTCCTGTAGCGCTCTGGTTGCCTGCAGAAAAAGCCCAGAGGCAGCTCTCGCTGCTGAGACGTCCCTGTTGCGCTGCCCAAGCTTGGGGGTGAGGCTCAGGCACTGCCCTGCACCTGGGGAGAAGCAGCAGTGCCTGCCCTGGCTGTGTGGCCTCCCTCACATGCTGTGCCTGTGCGCCCTGGGGGAGGTCAGGGCTTGGCGGTAGATGAGGAAGGGGAGAGGGCTCCCTGCCTCTTGCCTGCAGAGGCAAGCGCAGCCCTAGGAGAGAGCGAGGCTTCCTCCAGAAACTCACGGCCAGGGAAGAGACGTCCATGACATCCCCAGCCGAGGTTACTGTCTCATACAGCGGCCAGTCCTCCAGCACGCTGAGCAGCTCCTGCAGCACCCGCTCCGCAGCCGCGGGCTTCGACGCCAGCACCCTCCACATGGCCGCGGCAGCACTGCAGGCCCAGAGCGCCCTGTCAGCGGGTGCCGCAGCCGCAGCGCCGTGGCCTGGGCAGCCCCACAGGGCCTGGGCTGGCCGCCAGCCCTGCCACTGCCCGCTGCCCGCTGCCCGCTGCCCGCTGCCCCGTGCCGGCAGCACCCAGCCGGCCCTGCCCCAGCAGGCACCACACCGCCAAGCTCAAGTCCCTTGTGGGGCAGGGAGGGAGCCAGGCGACCAGGCTCAGGGGCCCAAGGCAGCCAGGCTTGCTCAGCTCTGGCTGCTGCAGCCCTGCCTGAGGCAGCGGGGCTGGCACACGGGGACACCGGGAGGGCCCAGCCCCTCAGCAGAGTCCTGAAAATCTCCCTCTCCCCCGCAGCCCACACGGGACGAGCTCTAAGGCCTGCGGGGCCCCAAGCACTAGAGGCAGCAGGGCCCGTACCTGTCGCAGGATGGGGAACAGCGCAGCAGGCTCACAACCACCTCCTCGGGGTACGCGCAGGCCAGCTTGAGAAGAGCCCTGTCCAGGCTGCGCCGCGCAGACTCCTCCGTGATGGACAGCACACTTCTCCACAGGCACCTCACCATCTCTGGCACCTGGAGGGCACACGGCTCCGAGTGGGGCTGCTGCCAGCCTGCAGCCGTTTGCCCAGCTCCCACCCAGAACTTTGGCCTCAGAGGGTGTCGGGTGCCTGGCATGCCTGGACTCAGGGGAAAAACAATCTCCCAGAGGCCTCGAGCCTCAGCCACACCACCCACAGGCTACTTACATTCGCCAAAAGGGAGGCATCGTCCGTCACAAACACATCCAGCATGTGAGTAGCTGCCTGTGTGTCATAGGTGCTGCAGGCTCTCATGCCCCTGATGGCTGTGACGATGATATCGGCCCTCTCAGCGGGCTGGAGGTATTTCCCAAACAGCTATGGGAGAAAGGAGGGCAGCCAAGACGGATACATCACACCCAGGGTCCCAACAGCAGTGCCTGGCTGAGTAGCAAGTGGCCCTGGAGAGAGTCGTGGGGCAGTGCTGGCACAGAGACTCCTGGAGAGCCAGGAGCAGGGCTTCTGCTGGGCTGGGTGATGGCACTGGGCTGGAGCTGGATGGTTGGGGTCAGGGTCCCCATGCACTGGTCCTGCGGGGAACCAGAGCTCGCTGGGGGCAGGAGGGAAGCCTTTGGCTAGCCCCAACCCATGGGCAGTGCGAGCCCTCACCCAGTGACCGCAAGGCCCCATCAGCCTCACGCGTTAGCCATCCCTCTCTTCATCCAAGTCGCATGCTGACCCCACGGCTGGCAGCCCCAACCAGGGAGGTGCTCCTTACCCTGCTCATTTCGCTGGCATCCTTGCACCCTGAAAGCCAGAAGGGGTTCGCAGCTTCCCCGTCCCTTTGGAGCTGCAGGTGCTCTGGGCTATCCTGCGACAGCTCCCTGCCTGCACAAGAGGGGAAAAGCAGGGCGGTCAGCAGGAAGGCTGCAGAGGTGGAGATGGCCCACTGAGGGCATCAGGGAGGAATCTGCCCTGGCAGACAACGGGGGCATGCCAGGAAAGTCTGGGCGGCAGGACGCCCAGGGAGGGGCTGCGCCTGTTGCCAGGCGGGGGAAGGAGAAATGGCTTGCAAGAATACAGAAAGGCAGAAGGACTCTGATCAGATGGTCTGGTGTGAAGCAAGACAGCAGACCTCGGAGCAGCAGGTGCTGCTGAAGGTTTCCCAGGCCGCTGCTAAGCAGAACAGGGCTGAGTGTCTGTGGTCTGGCTGCCCGTGTGTGCAAGAACCCAGCCCAATGCAGCTTCTTACTCTCTTCCCGCAGCAGGAATCTGTACAGGTGCCAAAGAGCATCCGCTGCCCTGTGACTGCTCCCCTCGTCCTTGTAGGCGCAGCACAGGGTGAGATGCCCCACCAGCTGCCCCAGGATTGGCACATGCTGCTGGTCGAGGGAGGCAGAGCTGGCACTGGATCCTTGAAAGCAGCCGCGGGCCTGGGGGAGGGAGGTAGCGCTGACACCAGGCCTGAGGGGCAGCGCTTGGGTCAAAGCCCTGAACCCGGGCTCCATGCAGGGCTGCATCCCAGGTGAGCCAGAGCTTTGGTGGCCCCTTCTGGCCCTGGCTCCCAAAGCAGCTGCGCAGCAGCCCAGGGCACGGAGGGCTGCCAGACGCGCTGGGCCCACGGCATGCGCCCAGGGCAGGCCTGGCCTGCATGGGCCAGGGGCACCGCCGGCTCCTGAGAGAGCAGAGACCACAGGGCAAAGCCCAAAGAGGCAGGCCAAGATCTTAGCTCCAGGGCAGGCTCTTGCTGAGGGCCCTAACCTCTGCCCAGGCTTCCCTCAGAGGGAGCCCGCAGCTGCAGGGCACTCCGGGGAGCTGACAAGGGGTGAGGGGGGGGCTGGAGCTTCCCTGCACCACAGGCTCCTTACCGGCAGCAAGGAAGAACTGGTCAGGAGACCACTCAGCCTCGCAATGCGTCCCACGGCCCTCTCATGCACAGCTGCTCGCTGGCAGTCGGTGAAGGTCAGCAGGACCTGGGAGGAGAAAAGCTGCTGCTCTGCCCTGCGCCCTGACGGCTGCTCCAAGGCAGGCAGCTCTGCTAAACACCTGGCCACATTTACGCTTCGGCTCCTTGGAGCACGAGCAAAGGCTCTAAGGAGGTTCTTGCCTCCAGAGTCCCTCGCAGCCATGGCGCAAATGCCCCAGACGGGCCTGCTGCGGCCACACTGATAGCTGAAGGCCATGAGGGCTCCAAGAGCACTGTGGGGAACCCTGCTCCCATGAGGGAGCCAGGCCCCTCCCGGCAGCATGCTCTCCGCTGCTGCTGCTGGCAGGGGGGTCCACCTGAGGGGGGAACTTCCCTTACAAACGAGGGACTGGTCCTGGGACCCTTTCTCTTGGCAAATACCAGACCTGCAGGATGCTCTGCATCTCCAGGAGGCCAGAGGTCGGGGAGTAGAGCACCAGAACCTGCAGCATGTTGTCCATAGCATCCAGGGTCTGCGAGGGGGACAGAGGGTTGAGGTGCTTCTTCCCCATTGCCCCCTACCTGCCGGAGAGGGGCTGGAATTCCTCCTGCCGGAGGGGGACACCTCTGGTCCTGCGGAGCCCAGGGAGAGGCCCCAGGGCAGGGGAGCTGCCTGGCGGCACTGCCCGTTGGCCTGCGCAGGGCAAGGGGAAGAAGGGATGCAGGTGGGAAACCGAGCTGGCAGCCAGCCCTACCTTGGAGCTCACTCTCGTCTCTCAGCACAGGGCAGCCAGGCAGCAGCCCAGGCAGCCTGGCGGGCCTCTGCAACCCACGCAGCACATACCTTGGAGTAGAGGGCAGCATCCAGGCACTGCAGCTCCTCCCTTGGAGGCAGAGTGAAGACGCTGCAGAAGCAGGCATGCAGCAGGCTCTTCTTGTTCTCCAGAAGCAGCCCGACTTTGCTGCAAGCACAGAGAGGGGCCTGTCACTCCCTGGGGCTGGCAGCAGTACCTTCCTGCCCTGGGAAGGTGGACGCGCACCTGGGGGTGGGAGACCTGCGGGGGATATCTGCACTAGGTGGGGGAGCCCTATGGGCAGCCACCTCTTCCCCCCAGGATGCTGGCCAGGGACACAGGACACGCCTGGCAGGGAGAGGGCATCAGGCCCCATGTGCCTGCCTCACCCTTCTGGGGGAAGCCCAAGAGACATGGTGCAGTCCCAGGGCCCTCTCTGCCCTCCCCTCTCCACCACTCTCGGGCCCAGTGCAAGCCCAGCAAATGGCACTGGGAGACTCCTCCAGGATGGGGGAAGCCTCCCAGCTAGGACTGGGGCCATCGGGCCATCTGATGGGGAGGCCCTGGCCAAGCCAGGGGCTGGGGCAGCTACCTCATTGCGCTGATGGCGAGCATGACTTGCTGCCGCACCACCGTGCCCAGGTGGTCGATGGGCTCCTCTTGTAGCAGCACCTGGAGAGCACAACCGGGATGGGCCATGGGAGCTGCCAGGGCCCAGCAAGCAGGCTGCAGGGCTGGCAGAGCCCGGGTGCCCCCACGCCACCACCGACACCTGGGGCAGCCCCCTCGTTGCCCAGGGCTCAGCTCCCCCGACTCCTCGGTGGCTCCTGCAGCCCCCGCAAGGGCTGTGGCCACGAGCCAGGGCCCCACACCTCCCTGTGCTCAGACACCCCCATCCTGCCCTCATCGCTGGGCCAGTGCCCCCTCCACCAGGCCTGCTGGCGGTCCCCTCTCCCCTCACCTCCAGCGACTCCGCCAGTTCCCATTTGCGCAGAAAAAGCTCCTCCCATAACACGGCATCGGAGCAGGCCCCTGTGCAGAGGGTGCAGACGCAGGCCAGAAACCACAGCTTCTCGGCCTCTCCCTGGTACCAGGAGCAGAGGGACAAAGAGAGCGCGTAAGAGGGGCAGGGGCAGGGCCAGCAGGACCAGAGCACTGCAGGGCCTGCAGCGACAGTGGGGCTCCACAGCCAGCAGCCCTCCGGGGGCTTCTGAGCGTGGTGCAGCCCGAGGGACCCACCGGCAGAGGCGGGCACAGCCCCGAGGGGGATGGCGACACTCACCTCCCCTCGGTGATTGAAAAAGGCACGCACATACTGCATGGGTTCCATGTCCTCTCTGGGCAGAGCCAGGTGAGGAGCTGAGGGGAGGAAGAGAGCAGGCAGAGCTGCAGGGCTGGCAGCGAGAGGAGAGGAGACAGCCGAGCCCTCTGCCCCACCGCACACCTGCGGCCACGCGCACAGGCAGCCCCGGGCTGGGCACCTGCACCGGGGCACGGACACCGCGGCTCCCTGGGCTCGCCAGGCCTGGGAGGTGCCCAGCGGATGGGGCGCAGCGCTGCAGCGCTTTCAGGCCCCACGGCCCGGCACCCCCACAGCAGCCGGCTAGACAGCCAGGAGACCGGGGCAGAGCAGGGCGGGCTCGCAGCCCCCGGCCCTGCCCAGCCCAGCGGTGGCCCCTCACTCACCCATGGGCAGCGCCTGGGGCTCCCACCCCTCCTGGGGCTGCAGCTCACAGCTGCTTGCTGCAAGGGCCCCACCCTCCTCCTCCTCCTCCTCCTCCTTCTCCTCCGAGGCCACCCTGGGGCGGCTGGGGGGTCTCTCCGCCATCTTGGGCCACACGGCAAAAGCTCCGCAGGGCTCGAGGTGTCCCCCAGACATCTGCAGGAGAAAGGAGGGCAGCCCAGATAGATGCGGAGCACCCAGCGGTGCCCCCCCACTCAGCCGTTGGCAGCGCCTGGGGTGTGCGCACCTCGTGGGGCTGCAGCTCGCAGCTGCTCTCCGTAGGGACCCCACGGTCCTCAGCCTCCTCCTCCCAGGCCACCCTGGGGCGGCTGGGGGGTCTCTCCGCCATCTTGGGCCACGCGGCAAAGGCTCCGCGGGGCTCGAGGTGTCCCCCAGACATCTGCGGGAGAAAGGAGGGCAGCCCAGATAGATGCGGAGCACCCAGCAGTGCCCCCTCACTCAGCCGTTGGCAGTGCCTGGGGCGTGCGCACCTCGTGGGGCTGCAGCTCGCAGCTGCTCTCCGTAGGGACCCCACGGTCCTCAGCCTC
The DNA here is from genome assembly GCF_036370855.1 of Dromaius novaehollandiae. Taxonomy (NCBI): domain Eukaryota; kingdom Metazoa; phylum Chordata; class Aves; order Casuariiformes; family Dromaiidae; genus Dromaius; species Dromaius novaehollandiae. The sequence goes on from NC_088104.1 coordinate 45,697,224, forward strand.
CTCCTCCCAGGCCACCCTGGGGCGGCTGGGGGGTCTCTCCGCCATCCTAGGCGACGCGGCAAAGGCTCCGCGGGGCTGCCCGGGGACAAGAGGGAAAGGCCTGAGTGCACTCAGGGGGCTCCTTTGCCAGCCCCACGCACTCCCGTCCTCTCCCGTCACCGTCCTCCCGGACACTGCGGGGGCTGAGGCCGCAGGGGTGCCTGGCAACCCCGCGGGGTGTCACAGGAGCCCAGTCACAAAGGGCCCCACTGTCACCCTAGCGACGCTTGTCACCGGCCCGGGGAGGGGCAGGGTGGGTCCCCTCAGGGGGCGCAGGGCCAGCTCGCCCCCCCTGCTCTGGGACACCTCTGTTTGCCCTTGGGGTGCCCCAGGGCCCCCATGGCAGTCTGGTCCCCTCAGGGCTGCTCCTATCCTCGCCTGCTCCCCCCTGACCGTTGCTCGCTGCCCCTGTCCTCATGCACGCCAGTGAGCACCCCACGGGGACACACATGGCATGAGGTGCGAAGGGAACGAGCCCCGAAGGAAAGCTCTCCTCCACAGGGACCCTCTGGGCTGCTTCCTCACTGCTGCCACCCACCCCCTGGGGAGCAGAGCCAAACTCAGGGGTCTCCACCAGCAGCCTGGGGTCCCCGGGGCCCTCACACACCTCTGGGGCCTTTGAGTCCTCCCAAACCCTGACACTACTCAGGGCTCCAGAAGGGGTCCCCCATCTCCCTCACGCTGTGGGACTGTGGAGTGTTTGCCCTCGGGGGCCAGTGCCCCCAACCCCTGACCTGATCTGTGACAGGATCCAGGTGTCCGGGCCCTCCTGGTGTGCTGCAGGGGCCCTGCAGCCCTGCAGCCCTCTCCCACGGGGTGGGCAGTGGGGCTCCGCTCTCCCTGCCTCCCCTTTCTCAGGGAACAGGGGCAGAGACAGAGGCATCTTGAGGAGATCCCCTCCTTAGACCAGGAAAACAAAGCCCAAAACAGGGAAGGAAAGAAAGAGATTTAGAAAAGAACGGGGCAAAGAAAGGACACTGATCTTAGGGCTCCTTCAAGCAAAACCTTCACCTGGTTTCTTTCCAGCACTGCCGGGAGCAGCCTGGGCCGCCATCCTCCACCACAGGCACCCAGACAGGGTGTCTGGCAAAAAGGGAACAAATTAATCCACCGGGATCATGGCATAGGGTCACACTCATGCAGGGGACCAAACCTCCCACCCAGGACCCTGCTGCCAAGTGGCAATATGAGTGTCTGTGACAGGGTCCTTGCAGTGGTGTCCGCGGCTGAACCAGGAGAGACTCCCCGCACCATAGTTCTGCTCCATCCTTATGACCTACCTGCAGCAGTCGTCCTTGTAAGCTACCTCCATCTTTGTAACCTACCTGTAAGCTTGGGTGGCCAACCCAGCACATGCATGACCCATTGCTATTGATACACCTTAACTACGTACAAAAGCCTGTCTTAAGTGACCATTTCTGCAAGAACAATGTCTCCTGACTCTTTACACATGTCTAAACTGTGTCCAATTTGGTCACTTAGGCAGCAAGACCTACCCACGGGAGTATTTAGGACATTCCACCCAGGATGGTAACCAACACATTTAAGCGTACACATTGGGCTAGACACAGCAGGAATTGCCTGAGGACATTTCTTAAACCGTCCAAAATTTCTACCTGGCGGGCTCTTGTAACAAGCAGTCGACTACTGAATTGTGAAGGGTCAGTCCATCTGTCCTTTGTCTCCAGCCACTCTCTTTTCTTGGAAGTTCAGATAACCAGCCGGGGAGTCCCTGGTCCACCACGGAAGTAACGGCCGATGTGAGCTGCGTGCACGTACAGCCTTGATGCCCAGCAGGACCACAATAAGTAAAGAATAAGTTGCATTTTTATCCTTACAACTCACTTTTAATTTCAGGCCTGTAGCTCTTGAAATATGAAGCATCTGAATTAGGCAGTGATGTCTGGGCAGAGGTTCATCTCAACCACCTTTTTGGTGCAAGAAATTTGGGCATCTGGTTAAGGGTAGCTGTGCGGGGCCTTTCATGGGTAGCTCTTACGATAGGATAGAAAGGCCTGTCTCAGCTTACTCTTAGGGGAACCTCGACATTGAGTTGGCACTCAAAGACTAATTTTTCAAAGATGGCAATTTAGGTGAAACAAATTTGTAGGTACAAATGAATGTGTCTATTTGTGGACAGGCAGAGGATTGAAAAAGTAAGAAAAGACTTTTTCACTCTGAGGGTGGTTGAACACCGGAACAGGTTGCTGACAGAGGTTGTGGAGTCTCCAGTCTTGGAGCTATTCAAAACCCAACTGGACACGTCCCTGGGCAACCTGCTCTAGCTAACTCTGCTTGAGCAGGGGGTCAGGACAGATAATCCCCCGAGGTCTCTTCGAACCTCAGCTACTCTGTGATTCTGTCATTGGGTGGGTGGGAGTGCGAAGCGGGGAAGGTGCTTGCACTTCTCGGTCTAGTGAGGCAAGAGATCCTTTTATGCAAAATTGAGTCATTCTTGAAGTCACAGCAGTTTAGACATAAGAAAGGAATGAGATTGCAGTAGATAAAATGTTACGGTATTTCAAAATGCAATAAAGAACAAAACTTGGGGCTGTATTTTCTTGATGTGTATTCTCTTTAATGCTTCAATCCATAGGTTGTCCTGGCAAGAGCTTCTTAACCAAATACTCATATTTTATCTGTGAAAACCTTAATTGCGATGATGTGGAGTGGTACAGTGAAACGGTGCTGTGGTGAGGCAACAAAAGGTGCTGAACGAATAAAGATGGCAGTAAGAGTCAGAAAAATGCTTTTAGCAAGAAAGAAAAATAAGTCAGCAGCAGAAGCAGACGAAACTGAAAAACTACTCCTTTTGACACAATCCTGGTCTATGTTACTGACAGCGGAGATACACAAACACAAAGCACCCAGGAGCAAGGTCAGACCCTTGTCCCCCCTCCCCAGTCTGGGAAGTGCAAGTGAGTCCTAGGCCACAGTCTAATTACAAGAGAGAGGCACCATAACGTCCTTTGGGACTAAGGTGCTGCCTGTGCTAAGAGGACTAGAAACCTTCAGGCCCAGCAGGCAACAGCCACTTCTCTCGGCCTTTGAGCAGGAAACATCAGTAGCGAAGTATCCTCCTGGGGTGGGATTCGAGAGCTATGTGAGCCCCCAGGCTGACCCATTGGCTTGGGACTGGCAGGTAGGATGTGGGGCGGTAGGAGGATGGGACCCCCGCCCTCTTGGAGCATTGCTGGCACGCCATGGTGCCACGAGTGCCCGTGTATGGGCAGCCCTGGAGTCTATCTGCTGGGTGTCTCAGGGTTTGCGTTGCCTCCCAGAGAAGTTAGAGGACAAAGCAAAGACAGAGCAACGCGGGGCAGGCAGCAGGGGTTTCTGGAGCCCTGGCTTAGGTGATCTGTCCAAAGGCTAAGCATTTTAGGCACACCAGCCTGGTGAGGGGCTTAGGAACAAGGGCACGCAGAGGCTTCTGCACCACACCAAAAGGCCCATTGATGCTCCTGGATTGCAAAGCAAGTCAGCTGGAGGCCCCTGGGGCATGTCATAAGGCTCTTGGAGGGCCCTCAGTGCAGGGAAAGACCAAGCAAGTGATTTGGGGAATGCTGAGAAGTATTCGGAGAGCTCTTGGGCCGTCCTGCATTTGCCGCTTTACCCACCTCCTCGGCTTCTGGCAGCCAGTGCCCGCTGCAGCTGCTGGACAGGCACTGCTAGAAAAGCTTCCTCCCCCCGCCGGAGCGCTGCAGACCGGGCTGCTCCTCCCCAGCCACCGAGTCCTCAGGTGCCCAGGGGCCAAGCGGGGCTGGGTGCAGGGGCAGGCCATCTCACTGACTTCTGCTACGGCTTCCGCAGTGCTACAAAGGGACTGAGAGCCCTTCATTGCCCCCAACACAAGCACCGGCCGGGCTGGGCTCAGCACCTCCAGTGCAGTGAGAGCAGGATCTGGCCATCTGCTCTGGCCGTTGCAGGGGCAGAGAGGGCTGGAGCCAGGGCGGGCACCCCTGGCTGCCTGCTGCTGGCGCGGGGCTCTTGCCTGGGACACTCGGTGTGGTGTAGCCTGAATGGGAGGGCGAGAGGGCTTGGGTGGGACACGAGCGCTTCTCCCTCTTCTTCCTCGCGCTGGCTATGGCCTGTGCAATCCCCGGCACCACAGCAGTGTTTCAGCAAAGCCCAGCATGCCCGCGACAGGCCTGGGGCTGCTCCTTGAGGCTCAGCCATGCTGGTGTTCTTCCCGTCCCTGGCCCCATGCAGCACAGGGGCTTTGCTCTGGGGTGGGACCCCCTGGGTGGGACCCCCGGGTGGGACCACCCCCCCCCCCCCCCACGCCGCCCTGCCTGGGCTCAGCGCTCAGCCCGGCGGGAAATTTGCCATGCAAGCAGACTTCTCCTGACACCCCATCAGCTGTGCCAAAAGCATCCCCCCCCTCCCTTCTCCTAGCTATCCCAGGGACCCTGCTAGCACAGCTCTCCTTGCTCCACCACCAGCTCCTGCAGCAGCTAGTGCCAGCTGCCTCCCACTCTGGGGGGGTCAGGGCAGGGCTGCCCCACACCTGCCACCAGCCCCAGCCAGCCCTGATCCCCCTTCCTTCTTCTGCGCCCCGCTCCCCAGGGAAGGGACACCTTCAATCGGCCCCTGCACCCCAGTGCCTTCCCTTGCACTCCCTGGGGGGAGTGGGCAGCCCCATGCCTCCACCAAGGGCTGCGTGTGCAGGCGAGGGCAGCCCCAAGGGCTGCGTCAGCCCCCGTCTCCCTGCCGTGGCGCTGGGCACTACGGCACTTGCAGGGACCCACGCACACGGCCCTCGGGAGCCTGGGGCCCCGGTGGGGCTCCTCCGCCTCCAAGGTGCCCGCGCTGATGCTCCACACGTCTCTCCCGGGACTCGGAGACCAAGAGAGGGCCCCAGTGCAAGGGAAGAGCAGCAGAGGGCTGCGGGGACACGGACACCGCAGGCGCCGGGGCGTCCTGGAAAGCAGGCAAAGGGAGGCAGAGGGCAACGGCAGGCAGAGAGGAGGGCGGGAGAGAAGGCGTGCGGGGTGTTGGTGTCGCCTTCAGCGCTCGCACGGGCACTGCTGGTTCTGCCCTCCCCGAGGGCCGCAGGGGCAGCCCGGTGGAGAGCCAGAGCCGAGCGGTCGAGGGCAGCGGCCGCACGGGGCTGGGCGAGCTGCCGAGCCCGTGACACCGACTAGGGGGTTAGGGTCTAGTGAAGTGAAGTCCCCACTCTGCAGCACTGATGTACTGAGCACCGCTGGTTGCACAAGGGGCCCAGAGGCCTGATGCCTCCTGGATGGGCTGTGGTGATCTGCTTTATGCACAGCTATTTAGGGGCTCCTGCTTTTAATTCTGGCTGATCAGCAATAGTGATGGGGGGTGTTACAGCAGGGATCACCCTGATTGTGGCCATGGAGAAGAAGGGCCTTGAAGGAGAGAAACCACCAGGCATCAAACCCTCATCGGAAAGGTGTAAAATCTCTGGGCAAACAACATGCCATCGCTTTGAAGGGGCACGCTCAGCATCTTCCTGCTGTTACACTGGGCTTCTGCAGTCAGGGTGCCCGAAGAGCTCCGGCTGCAGAGGGGCTGGAGCCTCTCGTGCCTGTGCAGAGCTCGGGGCCCTGCTGCGCTGGTGCCTGCATGGGCAAATCCTGCGGGGCCTACCAGAGCATCCCAGCAGCCTGCTAACTCCTGGGCTCAGCCACACCAGGGGAAGCCAGCGCCAGCGAGGGGCCAGCTCATGCAGGGCCCTTCCTCATGCAGAAGAGGTCATAGCTTTGCAGGGCAGAACCCTGTCAAGACTGCTGCCATTCCTGACCCTGCTGTCCGGAGAAATGGGGTGCTTCTCTGACTGCTGGAAGGGGGGTATGTTGTGGCTGCCCCAGACTGCTGGAGAGCGTGTGTGCCCTCCCCCTCCCAGGGTGACCCCGATTCCTTCAGCACCTGACTTTTCTACCCATTCCTTTGCCCAAAGAAAAGACACTGAGCCGTGGTGAAGAGACAGGGCTGCTTCTTTGGGGAAAGCCCAGCAGAGGGGGGACTGGCAGCATAAGCCTGGGACGGGCTGGGCCTGAGGGCCGGAGCTGTCCTGCGGGCAGGGAGAGAGGCCAGGAACCCCCCGACTTCCCCGCACACTCAGGTGGCCGCTGCGGGCAGAGCAGCCTGGCATCAGGAGGCAGCCGAGCTCCAGCAGCAGACACGGCCACCGCGCAGAGGACAGTGCCACCGCTCCCACGCTCTCCTCAGGCGGTAGCACAGGCCTTCTGTGGTGCCTGGGGAGGGAGACATCTTCCCTAGAGCTCTCAGGAGCAGGATGGTTTGTGTCGCCAGGGAACAGATGGACGGGCTGCTGTCCTCCTGCAAGCCTTGCAGGGCTGAGAGAGAAAGGAGCAGAGCAGAGATCAAGGCGCCGTGTCTGCACAGACGCCAGGCATCCCCTGCTGACGCAGCCAGTCCCACCCAGCTCTTCCCACAGCCAGGAGGCAGCAGGAGCAAGAAAGGGATGGGGTGGGAGTTGCTGGCCAGGACCGTCCCAAAGGCGCCTGAAATCTTCTCTCTACTCTACCCACAGCGGCCCTGCTCTGCACGGGCAGCAGAGCCCTCCTCGCCTGGGGCAGGGGTGGCAGCTCCCTGCCCAGCATCTGTCTGCCTCCCACCAGCCCTGCCTGACACCCTGCTGCCCTCACTCACCCTTGCAGATGTCCTCCAGCTTCTCCTTGCTCCGGCCCCTCAGGTGCTGCCCAATGAGCCCTAGGCACACACACAGCCCCCCATAAATCCTGCTCCCCAGCCCACCCCCAGCAGCGAACCTGTCCCCCGGCTCGGCCATGCACTCACCTCCCCTCGGGCAGGGCTGACCCCAGTGTGCTTTCCCCAGCGTAACACCCAAGGGCGTTGCTGTGAGGCACTCAACAAGGCCCCCACCAGCCCCACACGTGTGGACAGAGATGGCGGAGGGTGACACGGAGCCCCCAGGCACCCAGGCCCTGCATCAGGCACACAGCAGCTGCAGCTGCAAGGCTGCTTCTTGCTGCTAGCGCAGCAGCCGGGGCTGGGACCAAGCTGCCCCGGGACAGAGAGGGACCCCAGGGGTTGGGACTCACCAGTGAACCTCACGGCTGCCTCTCGCAAGGACTCCTGCGGGCTCTCCAAGTACGTCAGGCTCTGGCTCAGGTACTCTTCTGCTCTTCTGCTGCCCCCCTCCAGCTGGGGAGGGCACAAGGGCACGGGCTTGGCGCACCCCCCCCTCACCCAGCCAGGCAGTCCCTGCGCCCAGGACCGGCCTCCCCGGCCTTGCCCTGCCAGGACGCTCATGGCTCCCACACACGAGCTGGGCAGTGCCGAGCTTCGGAGGGAGCAGAGGGCAGGCTGCTCCCCAGGCACGCTGAGGTGCCCTCCTGCTGCCAAGGCCCAGCTGGGCCAGGGGCTGCTTTAGCATCCCAGGGGGCAGCGAGGGCAGAGGAGCCTGGAGAAGAGCTCGCCAGGGCAGCGTGCTTGGAGAAGGGCAGCGTGAGTGCTGCTCCAGCCTGGCGGCTTTGGGTGCCAGCCAGGGCCAGGGGCACAGCTGCCTGCCCCACACACTGGGCATGGAGGGGGACAGGCCTTGCGCAGGCTGGCTCTGGGGGCTTTGGGGCCATTCTTACCAGGCACTCGCCGATCCTCCATGTCTGCGCTGTCTCAGCCAGGTGCCTGAGCTGCTTCCACTTCAGGAACTTGGCAGCGCCAAGGAGGGCTTCCCGAGAGGCCTGCACAGCAGCAGAGACGGGGAGGTGCCACTGCAGCCCAGGGGACAAGACCCTGCGTCCCCCTGCTCTTGGCAAGCCTCGGGGCCTTGCCTGGCCCACCATGGGAAGAGGCAGCAGCTGGGACCTGGGTCTGCCATGGGGTTCAATGTCCTGGGCAGAGATGGGGGGCAACCACCACCTCAAGCACCTCGTCCATTGCTGCTGCCTCGTGCCCCAGCTCCAGAGCTGGGTACCTGGGACGCAGGGCCCAGCCCCTCCCCTGACTGCATCTCCCTCCCTGGGGCTCTCCCCTCCCCAGGCTCGGGGGCTGGGGAACATGTTGGCTCCCCAAACCAGCTTGCAGGTGCTGCACCTCTGTGCAGCCCAAGGACACTGGGGCCACAGGGTGAACTCAGGGAGCAGGTGTCTCCTCCTCCTGGAGAGGGCTGGGCATGCCCCAGCCCAGCCGTCTCCAGGAGCCCTGGGCAGAGCACAGGGGCAAAAGGGATTGGGGGTCAAACCCCATCCTTGGACACCTGCAGGCACAGCTGGGAAGCTGGGGCTCTGCACCCTCCTCAGGCACTCAGGAGGTTGGGCCTCAAGGTGACCCATGTTCAGAGGGGCCCACTGCCAGCAGCCCTTGCTCCTGATGCTCACGCCCACCCAAAGGGGGTCACCCCTCAAAATGACCGCTCAGGGTAGACATCCATACCTGGGCCACACCTGGGCTCTCATCATGCAGATGGAAGAGCAGTGGGAGCAGGCTCTTGTGCACTTGCATCTTCAGCTGCTGGTTTTTGCTGCCCACTGCAGCCTCCACCACATCTCTGAAGACGTGCATGGAGAGTTTTCGCACACAGCCAGACTCCTGGAGGCAAGGAAGAGGGGACACCTCAGCACTGCCTGCTCCAAGCCCACAGTCAGCATAGGGGGCACTGTGGCTGATGGGGAGATGACGGTTTCTGACCCTCCCTCCGCACCAAGGAGCTGTGGGCCAGGTCTGCAGACCCTGCAAAATGGCCCCAAGCCCAGGCAGGGCAATGCAGTGCGCTTCTGTAACAGGCTGCAGCCAGGAGAGCACAGCTGGGGGAGACGTCTGTGCCTCAAACGGCTCCTCTGGCCCTGGCCACATGCGCCCGGTCACCCCCAGCCGAGGCCCAGAAGAGCTGCCCCAGGAGAGCCCTCCACAGTGCCTCCTGGGCGCATCCCGCCCACTCCAGGCCTCGCCTGCCTGCCCCGGGGAGAGGCGCGAGCTCGCGGTCTTGCCCAGCCACAGTGCCTAGCAGGGCCGTCGGGGTGCTGGGAGCAAGCCTCGGCCTGCAGACGGTCTGCCCAGGGGCTGGGGTGGGCATGCAATGCCTGGCACAGAGGCTGGGATCCCCCGGGGATGGGAGAAGCCGTGGGGGGCTGCTAGGGGCTGGGGGACATTGGCATTGTCGAGCGCGCGTTTCCAGGGAGGGGCAGCAGCAGGACAGGCTTCTCTGAGCTCTGCCTGCCTGGCCCTTCCGGGGAGCCTTTCTCCATCGCCCTGGGGCTCCACCAGTGCTCCCAGCTCAAGACGCCAGCAGAAAGAGGCAGCCATGGGGCACAGCTGCTCTCTCGCGCCCAGGCCTGCTCCTGGCTCTTTGGGCAGCACCTGCCCAGGCCTCGGGAAGGGCCGCAGGGGCCAAGCACAATACAGTTGCCCAGGGCACGGAGGGGGCTGCTTCGATGCAGTCCTGCAGCCCAGGACACCATGGGCAGCACAAGGCAATGATCCCAATTGCCACCAGGCAAAAAGGCTCCTGGCAGTGCCCGGGGCCTGTGGTGGGAAGCACAAATTCACACGCCGGGGGCACACGCACAGGGGAACACACCACAGCCGTGACCCTGCACACAGCCTCACAGACACACCAGCAGGGCCCCGGGCTCTCCCCCCAGCCTCACCTCATCAAAGAGCGGCAGGAGCTTCTCGGCCAGCAGCGGAGCGATGTGGGCAACCCTCCGTCCATCCGTGACAGGGACCACATTGCTGAACACCAGCAGGGCATTTGTGCTCATGTCCCTGTCCACGTCCTGCAGGTGCCTCATTACCAGTGGCCACAGGTACTGCATTTTGCTTACCTGTGGGAAACGCAACCTCATTTCCTGAAGCAATAAAAGACTGCCCTGGCAAAAATGCCGCCTTATTAGACACCACCTTCCCCTCTGGCTTCCCAGAAGCTGGCACAGCAATTACTGCAGCAACCTTCTGGCTGGCTGGGCTTACTGGCACATGGGCCTGAGCGGGTCTGGGGCATAGGGAGGGAGGAGAGGCCAACACAGTCTCCTCTGCACCTGACCAGTCGCCCTCTTCTCCGCCAGACTTGAATGGGCACCGTGGTTAGTAACCAATGCTGTCTGGAAACCTGCCCGGCCCGTGAGCAGTCCCAACCCTAGCAGGCTCCTTTCCCAGCGAGGCTCAGCGCTCCGTTGCCACGGCCCTGCGGACACCCACGGCTTGTGCACAGAGGCTGCAGCGCAGCGCAGACACCCCCAAGGTGGCACTCCGCACACAGTGGCCTCTGCAGAGTGGGGGCTGCTGCCTCGCGCCCCGGAAGCTGCCTGTGCCCAAAGCCTGGCCCCGCGCTCAGGCTCCCCCTCCACCTCGCAGCAGGATGCTCCCTCTGGGCACAGCACTCTCGCGACACAAACCGTCTGGAGATGGCTTGCTTGGTGCTGGCTCAAGATATCTACAGCATCCCCTGGCCAGCCCCACGCTGCCTGCACAGCTTCACCCGGCTGTCCCCTGCTCACCATCTCCTGTCTCTTGCACAGCAGGACAAGGCCTCGGAGGGCCAGCCCACGCATCACTCTGCACTGACTCCGCAGAGACATCAAAAGGGTTCCCAGGAAATCGTCCTTGTCGCCAGGAAGGTCACTGCAGGCCAGCAGCTGAAACACACAGCACAGAGAAACTGGCAATGGCGGCAGGACTCCCTGCATCGGGCAGTGCTGCATCCCACCAACAGCTCAGGACAAGGGGCCACCAGGCACAGACAAAGCCCAGTGCACAGGCAGCAGGGAGTGTGGAGAGCCCCTGGGGCCCCACTCCCTGCCCTGGGCCTCAGGGCACACCATGCAGATCCCCTGCCTGCTCCTCTGCTCCTCTCCACCAGCTGCAGCCTCTTATCCTCAGGCCTTTGAGGAGCTGCTGAAGAGAGAGCTGGCACAAAGGAGGCATCAAATACAGGTGGCGACAAGAGTTACCCCACCACAGAGGGGCCAAGGCCAAGGGCACTAATTGCAGGGCACTCCCTGCCCCACTTCCACTCGCTGCCATCCATCCCACAGGTGGGTAGAAGAGAGCACCGGAGCTAGAGGCACTCCAGAAAGGCACCGTCTGCCATCAGGCTCACCTCCACGAGGAAAGCCATGGCGGGGATCTCCTGGCAGGACTCCTTGCTCTTGAGCAGCGCTGTCAGCCGTTGGAAGAGGAAAACACGTACGTGTCTTGGGGTCTTCCTCATCTCTCTGGCAGAGGGAAGAAGGCACTGTCAGTTCTGAGCAGCCCAGGCAAACCTGGGCTTCTGCGACTGCCCTCCCAAACCCTCTCACCAGTGCCCTATGGGCCATGACAGGCAGGGCAAGGCCACGGTTGTGTTCGGCTCTGGCAGCCAGCAGCACTGCCCAGCGTCATCAGGCTCCTTTTGCCAGGGGAGACTGGAAGAACACCCTTCCGGCCCTGAACTCCAGCCTTCCAACGTGACCCCTTTCCTGCCCCCTTGAGTCAGGCACCCCTGGGCTCTTCCAGGGGCACCTTGCCCCTTCCCTGGGGGCTGCCCTTGACGGGGCTGCCTGCACACACACACCCCGGGGCTCCTGTGGCACGAGCCCAGGCCCCACGGGAGGGGACTCCACGCCTTTGGGAGGGAACTGCTCCTGGCCACCCCCCTCTCTTGTGCCTCCCAACACCACCTCTTCCCCAGCAGCTCGCAGAGCCTGGCAGCGATGGAGCCAGGGCTCCCTTGGCCGCTCAACTCGGCCAGGCCGCTGTCACAAGCGCTGAGGCTGCAGCCCCTTTCTTGGGGAGCTGGGCACCCCTGCGGGCTCGGTGGGGCACCGCATCTGCAGGGGAGAAATGCTGGGGCAGAGCGGGCACAAGGGGGCTCTCACCTGGCCAGCAAAGCCACTCCGCTGTGGTGGGTCTCAGCGCTGAGGAGCATGTCCCAGGCGCTCTTCCTCACCATGGCCAGCACCAGATTCTCATAGCCAGCATGGCAGAGCAGTGCTTTCATGGTCCGCACTGTTAACCTGTGTGCAGAGCAAACACCAGCTCACACTGGCACCCCGGCCCTGCCTCCAGGTCCGTGGCAGAGATGGTGGGGCTGGGATGGAGCACCTCACGGGGCTCGTGGGAGTGGACTCTTCCCCTCCGCATTCCTTCCAGCACATCTCAGCCTCTTCTGGTGTCAGCTCTGCGGTGAAGGAAATCTGGAATAGCAGCGCCAGGAAGAGCCGGGGGAAAAACTCCTCTAGCACCTGCAGGCAGGGGGGCTGCTGGAGGACCTCCTGTAGCGCTCTGGTTGCCTGCAGAAAAAGCCCAGAGACAGCTCTCGCTGCTGAGACGTCCCTGTTGCGCTGCCCGAGCTTGGGGGTGAGGCTCAGGCACTGCCCTGCACCTGGGGAGAAGCAGCAGTGCCTGCCCTGGCTGTGTGGCCTCCCTCACATGCTGTGCCTGTGCGCCCTGGGGGAGGTCAGGGCTTGGCGGTAGATGAGGAAGGGGAGAGGGCTCCCTGCCTCTTGCCTGCAGAGGCAAGCGCAGCCCTAGGAGAGAGCGAGGCTTCCTCCAGAAACTCACGGCCAGGGAAGAGACGTCCACGACATCCCCAGCCGAGGTTACTGTCTCATACAGCGGCCAGTCCTCCAGCACGCTGAGCAGCTCCTGCAGCACCCGCTCCGCAGCCGCGGGCTTCGACGCCAGCACCCTCCACATGGCCGCGGCAGCGCTGCAGGCCCAGAGCGCCCTGTCAGCGGGTGCCGCAGCCGCAGCGCCGTGGCCTGGGCAGCCCCACAGGGCCTGGGCTGGCCGCCAGCCCTGCCGCTGCCCGCTGCCCGCTGCCCGCTGCCCCGTGCCGGCAGCACCCAGCCGGCCCTGCCCCAGCAGGCACCACACCGCCAAGCTCAAGTCCCTTGTGGGGCAGGGAGGGAGCCAGGCGACCGGGCTCAGGGGCCCAAGGCAGCCAGGCTTGCTCAGCTCTGGCTGCTGCAGCCCTGCCTGAGGCAGCGGGGCTGGCACACGGGGACACCGGGAGGGCCCAGCCCCTCAGCAGAGTCCTGAAAAATCTCCCTCTCCCCCGCAGCCCACACGGGACGAGCTCTAAGGCCTGCGGGGCCCCAAGCACTAGAGGCAGCAGGGCCCGTACCTGTCGCAGGATGGGGAACAGCACAGCAGGCTCACAACCACCTCCTCGGGGTACGCGCAGGCCAGCTTGAGAAGGGCCCTGTCCAGGCTGTGCTGCGCAGACTCCTCCGTGACGGACAGCACGCTTCTCCACAGGCACCTCACCATCTCTGGCACCTGGAGGGCACACGGCTCCGAGTGGGGCTGCTGCCAGCCTGCAGCCGTTTGCCCAGCTCCCACCCAGAACTTTGGCCTCAGAGGGTGTCGGGTGCCTGGCATGCCTGGACTCAGGGGAAAAACAATCTCCCAGAGGCCTCGAGCCTCAGCCACACCACCCACAGGCTACTTACATTCGCCAAAAGGGAGGCATCGTCCGTCACAAACACATCCAGCATGTGAGTAGCTGCCTGTGTGTCATAGGTGCTGCAGGCTCTCATGCCCCTGATGGCTGTGACGATGATATCGGCCCTCTCAGCGGGCTGGAGGTATTTCCCAAACAGCTATGGGAGAAAGGAGGGCAGCCAAGACGGATACATCACACCCAGGGTCCCAACAGCAGTGCCTGGCTGAGTAGCAAGTGGCCCTGGAGAGAGTCGTGGGGCAGTGCTGGCACAGAGACTCCTGGAGAGCCAGGAGCAGGGCTTCTGCTGGGCTGGGTGATGGCACTGGGCTGGAGCTGGATGGTTGGGGTCAGGGTCCCCATGCACTGGTCCTGCGGGGAACCAGAGCTCGCTGGGGGCAGGAGGGAAGCCTTTGGCTAGCCCCAACCCATGGGCAGTGCGAGCCCTCACCCAGTGACCGCAAGGCCCCATCAGCCTCACGCGTTAGCCATCCCTCTCTTCATCCAAGTCGCATGCTGACCCCACGGCTGGCAGCCCCAACCAGGGAGGTGCTCCTTACCCTGCTCATTTCGCTGGCATCCTTGCACCCTGAAAGCCAGAAGGGGTTCGCAGCTTCCCCGTCCCTTTGGAGCTGCAGGTGCTCTGGGCTATCCTGCGACAGCTCCCTGCCTGCACAAGAGGGGAAAAGCAGGGCGGTCAGCAGGAAGGCTGCAGAGGTGGAGATGGCCCACTGAGGGCATCAGGGAGGAATCTGCCCTGGCAGACAACGGGGGCATGCCAGGAAAGTCTGGGCGGCAGGACGCCCAGGGAGGGGCTGCGCCTGTTGCCAGGCGGGGGAAGGAGAAATGGCTTGCAAGAATACAGAAAGGCAGAAGGACTCTGATCAGATGGTCTGGTGTGAAGCAAGACAGCAGACCTCGGAGCAGCAGGTGCTGCTGAAGGCTTCCCAGGCCGCTGCTAAGCAGAACAGGGCTGAGTGTCTGTGGTCTGGCTGCCCGTGTGTGCAAGAACCCAGCCCAATGCAGCTTCTTACTCTCTTCCCGCAGCAGGAATCTGTACAGGTGCCAAAGAGCATCCGCTGCCCTGTGACTGCTCCCCTCGTCCTTGTAGGCGCAGCACAGGGTGAGATGCCCCACCAGCTGCCCCAGGATTGGCACATGCTGCTGGTCGAGGGAGGCAGAGCTGGCACTGGATCCTTGAAAGCAGCCGCGGGCCTGGGGGAGGGAGGTAGCGCTGACACCAGGCCTGAGGGGCAGCGCTTGGGTCAAAGCCCTGAACCCGGGCTCCATGCAGGGCTGCATCCCAGGTGAGCCAGAGCTTTGGTGGCCCCTTCTGGCCCTGGCTCCCAAAGCAGCTGCGCAGCAGCCCAGGGCACGGAGGGCTGCCAGACGCGCTGGGCCCACGGCATGCGCCCAGGGCAGGCCTGGCCTGCATGGGCCAGGGGCACCGCCGGCTCCTGAGAGAGCAGAGACCACAGGGCGAAGCCCAAAGAGGCAGGCCAAGATCTTAGCTCCAGGGCAGGCTCTTGCTGAGGGCCCTAACCTCTGCCCAGGCTTCCCTCAGAGGGAGCCCGCAGCTGCAGGGCACTCCGGGGAGCTGACAAGGGGTGAGGGGGGGGCTGGAGCTTCCCTGCACCACAGGCTCCTTACCGGCAGCAAGGAAGAACTGGTCAGGAGACCACTCAGCCTCGCAATGCGTCCCACGGCCCTCTCATGCACAGCTGCTCGCTGGCAGTCGGTGAAGGTCAGCAGGACCTGGGAGGAGAAAAGCTGCTGCTCTGCCCTGCGCCCTGACGGCTGCTCCAAGGCAGGCAGCTCTGCTAAACACCTGGCCACATTTACGCTTCGGCTCCTTGGAGCACGAGCAAAGGCTCTAAGGAGGTTCTTGCCTCCAGAGTCCCTCGCAGCCATGGCGCAAATGCCCCAGACGGGCCTGCTGCGGCCACACTGATAGCTGAAGGCCATGAGGGCTCCAAGAGCACTGTGGGGAACCCTGCTCCCATGAGGGAGCCAGGCCCCTCCCGGCAGCATGCTCTCCGCTGCTGCTGCTGGCAGGGGGGTCCACCTGAGGGGGGAACTTCCCTTACAAACGAGGGACTGGTCCTGGGACCCTTTCTCTTGGCAAATACCAGACCTGCAGGATGCTCTGCATCTCCAGGAGGCCAGAGGTCGGGGAGTAGAGCACCAGAACCTGCAGCATGTTGTCCATAGCATCCAGGGTCTGCGAGGGGGACAGAGGGTTGAGGTGCTTCTTCCCCATTGCCCCCTACCTGCCGGAGAGGGGCTGGAATTCCTCCTGCCGGAGGGGGACACCTCTGGTCCTGCGGAGCCCAGGGAGAGGCCCCAGGGCAGGGGAGCTGCCTGGCGGCACTGCCCGTTGGCCTGCGCAGGGCAAGGGGAAGAAGGGATGCAGGTGGGAAACCGAGCTGGCAGCCAGCCCTACCTTGGAGCTCACTCTCGTCTCTCAGCACAGGGCAGCCAGGCAGCAGCCCAGGCAGCCTGGCGGGCCTCTGCAACCCACGCAGCACATACCTTGGAGTAGAGGGCAGCATCCAGGCACTGCAGCTCCTCCCTTGGAGGCAGAGTGAAGACGCTGCAGAAGCAGGCATGCAGCAGGC
This sequence comes from Dromaius novaehollandiae, assembly GCF_036370855.1. NCBI lineage: Eukaryota > Metazoa > Chordata > Aves > Casuariiformes > Dromaiidae > Dromaius > Dromaius novaehollandiae. The sequence goes on from NC_088104.1 coordinate 45,713,256, forward strand.
TCTTCTTGTTCTCCAGAAGCAGCCCGACTTTGCTGCAAGCACAGAGAGGGGCCTGTCACTCCCTGGGGCTGGCAGCAGTACCTTTCTGCCCTGGGAAGCTGGACGCGCACCTGGGGGTGGGAGACCTGCGGGGGATACCTGCACTAGGTGGGGGAGCCCTATGGGCAGCCACCTCTTCCCCCCAGGATGCTGGCCAGGGACACAGGACACGCCTGGCAGGGAGAGGGCATCAGGCCCCATGTGCCTGCCTCACCCTTCTGGGGGAAGCCCAAGAGACATGGCGCAGTCCCAGGGCCCTCTCTGCCCTCCCATCTCCACCACTCTCGGGCCCAGCGCAAGCCCAGCAAATGGCACTGGGAGACTCCTCCAGGATGGGGGAAGCCTCCCAGCTAGGACTGGGGCCATCGGGCCATCTGATGGGGAGGCCCTGGCCAAGCCAGGGGCTGGGGCAGCTACCTCATTGCGCTGATGGCGAGTATGACTTGCTGCCGCACCACCGTGCCCAGGTGGTCGATGGGCTCCTCTTGCAGCAGCACCTGGAGAGCACAACCGGGATGGGCCATGGGAGCTGCCAGGGCCCAGCAAGCAGGCTGCAGGGCTGGCAGAGCCCGGGTGCCCCCACGCCACCACCGACACCCGGGGCAGCCCCCTCGTTGCCCAGGGCTCAGCTCCCCCGACTCCTCGGTGGCTCCTGCAGCCCCCGCAAGGGCTGTGGCCACGAGCCAGGGCCCCACACCTCCCTGTGCTCAGACACCCCCATCCTGCCCTCATCGCTGGGCCAGTGCCCCCTCCACCAGGCCTGCTGGCGGTCCCCTCTCCCCTCACCTCCAGCGACTCCGCCAGTTCCCATTTGCGCAGAAAAAGCTCCTCCCATAACACGGCATCGGAGCAGGCCCCTGTGCAGAGGGTGCAGACGCAGGCCAGAAACCACAGCTTCTCGGCCTCTCCCTGGTACCAGGAGCAGAGGGACAAAGAGAGCGCGTAAGAGGGGCAGGGGCAGGGCCAGCAGGACCAGAGCACTGCAGGGCCTGCAGCGACAGTGGGGCTCCACAGCCAGCAGCCCTCCGGGGGCTTCTGAGCGTGGTGCAGCCCGAGGGACCCACCGGCAGAGGCGGGCACAGCCCCGAGGGGGATGGCGACACTCACCTCCCCTCGGTGATTGAAAAAGGCACGCACATACTGCATGGGTTCCATGTCCTCTCTGGGCAGAGCCAGGTGAGGAGCTGAGGGGAGGAAGAGAGCAGGCAGAGCTGCAGGGCTGGCAGCGAGAGGAGAGGAGACAGCCGAGCCCTCTGCCCCACCGCACACCTGCGGCCACGCGCACAGGCAGCCCCGGGCTGGGCACCTGCACCGGGGCACGGACACCGCGGCTCCCTGGGCTCGCCAGGCCTGGGAGGTGCCCAGCGGATGGGGCGCAGCGCTGCAGCGCTTTCAGGCCCCACGGCCCGGCACCCCCACAGCAGCCGGCTAGACAGCCAGGAGACCGGGGCAGAGCAGGGCGGGCTCGCAGCCCCCGGCCCTGCCCAGCCCAGCGGTGGCCCCTCACTCACCCATGGGCAGCGCCTGGGGCTCCCACCCCTCCTGGGGCTGCAGCTCACAGCTGCTTGCTGCAAGGGCCCCACCCTCCTCCTCCTCCTCCTCCTCCGAGGCCACCCTGGGGCGGCTGGGGGGTCTCTCCGCCATCTTGGGCCACACGGCAAAAGCTCCGCAGGGCTCGAGGTGTCCCCCAGACATCTGCAGGAGAAAGGAGGGCAGCCCAGATAGATGCGGAGCACCCAGCGGTGCCCCCTCACTCAGCCGTTGGCAGCGCCTGGGGCGTGCGCACCTCGTGGGGCTGCAGCTCGCAGCTGCTCTCCGTAGGGACCCCACGGTCCTCAGCCTCCTCCTCCCAGGCCACCCTGGGGCGGCTGGGGGGTCTCTCCGCCATCTTGGGCCACGCGGCAAAGGCTCCGCGGGGCTCGAGGTGTCCCCCAGACATCTGCGGGAGAAAGGAGGGCAGCCCAGATAGATGCGGAGCACCCAGCAGTGCCCCCTCACTCAGCCGTTGGCAGTGCCTGGGGCGTGCGCACCTCGTGGGGCTGCAGCTCGCAGCTGCTCTCCGTAGGGACCCCACGGTCCTCAGCCTCCTCCTCCCAGGCCACCCTGGGGCGGCTGGGGGGTCTCTCCGCCATCCTAGGCGACGCGGCAAAGGCTCCGCGGGGCTGCCCGGGGACAAGAGGGAAAGGCCTGAGTGCACTCAGGGGGCTCCTTTGCCAGCCCCACGCACTCCCGTCCTCTCCCGTCACCGTCCTCCCGGACACTGCGGGGGCTGAGGCCGCAGGGGTGCCTGGCAACCCCGCGGGGTGTCACAGGAGCCCAGTCACAAAGGGCCCCACTGTCACCCTAGCGACGCTTGTCACCGGCCCGGGGAGGGGCAGGGTGGGTCCCCTCAGGGGGCGCAGGGCCAGCTCGCCCCCCCTGCTCTGGGACACCTCTGTTTGCCCTTGGGGTGCCCCAGGGCCCCCATGGCAGTCTGGTCCCCTCAGGGCTGCTCCTATCCTCGCCTGCTCCCCCCTGACCGTTGCTCGCTGCCCCTGTCCTCATGCACGCCAGTGAGCACCCCACGGGGACACACATGGCATGAGGTGCGAAGGGAACGAGCCCCGAAGGAAAGCTCTCCTCCACAGGGACCCTCTGGGCTGCTTCCTCACTGCTGCCACCCACCCCCTGGGGAGCAGAGCCAAACTCAGGGGTCTCCACCAGCAGCCTGGGGTCCCCGGGGCCCTCACACACCTCTGGGGCCTTTGAGTCCTCCCAAACCCTGACACTACTCAGGGCTCCAGAAGGGGTCCCCCATCTCCCTCACGCTGTGGGACTGTGGAGTGTTTGCCCTCGGGGGCCAGTGCCCCCAACCCCTGACCTGATCTGTGACAGGATCCAGGTGTCCGGGCCCTCCTGGTGTGCTGCAGGGGCCCTGCAGCCCTGCAGCCCTCTCCCACGGGGTGGGCAGTGGGGCTCCGCTCTCCCTGCCTCCCCTTTCTCAGGGAACAGGGGCAGAGACAGAGGCATCTTGAGGAGATCCCCTCCTTAGACCAGGAAAACAAAGCCCAAAACAGGGAAGGAAAGAAAGAGATTTAGAAAAGAACGGGGCAAAGAAAGGACACTGATCTTAGGGCTCCTTCAAGCAAAACCTTCACCTGGTTTCTTTCCAGCACTGCCGGGAGCAGCCTGGGCCGCCATCCTCCACCACAGGCACCCAGACAGGGTGTCTGGCAAAAAGGGAACAAATTAATCCACCGGGATCATGGCATAGGGTCACACTCATGCAGGGGACCAAACCTCCCACCCAGGACCCTGCTGCCAAGTGGCAATATGAGTGTCTGTGACAGGGTCCTTGCAGTGGTGTCCGCGGCTGAACCAGGAGAGACTCCCCGCACCATAGTTCTGCTCCATCCTTATGACCTACCTGCAGCAGTCGTCCTTGTAAGCTACCTCCATCTTTGTAACCTACCTGTAAGCTTGGGTGGCCAACCCAGCACATGCATGACCCATTGCTATTGATACACCTTAACTACGTACAAAAGCCTGTCTTAAGTGACCATTTCTGCAAGAACAATGTCTCCTGACTCTTTACACATGTCTAAACTGTGTCCAATTTGGTCACTTAGGCAGCAAGACCTACCCACGGGAGTCTTTAGGACATTCCACCCAGGATGGTAACCAACACATTTAAGCGTACACATTGGGCTAGACACAGCAGGAATTGCCTGAGGACATTTCTTAAACCATCCAAAATTTCTACCTGGAGGGCTCTTGTAACAAGCAGTCGACTACTGAATTGTGAAGGGTCAGTCCATCTGTCCTTTGTCTCCAGCCACTCTCTTTTCTTGGAAGTTCAGATAACCAGCCGGGGAGTCCCTGGTCCACCACGGAAGTAACGGCCGATGTGAGCTGCGTGCACGTACAGCCTTGATGCCCAGCAGGACCACAATAAGTAAAGAATAAGTTGCATTTTTATCCTTACAACTCACTTTTAATTTCAGCCCTGTAGCTCTTGAAATATGAAGCATCTGAATTAGGCAGTGATGTCTGGGCAGAGGTTCATCTCAACCACCTTTTTGGTGCAAGAAATTTGGGCATCTGGTTAAGGGTAGCTGTGCGGGGCCTTTCATGGGTAGCTCTTACGATAGGATAGAAAGGCCTGTCTCAGCTTACTCTTAGGGGAACCTCGACATTGAGTTGGCACTCAAAGACTAATTTTTCAAAGATGGCAATTTAGGTGAAACAAATTTGTAGGTACAAATGAATGTGTCTATTTGTGGACAGGCAGAGGATTGAAAATGTAAGAAAAGACTTTTTCACTCTGAGGGTGGTTGAACACCGGAACAGGTTGCTGACAGAGGTTGTGGAGTCTCCAGTCTTGGAGCTATTCAAAACCCAACTGGACACGTCCCTGGGCAACCTGCTCTAGCTAACTCTGCTTGAGCAGGGGGTCAGGACAGATAATCCCCCGAGGTCTCTTCGAACCTCAGCTACTCTGTGATTCTGTCATTGGGTGGGTGGGAGTGCGAAGCGGGGAAGGTGCTTGCACTTCTCGGTCTAGTGAGGCAAGAGATCCTTTTATGCAAAATTGAGTCATTCTTGAAGTCACAGCAGTTTAGACATAAGAAAGGAATGAGATTGCAGTAGATAAAATGTTACGGTATTTCAAAATGCAATAAAGAACAAAACTTGGGGCTGTATTTTCTTGATGTGTATTCTCTTTAATGCTTCAATCCATAGGTTGTCCTGGCAAGAGCTTCTTAACCAAATACTCATATTTTATCTGTGAAAACCTTAATTGCGATGATGTGGAGTGGTACAGTGAAACGGTGCTGTGGTGAGGCAACAAAAGGTGCTGAACGAATAAAGATGGCAGTAAGAGTCAGAAAAATGCTTTTAGCAAGAAAGAAAAATAAGTCAGCAGCAGAAGCAGACGAAACTGAAAAACTACTCCTTTTGACACAATCCTGGTCTATGTTACTGACAGCGGAGATACACAAACACAAAGCACCCAGGAGCAAGGTCAGACCCTTGTCCCCCCTCCCCAGTCTGGGAAGTGCAAGTGAGTCCTAGGCCACAGTCTAATTACAAGAGAGAGGCACCATAACGTCCTTTGGGACTAAGGTGCTGCCTGTGCTAAGAGGACTAGAAACCTTCAGGCCCAGCAGGCAACAGCCACTTCTCTCGGCCTTTGAGCAGGAAACATCAGTAGCGAAGTATCCTCCTGGGGTGGGATTCGAGAGCTATGTGAGCCCCCAGGCTGACCCATTGGCTTGGGACTGGCAGGTAGGATGTGGGGCGGTAGGAGGATGGGACCCCCGCCCTCTTGGAGCATTGCTGGCACGCCATGGTGCCACGAGTGCCCGTGTATGGGCAGCCCTGGAGTCTATCTGCTGGGTGTCTCAGGGTTTGCGTTGCCTCCCAGAGAAGTTAGAGGACAAAGCAAAGACAGAGCAACGCGGGGCAGGCAGCAGGGGTTTCTGGAGCCCTGGCTTAGGTGATCTGTCCAAAGGCTAAGCATTTTAGGCACACCAGCCTGGTGAGGGGCTTAGGAACAAGGGCACGCAGAGGCTTCTGCACCACACCAAAAGGCCCATTGATGCTCCTGGATTGCAAAGCAAGTCAGCTGGAGGCCCCTGGGGCATGTCATAAGGCTCTTGGAGGGCCCTCAGTGCAGGGAAAGACCAAGCAAGTGATTTGGGGAATGCTGAGAAGTATTCGGAGAGCTCTTGGGCCGTCCTGCATTTGCCGCTTTACCCACCTCCTCGGCTTCTGGCAGCCAGTGCCCGCTGCAGCTGCTGGACAGGCACTGCTAGAAAAGCTTCCTCCCCCCGCCGGAGCGCTGCAGACCGGGCTGCTCCTCCCCAGCCACCGAGTCCTCAGGTGCCCAGGGGCCAAGCGGGGCTGGGTGCAGGGGCAGGCCATCTCACTGACTTCTGCTACGGCTTCCGCAGTGCTACAAAGGGACTGAGAGCCCTTCATTGCCCCCAACACTAGCACCGGCCGGGCTGGGCTCAGCACCTCCAGTGCAGTGAGAGCAGGATCTGGCCATCTGCTCTGGCCGTTGCAGGGGCAGAGAGGGCTGGAGCCAGGGCGGGCACCCCTGGCTGCCTGCTGCTGGCGCGGGGCTCTTGCCTGGGACACTCGGTGTGGTGTAGCCTGAATGGGAGGGCGAGAGGGCTTGGGTGGGACACGAGCGCTTCTCCCTCTTCTTCCTCGCGCTGGCTATGGCCTGTGCAATCCCCGGCACCACAGCAGTGTTTCAGCAAAGCCCAGCATGCCCGCGACAGGCCTGGGGCTGCTCCTTGAGGCTCAGCCATGCTGGTGTTCTTCCCGTCCCTGGCCCCATGCAGCACAGGGGCTTTGCTCTGGGGTGGGACCCCCTGGGTGGGACCCCCGGGTGGGACCACCCCCCCCCCCCCACACCGCCCTGCCTGGGCTCAGCGCTCAGCCCGGCGGGAAATTTGCCATGCAAGCAGACTTCTCCTGACACCCCATCAGCTGTGCCAAAAGCATCCCCCCCCTCCCTTCTCCTAGCTATCCCAGGGACCCTGCTAGCACAGCTCTCCTTGCTCCGCCACCAGCTCCTGCAGCAGCTAGTGCCAGCTGCCTCCCACTCTGGGGGGGTCAGGGCAGGGCTGCCCCACACCTGCCACCAGCCCCAGCCAGCCCTGATCCCCCTTCCTTCTTCTGCGCCCCGCTCCCCAGGGAAGGGACACCTTCAATCGGCCCCTGCACCCCAGTGCCTTCCCTTGCACTCCCTGGGGGGAGTGGGCAGCCCCATGCCTCCACCAAGGGCTGCATGTGCAGGCGAGGGCAGCCCCAAGGGCTGCGTCAGCCCCCGTCTCCCTGCCGTGGCGCTGGGCACTACGGCACTTGCAGGGACCCACGCACACGGCCCTCGGGAGCCTGGGGCCCCGGTGGGGCTCCTCCGCCTCCAAGGTGCCCGCGCTGATGCTCCACACGTCTCTCCCGGGACTCGGAGACCAAGAGAGGGCCCCAGTGCAAGGGAAGAGCAGCAGAGGGCTGCGGGGACACGGACACCGCAGGCGCCGGGGCGTCCTGGAAAGCAGGCAGAGGGAGGCAGAGGGCAACGGCAGGCAGAGAGGAGGGCGGGAGAGAAGGCGTGCGGGGTGTTGGTGTCGCCTTCAGCGCTCGCACGGGCACTGCTGGTTCTGCCCTCCCCGAGGGCCGCAGGGGCAGCCCGGTGGAGAGCCAGAGCCGAGCGGTCGAGGGCAGTGGCCGCACGGGGCTGGGCGAGCTGCCGAGCCCGTGACACCGACTAGGGGGTTAGGGTCTAGTGAAGTGAAGTCCCCACTCTGCAGCACTGATGTACTGAGCACTGCTGGTTGCACAAGGGGCCCAGAGGCCTGATGCCTCCTGGATGGGCTGTGGTGATCTGCTTTATGCACAGCTATTTAGGGGCTCCTGCTTTTAATTCTGGCTGATCAGCAATAGTGATGGGGGGTGTTACAGCAGGGATCACCCTGATTGTGGCCATGGAGAAGAAGGGCCTTGAAGGAGAGAAACCACCAGGCATTAAACCCTCATCGGAAAGGTGTAAAATCTCTGGGCAAATAACATGCCATCGCTTTGAAGGGGCACGCTCAGCATCTTCCTGCTGTTACACTGGGCTTCTGCAGTCAGGGTGCCCGAAGAGCTCCGGCTGCAGAGAGGCTGGAGCCTCTCGTGCCTGTGCAGAGCTCGGGGCCCTGCTGCGCTGGTGCCTGCATGGGCAAATCCTGCGGGGCCTACCAGAGCATCCCAGCAGCCTGCTAACTCCTGGGCTCAGCCACACCAGGGGAAGCCAGCGCCAGCGAGGGGCCAGCTCATGCAGGGTCCTTCCTCATGCAGAAGAGGTCATGGCTTTGCAGGGCAGAACCCTGTCAAGACTGCTGCCATTCCTGACCCTGCTGTCCGGAGAAATGGGGTGCTTCTCTGACTGCTGGAAGGGGGGTATGTTGTGGCTGCCCCAGACTGCTGGAGAGTGTGTGTGCCCCCCCCCTCCCAGGGTGACCCCGATTCCTTCAGCACCTGACTTTTCCACCACTTCCTTTGCCCAAAGAAAAGACACTGAGCCGTGGTGAAGAGACAGGGCTGCTTCTTTGGGGAAAGCCCAGCAGAGGGGGGACTGGCAGCATAAGCCTGGGACGGGCTGGGCCTGAGGGCTGGAGCTGTCCTGCGGGCAGGGAGAGAGGCCAGGAACCCCCCGACTTCCCTGCACACTCAGGTGGCCGCTGCGGGCAGAGCAGCCTGGCATCAGGAGGCAGCCGAGCTCCAGCAGCAGACACGGCCACCACGCAGAGGACAGTGCCACCGCTCCCACGCTCTCCTCAGGCGGTAGCGCAGGCCTTCTGTGGTGCCTGGGGAGGGAGTCATCTTCCCTGGAGCTCTCAGGAGCAGGATGGTTTGCGTCACCAGGGAACGGATGGACAGGCTGCTGTCCTCCTGCAAGCCTTGCAGGGCTGAGAGAGAAAGGAGCAGAGCAGAGATCAAGGCGCCGTGTCTGCACAGACGCCAGGCATCCCTTGCTGACGCAGCCAGTCCCACCCAGCTCTTCCCACAGCCAGGAGGCAGCAGGAGCAAGAAAGGGATGAGGTGGGAGTTGCTGGCCAGGACCGTCCCAAAGGCGCCTGAAATCTTCTCTCTACTCTACCCACAGCGGCCCTGCTCTGCACGGGCAGCAGAGCCCTCCTCGCCTGGGGCAGGGGTGGCAGCTCCCTGCCCAGCATCTGTCTGCCTCCCACCAGCCCTGCCTGACACCCTGCTGCCCTCGCTCACCCGTGCAGATGTCCTCCAGCTTCTCCTTGCTCCGGCCCCTCAGGTGCTGCCCGACAAGCCCTAGGCACACACACACAGCCGCTCAGAAATCCGGCTCCCCAGCCCACCCCCAGCAGCACAGCTGCCTCCAGGCCCTGCCAGCCTGGCCACGCTCCCTCCTCCCTTTTGCAGCGCTGACGCCAGGGTGCTCCGCACTGCGTGCCACCCAAGGGCGTTGCTGTGAGGGCACAGCAGGAGGCTCCCACCAGCCCCACACGTGTGGACAGAGATGGCGGAGGGTGACACGGAGCCCCCAGGCACCCAGGCCCTGCATCAGGCACACAGCAGCTGCAGCTGCAAGGCTGCTTCTTGCTGCTAGCGCAGCAGCCGGGACTGGGACCAAGCTGCCCCGGGACAGAGAGGGACCCCAGGGGTTGGGACTCACCAGTGAACCTCACGGCTGCCTCTCGCAAGGACTCCTGCGGGCTCTCCAAGTACGTCAGGCTCTGGCTCAGGTACTCTTCTGCTCTTCTGCTGCCCCCCTCCAGCTGGGGAGGGCACAAGGGCACGGGCTTGGCGCACCCCCCCCTCACCCAGCCAGGCAGTCCCTGCGCCCAGGACCGGCCTCCCCGGCCTTGCCCTGCCAGGACGCTCATGGCTCCCACACACGAGCTGGGCAGTGCCGAGCTTCGGAGGGAGCAGAGGGCAGGCTGCTCCCCAGGCACGCTGAGGTGCCCTCCTGCTGCCAAGGCCCAGCTGGGCCAGGGGCTGCTTTAGCATCCCAGGGGGCAGCGAGGGCAGAGGAGCCTGGAGAAGAGCTCGCCAGGGCAGCGTGCTTGGAGAAGGGCAGCGTGAGTGCTGCTCCAGCCTGGCGGCTTTGGGTGCCAGCCAGGGCCAGGGGCACAGCTGCCTGCCCCACACACGGGGCATGGAGGGGGACAGGCCTTGCGCAGGCTGGCTCTGGGGGCTTTGGGGCCATTCTTACCAGGCACTCGCCGATCCTCCATGTCTGCGCTGTCTCAGCCAGGTGCCTGAGCTGCTTCCACTTCAGGAACTTGGCAGCGCCAAGGAGGGCTTCCCGAGAGGCCTGCACAGCAGCAGAGACGGGGAGGTGCCACTGCAGCCCAGGGGACAAGACCCTGCGTCCCCCTGCTCTTGGCAAGCCTCGGGGCCTTGCCTGGCCCACCATGGGAAGAGGCAGCAGCTGGGACCTGGGTCTGCCATGGGGTTCAATGTCCTGGGCAGAGATGGGGGGCAACCACCACCTCAAGCACCTCGTCCATTGCTGCTGCCTCGTGCCCCAGCTCCAGAGCTGGGTACCTGGGACGCAGGGCCCAGCCCCTCCCCTGACTGCATCTCCCTCCCTGGGGCTCTCCCCTCCCCAGGCTCGGGGGCTGGGGAACATGTTGGCTCCCCAAACCAGCTTGCAGGTGCTGCACCTCTGTGCAGCCCAAGGACACTGGGGCCACAGGGTGAACTCAGGGAGCAGGTGTCTCCTCCTCCTGGAGAGGGCTGGGCATGCCCCAGCCCAGCCGTCTCCAGGAGCCCTGGGCAGAGCACAGGGGCAAAAGGGATTGGGGGTCAAACCCCATCCTTGGACACCTGCAGGCACAGCTGGGAAGCTGGGGCTCTGCACCCTCCTCAGGCACTCAGGAGGTTGGGCCTCAAGGTGACCCATGTTCAGAGGGGCCCACTGCCAGCAGCCCTTGCTCCTGATGCTCACGCCCACCCAAAGGGGGTCACCCCTCAAAATGACCGCTCAGGGTAGACATCCATACCTGGGCCACACCTGGGCTCTCATCATGCAGATGGAAGAGCAGTGGGAGCAGGCTCTTGTGCACTTGCATCTTCAGCTGCTGGTTTTTGCTGCCCACTGCAGCCTCCACCACATCTCTGAAGACGTGCATGGAGAGTTTTCGCACACAGCCAGACTCCTGGAGGCAAGGAAGAGGGGGCACCTCAGCACTGCCTGCTCCAAGCCCACAGTCAGCATAGGGGGCACTGTGGCTGATGGGGAGATGACGGTTTCTGACCCTCCCTCCGCACCAAGGAGCTGTGGGCCAGGTCTGCAGACCCTGCAAAATGGCCCCAAGCCCAGGCAGGGCAATGCAGTGCGCTTCTGTAACAGGCTGCAGCCAGGAGAGCACAGCTGGGGGAGACGTCTGTGCCTCAAACGGCTCCTCTGGCCCTGGCCACATGCCCCCGGTCACCCCCAGCCGAGGCCCAGAAGAGCTGCCCCAGGAGAGCCCTCCACAGTGCCTCCTGGGCGCATCCCACCCACTCCAGGCCTCGCCTGCCTGCCCCGGGGAGAGGCGCGAGCTCGCGGTCTTGCCCAGCCACAGTGCCTAGCAGGGCCGTCGGGGTGCTGGGAGCAAGCCTCGGCCTGCAGACGGTCTGCCCAGGGGCTGGGGTGGGCATGCAATGCCTGGCACAGAGGCTGGGATCCCCCGGGGATGGGAGAAGCCGTGGGGGGGCTGCTAGGGGCTGGGGGACATTGGCATTGTCGAGCGCGCGTTTCCAGGGAGGGGCAGCAGCAGGACAGGCTTCTCTGAGCTCTGCCTGCCTGGCCCTTCCGGGGAGCCTTTCTCCATCGCCCTGGGGCTCCACCAGTGCTCCCAGCTCAAGACGCCAGCAGAAAGAGGCAGCCATGGGGCACAGCTGCTCTCTCGCGCCCAGGCCTGCTCCTGGCTCTTTGGGCAGCACCTGCCCAGGCCTCGGGAAGGGCCGCAGGGGCCAAGCACAATACAGTTGCCCAGGGCACGGAGGGGGCTGCTTCGATGCAGTCCTGCAGCCCAGGACACCATGGGCAGCACAAGGCAATGATCCCAATTGCCACCAGGCAAAAAGGCTCCTGGCAGCGCCCGGGGCCTGTGGTGGGAAGCACAAATTCACACGCCGGGGGCACACGCACAGGGGAACACACCACAGCCGTGACCCTGCACACAGCCTCACAGACACACCAGCAGGGCCCCGGGCTCTCCCCCCAGCCTCACCTCATCAAAGAGCGGCAGGAGCTTCTCGGCCAGCAGCGGAGCGATGTGGGCAACCCTCCGTCCATCCGTGACAGGGACCACATTGCTGAACACCAGCAGGGCATTTGTGCTCATGTCCCTGTCCACGTCCTGCAGGTGCCTCATTACCAGTGGCCACAGGTACTGCATTTTGCTTACCTGTGGGAAACGCAACCTCATTTCCTGAAGCAATAAAAGACTGCCCTGGCAAAAATGCCGCCTTATTAGACACCACCTTCCCCTCTGGCTTCCCAGAAGCTGGCACAGCAATTACTGCAGCAACCTTCTGGCTGGCTGGGCTTACTGGCACATGGGCCTGAGCGGGTCTGGGGCATAGGGAGGGAGGAGAGGCCAACACAGTCTCCTCTGCACCTGACCAGTCGCCCTCTTCTCCGCCAGACTTGAATGGGCACCGTGGTTAGTAACCAATGCTGTCTGGAAACCTGCCCGGCCCGTGAGCAGTCCCAACCCTAGCAGGCTCCTTTCCCAGCGAGGCTCAGCGCTCCGTTGCCACGGCCCTGCGGACACCCACGGCTTGTGCACAGAGGCTGCAGCGCAGCGCAGACACCCCCAAGGTGGCACTCAGCACACGGTGGCCTCTGCAGAGTGGGGGCTGCTGCCTCGCGCCCCGGAAGCTGCCTGTGCCCAAAGCCTGGCCCCGCGCTCAGGCTCCCCCTCCACCTCGCAGCAGGATGCTCCCTCTGGGCACAGCACTCTCGCGACACAAACCGTCTGGAGATGGCTTGCTTGGTGCTGGCTCAAGATATCTACAGCATCCCCTGGCCAGCCCCACGCTGCCTGCACAGCTTCACCCGGCTGTCCCCTGCTCACCATCTCCTGTCTCTTGCACAGCAGGACAAGGCCTCGGAGGGCCAGCCCACGCATCACTCTGCACTGACTCCGCAGAGACATCAAAAGGGTTCCCAGGAAATCGTCCTTGTCGCCAGGAAGGTCACTGCAGGCCAGCAGCTGAAACACACAGCACAGAGAAACTGGCAATGGCGGCAGGACTCCCTGCATCGGGCAGCGCTGCATCCCACCAACAGCTCAGGACAAGGGGCCACCAGGCACAGACAAAGCCCAGTGCACAGGCAGCAGGGAGTGTGGAGAGCCCCTGGGGCCCCACTCCCTGCCCTGGGCCTCAGGGCACACCATGCAGATCCCCTGCCTGCTCCTCTGCTCCTCTCCACCAGCTGCAGCCTCTTATCCTCAGGCCTTTGAAGAGCTGCTGAAGAGAGAGCTGGCACAAAGGAGGCATCAAATACAGGTGGCGACAAGAGTTACCCCACCACAGAGGGGCCAAGGCCAAGGGCACTAATTGCAGGGCACTCCCTGCCCCACTTCCACTCGCTGCCATCCATCCCACAGGTGGGTAGAAGAGAGCACCGGAGCTAGAGGCACTCCAGAAAGGCACCGTCTGCCATCAGGCTCACCTCCACGAGGAAAGCCATGGCGGGGATCTCCTGGCAGGACTCCTTGCTCTTGAGCAGCGCTGTCAGCCGTTGGAAGAGGAAAACACGTACGTGTCTTGGGGTCTTCCTCATCTCTCTGGCAGAGGGAAGAAGGCACTGTCAGTTCTGAGCAGCCCAGGCAAACCTGGGCTTCTGCGACTGCCCTCCCAAACCCTCTCACCAGTGCCCTATGGGCCATGACAGGCAGGGCAAGGCCACGGTTGTGCTCGGCTCTGGCAGCCAGCAGCACTGCCCAGCGTCATCAGGCTCCTTTTGCCAGGGGAGACTGGAAGAACACCCTTCCGGCCCTGAACTCCAGCCTTCCAACGTGACCCCTTTCCTGCCCCCTTGAGTCAGGCACCCCTGGGCTCTTCCAGGGGCACCTTGCCCCTTCCCTGGGGGCTGCCCTTGACGGGGCTGCCTGCACACACACACCCCGGGGCTCCTGTGGCACGAGCCCAGGCCCCATGGGAGGGGACTCCACGCCTTTGGGAGGGAACTGCTCCTGGCCATCCCCCTCTCTTGTGCCTCCCAACACCACCTCTCCCCCAGCAGCTCGCAGAGCCTGGCAGCGATGGAGCCGGGGCTCCCTTGGCCGCTCAACTCGGCCAGGCCGCTGTCACAAGCGCTGAGGCTGCAGCCCCTTTCTTGGGGAGCTGGGCACCCCTGCGGGCTCGGTGGGGCACCGCATCTGCAGGGGAGAAATGCTGGGGCAGAGCGGGCACAAGGGGGCTCTCACCTGGCCAGCAAAGCCACTCCGCTGTGGTGGGTCTCAGCGCTGAGGAGCATGTCCCAGGCGCTCTTCCTCACCATGGCCAGCACCAGATTCTCATAGCCAGCATGGCAGAGCAGTGCTTTCATGGTCCGCACTGTTAACCTGTGTGCAGAGCAAACACCAGCTCACACTGGCACCCCGGCCCTGCCTCCAGGTCCGTGGCAGAGATGGTGGGGCTGGGATGGAGCACCTCACGGGGCTCGTGGGAGTGGACTCTTCCCCTCCGCATTCCTTCCAGCACATCTCAGCCTCTTCTGGTGTCAGCTCTGCGGTGAAGGAAATCTGGAATAGCAGCGCCAGGAAGAGCCGGGGGAAAAACTCCTCTAGCACCTGCAGGCAGGGGGGCTGCTGGAGGACCTCCTGTAGCGCTCTGGTTGCCTGCAGAAAAAGCCCAGAGGCAGCTCTCGCTGCTGAGACGTCCCTGTTGCGCTGCCCGAGCTTGGGGGTGAGGCTCAGGCACTGCCCTGCACCTGGGGAGAAGCAGCAGTGCCTGCCCTGGCTGTGTGGCCTCCCTCACATGCTGTGCCTGTGCGCCCTGGGGGAGGTCAGGGCTTGGCGGTAGATGAGGAAGGGGAGAGGGCTCCCTGCCTCTTGCCTGCAGAGGCAAGCGCAGCCCTAGGAGAGAGCGAGGCTTCCTCCAGAAACTCACGGCCAGGGAAGAGACGTCCACGACATCCCCAGCCGAGGTTACTGTCTCATACAGCGGCCAGTCCTCCAGCACGCTGAGCAGCTCCTGCAGCACCCGCTCCGCAGCCGCGGGCTTCGACGCCAGCACCCTCCACATGGCCGCGGCAGCGCTGCAGGCCCAGAGCGCCCTGTCAGCGGGTGCCGCAGCCGCAGCGCCGTGGCCTGGGCAGCCCCACAGGGCCTGGGCTGGCCGCCAGCCCTGCCGCTGCCCGCTGCCCGCTGCCCGCTGCCCCGTGCCGGCAGCACCCAGCCGGCCCTGCCCCAGCAGGCACCACACCGCCAAGCTCAAGTCCCTTGTGGGGCAGGGAGGGAGCCAGGCGACCGGGCTCAGGGGCCCAAGGCAGCCAGGCTTGCTCAGCTCTGGCTGCTGCAGCCCTGCCTGAGGCAGCGGGGCTGGCACACGGGGACACCGGGAGGGCCCAGCCCCTCAGCAGAGTCCTGAAAAATCTCCCTCTCCCCCGCAGCCCACACGGGACGAGCTCTAAGGCCTGCGGGGCCCCAAGCACTAGAGGCAGCAGGGCCCGTACCTGTCGCAGGATGGGGAACAGCGCAGCAGGCTCACAACCACCTCCTCAGGGTACGCGCAGGCCAGCTTGAGAAGGGCCCTGTCCAGGCTGTGCTGCGCAGACTCCTCTGTGACGGACAGCACGCTTCTCCACAGGCACCTCACCATCTCTGGCACCTGGAGGGCACACGGCTCCGAGTGGGGCTGCTGCCAGCCTGCAGCCGTTTGCCCAGCTCCCACCCAGAACTTTGGCCTCAGAGGGTGTCGGGTGCCTGGCATGCCTGGACTCAGGGGAAAAACAATCTCCCAGAGGCCTCGAGCCTCAGCCACACCACCCACAGGCTACTTACATTCGCCAAAAGGGAGGCATCGTCCGTCACAAACACATCCAGCATGTGAGTAGCTGCCTGTGTGTCATAGGTGCTGCAGGCTCTCATGCCCCTGATGGCTGTGACGATGATATCGGCCCTCTCAGCGGGCTGGAGGTATTTCCCAAACAGCTATGGGAGAAAGGAGGGCAGCCAAGACGGATACATCACACCCAGGGTCCCAACAGCAGTGCCTGGCTGAGTAGCAAGTGGCCCTGGAGAGAGTCGTGGGGCAGTGCTGGCACAGAGACTCCTGGAGAGCCAGGAGCAGGGCTTCTGCTGGGCTGGGTGATGGCACTGGGCTGGAGCTGGATGGTTGGGGTCAGGGTCCCCATGCACTGGTCCTGCGGGGAACCAGAGCTCGCTGGGGGCAGGAGGGAAGCCTTTGGCTAGCCCCAACCCATGGGCAGTGCGAGCCCTCACCCAGTGACCGCAAGGCCCCATCAGCCTCACGCGTTAGCCATCCCTCTCTTCATCCAAGTCGCATGCTGACCCCACGGCTGGCAGCCCCAACCAGGGAGGTGCTCCTTACCCTGCTCATTTCGCTGGCATCCTTGCACCCTGAAAGCCACAAGGGGTTCGCAGCTTCCCCGTCCCTTTGGAGCTGCAGGTGCTCTGGGCTATCCTGCGACAGCTCCCTGCCTGCACAAGAGGGGAAAAGCAGGGCGGTCAGCAGGAAGGCTGCAGAGGTGGAGATGGCCCACTGAGGGCATCAGGGAGGAATCTGCCCTGGCAGACAACGGGGGCATGCCAGGAAAGTCTGGGCGGCAGGACGCCCAGGGAGGGGCTGCGCCTGTTGCCAGGCGGGGGAAGGAGAAATGGCTTGCAAGAATACAGAAAGGCAGAAGGACTCTGATCAGATGGTCTGGTGTGAAGCAAGACAGCAGACCTCGGAGCAGCAGGTGCTGCTGAAGGTTTCCCAGGCCGCTGCTAAGCAGAACAGGGCTGAGTGTCTGTGGTCTGGCTGCCCGTGTGTGCAAGAACCCAGCCCAATGCAGCTTCTTACTCTCTTCCCGCAGCAGGAATCTGTACAGGTGCCAAAGAGCATCCGCTGCCCTGTGACTGCTCCCCTCGTCCTTGTAGGCGCAGCACAGGGTGAGATGCCCCACCAGCTGCCCCAGGATTGGCACATGCTGCTGGTCGAGGGAGGCAGAGCTGGCACTGGATCCTTGAAAGCAGCCGCGGGCCTGGGGGAGGGAGGTAGCGCTGACACCAGGCCTGAGGGGCAGCGCTTGGGTCAAAGCCCTGAACCCGGGCTCCATGCAGGGCTGCATCCCAGGTGAGCCAGAGCTTTGGTGGCCCCTTCTGGCCCTGGCTCCCAAAGCAGCTGCGCAGCAGCCCAGGGCACGGAGGGCTGCCAGACGCGCTGGGCCCACGGCATGCGCCCAGGGCAGGCCTGGCCTGCATGGGCCAGGGGCACCGCCGGCTCCTGAGAGAGCAGAGACCACAGGGCGAAGCCCAAAGAGGCAGGCCAAGATCTTAGCTCCAGGGCAGGCTCTTGCTGAGGGCCCTAACCTCTGCCCAGGCTTCCCTCAGAGGGAGCCCGCAGCTGCAGGGCACTCCGGGGAGCTGACAAGGGGTGAGGGGGGGGCTGGAGCTTCCCTGCACCACAGGCTCCTTACCGGCAGCAAGGAAGAACTGGTCAGGAGACCACTCAGCCTCGCAATGCGTCCCACGGCCCTCTCATGCACAGCTGCTCGCTGGCAGTCGGTGAAGGTCAGCAGGACCTGGGAGGAGAAAAGCTGCTGCTCTGCCCTGCGCCCTGACGGCTGCTCCAAGGCAGGCAGCTCTGCTAAACACCTGGCCACATTTACGCTTCGGCTCCTTGGAGCACGAGCAAAGGCTCTAAGGAGGTTCTTGCCTCCAGAGTCCCTCGCAGCCATGGCGCAAATGCCCCAGACGGGCCTGCTGCGGCCACACTGATAGCTGAAGGCCATGAGGGCTCCAAGAGCACTGTGGGGAACCCTGCTCCCATGAGGGAGCCAGGCCCCTCCCGGCAGCATGCTCTCCGCTGCTGCTGCTGGCAGGGGGGTCCACCTGAGGGGGGAACTTCCCTTACAAACGAGGGACTGGTCCTGGGACCCTTTCTCTTGGCAAATACCAGACCTGCAGGATGCTCTGCATCTCCAGGAGGCCAGAGGTCGGGGAGTAGAGCACCAGAACCTGCAGCATGTTGTCCATAGCATCCAGGGTCTGCGAGGGGGACAGAGGGTTGAGGTGCTTCTTCCCCATTGCCCCCTACCTGCCGGAGAGGGGCTGGAATTCCTCCTGCCGGAGGGGGACACCTCTGGTCCTGCGGAGCCCAGGGAGAGGCCCCAGGGCAGGGGAGCTGCCTGGCGGCACTGCCCGTTGGCCTGCGCAGGGCAAGGGGAAGAAGGGATGCAGGTGGGAAACCGAGCTGGCAGCCAGCCCTACCTTGGAGCTCGCTCTCGTCTCTCAGCACAGGGCAGCCAGGCAGCAGCCCAGGCAGCCTGGCGGGCCTCTGCAACCCACGCAGCACATACCTTGGAGTAGAGGGCAGCATCCAGGCACTGCAGCTCCTCCCTTGGAGGCAGAGTGAAGATGCTGCAGAAGCAGGCATGCAGCAGGCTCTTCTTGTTCTCCAGAAGCAGCCCGACTTTGCTGCAAGCACAGAGAGGGGCCTGTCACTCCCTGGGGCTGGCAGCAGTACCTTCCTGCCCTGGGAAGGTGGACGCGCACCTGGGGGTGGGAGACCTGCGGGGGATATCTGCACTAGGTGGGGGAGCCCTATGGGCAGCCACCTCTTCCCCCCAGGATGCTGGCCAGGGACACAGGACACGCCTGGCAGGGAGAGGGCATCAGGCCCCATGTGCCTGCCTCACCCTTCTGGGGGAAGCCCAAGAGACATGGCGCAGTCCCAGGGCCCTCTCTGCCCTCCCATCTCCACCACTCTCGGGCCCAGCGCAAGCCCAGCAAATGGCACTGGGAGACTCCTCCAGGATGGGGGAAGCCTCCCAGCTAGGACTGGGGCCATCGGGCCATCTGATGGGGAGGCCCTGGCCAAGCCAGGGGCTGGGGCAGCTACCTCATTGCGCTGATGGCGAGCATGACTTGCTGCCGCACCACCGTGCCCAGGTGGTCGATGGGCTCCTCTTGCAGCAGCACCTGGAGAGCACAACCGGGATGGGCCATGGGAGCTGCCAGGGCCCAGCAAGCAGGCTGCAGGGCTGGCAGAGCCTGGGTGCCCCCACGCCACCACCGACACCCGGGGCAGCCCCCTCGTTGCCCAGGGCTCAGCTCCCCCGACTCCTCGGTGGCTCCTGCAGCCCCCGCAAGGGCTGTGGCCACGAGCCAGGGCCCCACACCTCCCTGTGCTCAGACACCCCCATCCTGCCCTCATCGCTGGGCCAGTGCCCCCTCCACCAGGCCTGCTGGCGGTCCCCTCTCCCCTCACCTCCAGCGACTCCGCCAGTTCCCATTTGCGCAGAAAAAGCTCCTCCCATAACACGGCATCGGAGCAGGCCCCTGTGCAGAGGGTGCAGACGCAGGCCAGAAACCACAGCTTCTCGGCCTCTCCCTGGTACCAGGAGCAGAGGGACAAAGAGAGCGCGTAAGAGGGGCAGGGGCAGGGCCAGCAGGACCAGAGCACTGCAGGGCCTGCAGCGACAGTGGGGCTCCACAGCCAGCAGCCCTCCGGGGGCTTCTGAGCGTGGTGCAGCCCGAGGGACCCACCGGCAGAGGCGGGCACAGCCCCGAGGGGGATGGCGACACTCACCTCCCCTCGGTGATTGAAAAAGGCACGCACATACTGCATGGGTTCCATGTCCTCTCTGGGCAGAGCCAGGTGAGGAGCTGAGGGGAGGAAGAGAGCAGGCAGAGCTGCAGGGCTGGCAGCGAGAGGAGAGGAGACAGCCGAGCCCTCTGCCCCACCGCACACCTGCGGCCACGCGCACAGGCAGCCCCGGGCTGGGCACCTGCACCGGGGCACGGACACCGCGGCTCCCTGGGCTCGCCAGGCCTGGGAGGTGCCCAGCGGATGGGGCGCAGCGCTGCAGCGCTTTCAGGCCCCACGGCCCGGCACCCCCACAGCAGCCGGCTAGACAGCCAGGAGACCGGGGCAGAGCAGGGCGGGCTCGCAGCCCCCGGCCCTGCCCAGCCCAGCGGTGGCCCCTCACTCACCCATGGGCAGCGCCTGGGGCTCCCACCCCTCCTGGGGCTCCAGCTCACAGCTGCTTGCTGCAAGGGCCCCACCCTCCTCCTCCTCCTCCTCCTCCTTCTCCTCCGAGGCCACCCTGGGGTGGCTGGGGGGTCTCTCCGCCATCTTGGGCCACACAGCAAAAGCTCCGCGGGGCTCGAGGTGTCCCCCAGACATCTGCAGGAGAAAGGAGGGCAGCCCAGATAGATGCGGAGCACCCAGCGGTGCCCCCTCACTCAGCCGTTGGCAGCGCCTGGGGCGTGCGCACCTCGTGGGGCTCCAGCTCGCAGCTGCTCTCCGTAGGGACCCCACGGTCCTCAGCCTCCTCCTCCCAGGCCACCCTGGGGCGGCTGGGGGGTCTCTCCGCCATCTTGGGCCACGCGGCAAAGGCTCCGCGGGGCTCGAGGTGTCCCCCAGACATCTGCGGGAGAAAGGAGGGCAGCCCAGATAGATGCGGAGCACCCAGCAGTGCCCCCTCACTCAGCCGTTGGCAGTGCCTGGGGCGTGCGCACCTCGTGGGGCTGCAGCTCGCAGCTGCTCTCCGTAGGGACCCCACGGTCCTCAGCCTCCTCCTCCCAGGCCACCCTGGGGCGGCTGGGGGGTCTCTCCGCCATCCTAGGCGACGCGGCAAAGGCTCCGCGGGGCTGCCCGGGGACAAGAGGGAAAGGCCTGAGTGCACTCAGGGGGCTCCTTTGCCAGCCCCACGCACTCCCGTCCTCTCCCGTCACCGTCCTCCCGGACACTGCGGGGGCTGAGGCCGCAGGGGTGCCTGGCAACCCCGCGGGGTGTCACAGGAGCCCAGTCACAAAGGGCCCCACTGTCACCCTAGCGACCCTTGTCACCGGCCCGGGGAGGGGCAGGGTGGGTCCCCTCAGGGGGCGCAGGGCCAGCTCGCCCCCCCTGCTCTGGGACACCTCTGTTTGCCCTTGGGGTGCCCCAGGGCCCCCATGGCAGTCTGGTCCCCTCAGGGCTGCTCCTATCCTCGCCTGCTCCCCCCTGACCGTTGCTCGCTGCCCCTGTCCTCATGCACGCCAGTGAGCACCCCACGGGGACACACATGGCATGAGGTGCGAAGGGAACGAGCCCCGAAGGAAAGCTCTCCTCCACAGGGACCCTCTGGGCTGCTTCCTCACTGCTGCCACCCACCCCCTGGGGAGCAGAGCCAAACTCAGGGGTCTCCACCAGCAGCCTGGGGTCCCCGGGGCCCTCACACACCTCTGGGGCCTTTGAGTCCTCCCAAACCCTGACACTACTCAGGGGTCCAGAAGGGGTCCCCCATCTCCCTCACGCTGTGGGACTGTGGAGTGTTTGCCCTCGGGGGCCAGTGCCCCCAACCCCTGACCTGATCTGTGACAGGATCCAGGTGTCCGGGCCCTCCTGGTGTGCTGCAGGGGCCCTGCAGCCCTGCAGCCCTCTCCCACGGGGTGGGCAGTGGGGCTCCGCTCTCCCTGCCTCCCCTTTCTCAGGGAACAGGGGCAGAGACAGAGGCATCTTGAGGAGATCCCCTCCTTAGACCAGGAAAACAAAGCCCAAAACAGGGAAGGAAAGAAAGAGATTTAGAAAAGAACGGGGCAAAGAAAGGACACTGATCTTAGGGCTCCTTCAAGCAAAACCTTCACCTGGTTTCTTTCCAGCACTGCCGGGAGCAGCCTGGGCCGCCATCCTCCACCACAGGCACCCAGACAGGGTGTCTGGCAAAAAGGGAACAAATTAATCCACCGGGATCATGGCATAGGGTCACACTCATGCAGGGGACCAAACCTCCCACCCAGGACCCTGCTGCCAAGTGGCAATATGAGTGTCTGTGACAGGGTCCTTGCAGTGGTGTCCGCGGCTGAATCAGGAGAGACTCCCCGCACCATAGTTCTGCTCCATCCTTATGACCTACCTGCAGCAGTCGTCCTTGTAAGCTACCTCCATCTTTGTAACCTACCTGTAAGCTTGGGTGGCCAACCCAGCACATGCATGACCCATTGCTATTGATACACCTTAACTACGTACAAAAGCCTGTCTTAAGTGACCATTTCTGCAAGAACAATGTCTCCTGACTCTTTACACATGTCTTAACTGTGTCCAATTTGGTCACTTAGGCAGCAAGACCTACCCACGGGAGTCTTTAGGACATTCCACCCAGGATGGTAACCAACACATTTAAGCGTACACATTGGGCTAGACACAGCAGGAATTGCCTGAGGACATTTCTTAAACCGTCCAAAATTTCTACCTGGCGGGCTCTTGTAACAAGCAGTCGACTACTGAATTGTGAAGGGTCAGTCCATCTGTCCTTTGTCTCCAGCCACTCTCTTTTCTTGGAAGTTCAGATAACCAGCCGGGGAGTCCCTGGTCCACCACGGAAGTAACGGCCGATGTGAGCTGCGTGCACGTACAGCCTTGATGCCCAGCAGGACCACAATAAGTAAAGAATAAGTTGCATTTTTATCCTTACAACTCACTTTTAATTTCAGCCCTGTAGCTCTTGAAATATGAAGCATCTGAATTAGGCAGTGATGTCTGGGCAGAGGTTCATCTCAACCACCTTTTTGGTGCAAGAAATTTGGGCATCTGGTTAAGGGTAGCTGTGCGGGGCCTTTCATGGGTAGCTCTTACGATAGGATAGAAAGGCCTGTCTCAGCTTACTCTTAGGGGAACCTCGACATTGAGTTGGCACTCAAAGACTAATTTTTCAAAGATGGCAATTTAGGTGAAACAAATTTGTAGGTACAAATGAATGTGTCTATTTGTGGACAGGCAGAGGATTGAAAATGTAAGAAAAGACTTTTTCACTCTGAGGGTGGTTGAACACCGGAACAGGTTGCTGACAGAGGTTGTGGAGTCTCCAGTCTTGGAGCTATTCAAAACCCAACTGGACACGTCCCTGGGCAACCTGCTCTAGCTAACTCTGCTTGAGCAGGGGGTCAGGACAGATAATCCCCCGAGGTCTCTTCGAACCTCAGCTACTCTGTGATTCTGTCATTGGGTGGGTGGGAGTGCGAAGCGGGGAAGGTGCTTGCACTTCTCGGTCTAGTGAGGCAAGAGATCCTTTTATGCAAAATTGAGTCATTCTTGAAGTCACAGCAGTTTAGACATAAGAAAGGAATGAGATTGCAGTAGATAAAATGTTACGGTATTTCAAAATGCAATAAAGAACAAAACTTGGGGCTGTATTTTCTTGATGTGTATTCTCTTTAATGCTTCAATCCATAGGTTGTCCTGGCAAGAGCTTCTTAACCAAATACTCATATTTTATCTGTGAAAACCTTAATTGCGATGATGTGGAGTGGTACAGTGAAACGGTGCTGTGGTGAGGCAACAAAAGGTGCTGAACGAATAAAGATGGCAGTAAGAGTCAGAAAAATGCTTTTAGCAAGAAAGAAAAATGTCAGCAGCAGAAGCAGACGAAACTGAAAAACTACTCCTTTTGACACAATCCTGGTCTATGTTACTGACAGCGGAGATACACAAACACAAAGCACCCAGGAGCAAGGTCAGACCCTTGTCCCCCCTCCCCAGTCTGGGAAGTGCAAGTGAGTCCTAGGCCACAGTCTAATTACAAGAGAGAGGCACCATAACGTCCTTTGGGACTAAGGTGCTGCCTGTGCTAAGAGGACTAGAAACCTTCAGGCCCAGCAGGCAACAGCCACTTCTCTCGGCCTTTGAGCAGGAAACATCAGTAGCGAAGTATCCTCCTGGGGTGGGATTCGAGAGCTATGTGAGCCCCCAGGCTGACCCATTGGCTTGGGACTGGCAGGTAGGATGTGGGGCGGTAGGAGGATGGGACCCCCGCCCTCTTGGAGCATTGCTGGCACGCCATGGTGCCACGAGTGCCCGTGTATGGGCAGCCCTGGAGTCTATCTGCTGGGTGTCTCAGGGTTTGCGTTGCCTCCCAGAGAAGTTAGAGGACAAAGCAAAGACAGAGCAACGCGGGGCAGGCAGCAGGGGTTTCTGGAGCCCTGGCTTAGGTGATCTGTCCAAAGGCTAAGCATTTTAGGCACACCAGCCTGGTGAGGGGCTTAGGAACAAGGGCACGCAGAGGCTTCTGCACCACACCAAAAGGCCCATTGATGCTCCTGGATTGCAAAGCAAGTCAGCTGGAGGCCCCTGGGGCATGTCATAAGGCTCTTGGAGGGCCCTCAGTGCAGGGAAAGACCAAGCAAGTGATTTGGGGAATGCTGAGAAGTATTCGGAGAGCTCTTGGGCCGTCCTGCATTTGCCGCTTTACCCACCTCCTCGGCTTCTGGCAGCCAGTGCCCGCTGCAGCTGCTGGACAGGCACTGCTAGAAAAGCTTCCTCCCCCCGCCGGAGCGCTGCAGACCGGGCTGCTCCTCCCCAGCCACCGAGTCCTCAGGTGCCCAGGGGCCAAGCGGGGCTGGGTGCAGGGGCAGGCCATCTCACTGACTTCTGCTACGGCTTCCGCAGTGCTACAAAGGGACTGAGAGCCCTTCATTGCCCCCAACACAAGCACCGGCCGGGCTGGGCTCAGCACCTCCAGTGCAGTGAGAGCAGGATCTGGCCATCTGCTCTGGCCGTTGCAGGGGCAGAGAGGGCTGGAGCCAGGGCGGGCACCCCTGGCTGCCTGCTGCTGGCGCGGGGCTCTTGCCTGGGACACTCGGTGTGGTGTAGCCTGAATGGGAGGGCGAGAGGGCTTGGGTGGGACACGAGCGCTTCTCCCTCTTCTTCCTCGCGCTGGCTATGGCCTGTGCAATCCCCGGCACCACAGCAGTGTTTCAGCAAAGCCCAGCATGCCCGCGACAGGCCTGGGGCTGCTCCTTGAGGCTCAGCCATGCTGGTGTTCTTCCCGTCCCTGGCCCCATGCAGCACAGGGGCTTTGCTCTGGGGTGGGACCCCCTGGGTGGGACCCCCGGGTGGGACCACCCCCCCCCCCACGCCGCCCTGCCTGGGCTCAGCGCTCAGCCCGGCGGGAAATTTGCCATGCAAGCAGACTTCTCCTGACACCCCATCAGCTGTGCCAAAAGCATCCCCCCCCTCCCTTCTCCTAGCTATCCCAGGGACCCTGCTAGCACAGCTCTCCTTGCTCCACCACCAGCTCCTGCAGCAGCTAGTGCCAGCTGCCTCCCACTCTGGGGGGGGTCAGGGCAGGGCTGCCCCACACCTGCCACCAGCCCCAGCCAGCCCTGATCCCCCTTCCTTCTTCTGCGCCCCGCTCCCCAGGGAAGGGACACCTTCAATCGGCCCCTGCACCCCAGTGCCTTCCCTTGCACTCCCTGGGGGG
Organism: Dromaius novaehollandiae; assembly: GCF_036370855.1. Classification (NCBI taxonomy): domain Eukaryota; kingdom Metazoa; phylum Chordata; class Aves; order Casuariiformes; family Dromaiidae; genus Dromaius; species Dromaius novaehollandiae. The sequence goes on from NC_088104.1 coordinate 45,738,220, forward strand.
AGTGGGCAGCCCCATGCCTCCACCAAGGGCTGCGTGTGCAGGCGAGGGCAGCCCCAAGGGCTGCGTCAGCCCCCGTCTCCCTGCCGTGGCGCTGGGCACTACGGCACTTGCAGGGACCCACGCACACGGCCCTCGGGAGCCTGGGGCCCCGGTGGGGCTCCTCTGCCTCCAAGGTGCCCGCGCTGATGCTCCACACGTCTCTCCCGGGACTCGGAGACCAAGAGAGGGCCCCAGTGCAAGGGAAGAGCAGCAGAGGGCTGCGGGGACACGGACACCGCAGGCGCCGGGGCGTCCTGGAAAGCAGGCAGAGGGAGGCAGAGGGCAACAGCAGGCAGAGAGGAGGGCGGGAGAGAAGGCGTGCGGGGTGTTGGTGTCGCCTTCAGCACTCGCACGGGCACTGCTGGTTCTGCCCTCCCCGAGGGCCGCAGGGGCAGCCCGGTGGAGAGCCAGAGCCGAGCGGTCGAGGGCAGCGGCCGCACGGGGCTGGGCGAGCTGCCGAGCCCGTGACACCGACTAGGGGGTTAGGGTCTAGTGAAGTGAAGTCCCCACTCTGCAGCACTGATGTACTGAGCACCGCTGGTTGCACAAGGGGCCCAGAGGCCTGATGCCTCCTGGATGGGCTGTGGTGATCTGCTTTATGCACAGCTATTTAGGGGCTCCTGCTTTTAATTCTGGCTGATCAGCAATAGTGATGGGGGGTGTTACAGCAGGGATCACCCTGATTGTGGCCATGGAGAAGAAGGGCCTTGAAGGAGAGAAACCACCAGGCATCAAACCCTCATCGGAAAGGTGTAAAATCTCTGGGCAAACAACATGCCATCGCTTTGAAGGGGCACGCTCAGCATCTTCCTGCTGTTACACTGGGCTTCTGCAGTCAGGGTGCCCGAAGAGCTCCAGCTGCAGAGGGGCTGGAGCCTCTCGTGCCTGTGCAGAGCTCGGGGCCCTGCTGCGCTGGTGCCTGCATGGGCAAATCCTGCGGGGCCTACCAGAGCATCCCAGCAGCCTGCTAACTCCTGGGCTCAGCCACACCAGGGGAAGCCAGAGCCAGCGAGGGGCCAGCTCATGCAGGGCCCGTCCTCATGCAGAAGAGATCATGGCTTTGCAGGGCAGAACCCTGTCAAGACTGCTGCCATTCCTGACCCTGCTGTCCGGAGAAATGGGGTGCTTCTCTGACTGCTGGAAGGGGGGTATGTTGTGGCTGCCCCAGACTGCTGGAGAGCGTGTGTGCCCTCCCCCTCCCAGGGTGACCCCGATTCCTTCAGCACCTGACTTTTCTACCCATTCCTTTGCCCAAAGAAAAGACACTGAGCCGTGGTGAAGAGACAGGGCTGCTTCTTTGGGGAAAGCCCAGCAGAGGGGGGACTGGCAGCACAAGCCTGGGACGGGCTGGGCCTGAGGGCTGGAGCTGTCCTGCGGGCAGGGAGAGAGGCCAGGAACCCCCCGACTTCCCCGCACACTCAGGTGGCCGCTGCGGGCAGAGCAGCCTGGCATCAGGAGGCAGCCGAGCTCCAGCAGCAGACACGGCCACCGCGCAGAGGACAGTGCCACCGCTCCCACAGTCTCCTCAGCCGGTAGCACAGGCCTTCTGTGGTGCCTGGGGAGGGAGACATCTTCCCTAGAGCTCTCAGGAGCAGGATGGTTTGTGTCGCCAGGGAACGGATGGACGGGCTGCTGTCCTCCTGCAAGCCTTGCAGGGCTGAGAGAGAAAGGAGCAGAGCAGAGATCAAGGCGCCGTGTCTGCACAGACGCCAGGCATCCCCTGCTGACGCAGCCAGTCCCACCCAGCTCTTCCCACAGCCAGGAGGCAGCAGGAGCAAGAAAGGGATGAGGTGGGAGTTGCTGGCCAGGACCGTCCCAAAGGCGCCTGAAATCTTCTCTCTACTCTACCCACAGCGGCCCTGCTCTGCACGGGCAGCAGAGCCCTCCTCGCCTGGGGCAGGGGTGGCAGCTCCCTGCCCAGCATCTGTCTGCCTCCCACCAGCCCTGCCTGACACCCTGCTGCCCTCACTCACCCTTGCAGATGTCCTCCAGCTTCTCCTTGCTCCGGCCCCTCAGGTGCTGCCCAATGAGCCCTAGGCACACACACAGCCCCCCATAAATCCTGCTCCCCAGCCCACCCCCAGCAGCGAACCTGTCCCCCGGCTCGGCCATGCACTCACCTCCCCTCGGGCAGGGCTGACCCCAGTGTGCTTTCCCCAGCGTAACACCCAAGGGCGTTGCTGTGAGGCACTCAACAAGGCCCCCACCAGCCCCACACGTGTGGACAGAGATGGCGGAGGGTGACACGGAGCCCCCAGGCACCCAGGCCCTGCATCAGGCACACAGCAGCTGCAGCTGCAAGGCTGCTTCTTGCTGCTAGCGCAGCAGCCGGGGCTGGGACCAAGCTGCCCCGGGACAGAGAGGGACCCCAGGGGTTGGGACTCACCAGTGAACCTCACGGCTGCCTCTCGCAAGGACTCCTGCGGGCTCTCCAAGTACGTCAGGCTCTGGCTCAGGTACTCTTCTGCTCTTCTGCTGCCCCCCTCCAGCTGGGGAGGGCACAAGGGCACGGGCTTGGCGCACCCCCCCCTCACCCAGCCAGGCAGTCCCTGCGCCCAGGACCGGCCTCCCCGGCCTTGCCCTGCCAGGACGCTCATGGCTCCCACACACGAGCTGGGCAGTGCCGAGCTTCGGAGGGAGCAGAGGGCAGGCTGCTCCCCAGGCACGCTGAGGTGCCCTCCTGCTGCCAAGGCCCAGCTGGGCCAGGGGCTGCTTTAGCATCCCAGGGGGCAGCGAGGGCAGAGGAGCCTGGAGAAGAGCTCGCCAGGGCAGCGTGCTTGGAGAAGGGCAGCGTGAGTGCTGCTCCAGCCTGGCGACTTTGGGTGCCAGCCAGGGCCAGGGGCACAGCTGCCTGCCCCACACACTGGGCATGGAGGGGGACAGGCCTTGCGCAGGCTGGCTCTGGGGGCTTTGGGGCCATTCTTACCAGGCACTCGCCGATCCTCCATGTCTGCGCTGTCTCAGCCAGGTGCCTGAGCTGCTTCCACTTCAGGAACTTGGCAGCGCCAAGGAGGGCTTCCCGAGAGGCCTGCACAGCAGCAGAGACGGGGAGGTGCCACTGCAGCCCAGGGGACAAGACCCTGTGTCCCCCTGCTCTTGGCAAGCCTCGGGGCCTTGCCTGGCCCACCATGGGAAGAGGCAGCAGCTGGGACCTGGGTCTGCCATGGGGTTCAATGTCCTGGGCAGAGATGGGGGGCAACCACCACCTCAAGCACCTCGTCCATTGCTGCTGCCTCGTGCCCCAGCTCCAGAGCTGGGTACCTGGGACGCAGGGCCCAGCCCCTCCCCTGACTGCATCTCCCTCCCTGGGGCTCTCCCCTCCCCAGGCTCGGGGGCTGGGGAACATGTTGGCTCCCCAAACCAGCTTGCAGGTGCTGCACCTCTGTGCAGCCCAAGGACACTGGGGCCACAGGGTGAACTCAGGGAGCAGGTGTCTCCTCCTCCTGGAGAGGGCTGGGCATGCCCCAGCCCAGCCGTCTCCAGGAGCCCTGGGCAGAGCACAGGGGCAAAAGGGATTGGGGGTCAAACCCCATCCTTGGACACCTGCAGGCACAGCTGGGAAGCTGGGGCTCTGCACCCTCCTCAGGCACTCAGGAGGTTGGGCCTCAAGGTGACCCATGTTCAGAGGGGCCCACTGCCAGCAGCCCTTGCTCCTGATGCTCACGCCCACCCAAAGGGGGTCACCCCTCAAAATGACCGCTCAGGGTAGACATCCATACCTGGGCCACACCTGGGCTCTCATCATGCAGATGGAAGAGCAGTGGGAGCAGGCTCTTGTGCACTTGCATCTTCAGCTGCTGGTTTTTGCTGCCCACTGCAGCCTCCACCACATCTCTGAAGACGTGCATGGAGAGTTTTCGCACACAGCCAGACTCCTGGAGGCAAGGAAGAGGGGACACCTCAGCACTGCCTGCTCCAAGCCCACAGTCAGCATAGGGGGCACTGTGGCTGATGGGGAGATGACGGTTTCTGACCCTCCCTCCGCACCAAGGAGCTGTGGGCCAGGTCTGCAGACCCTGCAAAATGGCCCCAAGCCCAGGCAGGGCAATGCAGTGCGCTTCTGTAACAGGCTGCAGCCAGGAGAGCACAGCTGGGGGAGACGTCTGTGCCTCAAACGGCTCCTCTGGCCCTGGCCACATGCCCCCGGTCACCCCCAGCCGAGGCCCAGAAGAGCTGCCCCAGGAGAGCCCTCCACAGTGCCTCCTGGGCGCATCCCGCCCACTCCAGGCCTCGCCTGCCTGCCCCGGGGAGAGGCGCGAGCTCGCGGTCTTGCCCAGCCACAGTGCCTAGCAGGGCCGTCGGGGTGCTGGGAGCAAGCCTCGGCCTGCAGACGGTCTGCCCAGGGGCTGGGGTGGGCATGCAATGCCTGGCACAGAGGCTGGGATCCCCCGGGGATGGGAGAAGCCGTGGGGGGGCTGCTAGGGGCTGCGGGGACATTGGCATTGTCGAGCGCGCGTTTCCAGGGAGGGGCAGCAGCAGGACAGGCTTCTCTGAGCTCTGCCTGCCTGGCCCTTCCGGGGAGCCTTTCTCCATCGCCCTGGGGCTCCACCAGTGCTCCCAGCTCAAGACGCCAGCAGAAAGAGGCAGCCATGGGGCACAGCTGCTCTCTCGCGCCCAGGCCTGCTCCTGGCTCTTTGGGCAGCACCTGCCCAGGCCTCGGGAAGGGCCGCAGGGGCCAAGCACAATACAGTTGCCCAGGGCACGGAGGGGGCTGCTTCGATGCAGTCCTGCAGCCCAGGACACCATGGGCAGCACAAGGCAATGATCCCAATTGCCACCAGGCAAAAAGGCTCCTGGCAGCGCCCGGGGCCTGTGGTGGGAAGCACAAATTCACACGCCGGGGGCACACGCACAGGGGAACACACCACAGCCGTGACCCTGCACACAGCCTCACAGACACACCAGCAGGGCCCCGGGCTCTCCCCCCAGCCTCACCTCATCAAAGAGCGGCAGGAGCTTCTCGGCCAGCAGCGGAGCGATGTGGGCAACCCTCCGTCCATCCGTGACAGGGACCACATTGCTGAACACCAGCAGGGCATTTGTGCTCATGTCCCTGTCCACGTCCTGCAGGTGCCTCATTACCAGTGGCCACAGGTACTGCATTTTGCTTACCTGTGGGAAACGCAACCTCATTTCCTGAAGCAATAAAAGACTGCCCTGGCAAAAATGCCGCCTTATTAGACACCACCTTCCCCTCTGGCTTCCCAGAAGCTGGCACAGCAATTACTGCAGCAACCTTCTGGCTGGCTGGGCTTACTGGCACATGGGCCTGAGCGGGTCTGGGGCATAGGGAGGGAGGAGAGGCCAACACAGTCTCCTCTGCACCTGACCAGTCGCCCTCTTCTCCGCCAGACTTGAATGGGCACCGTGGTTAGTAACCAATGCTGTCTGGAAACCTGCCCGGCCCGTGAGCAGTCCCAACCCTAGCAGGCTCCTTTCCCAGCGAGGCTCAGCGCTCCGTTGCCACGGCCCTGCGGACACCCACGGCTTGTGCACAGAGGCTGCAGCGCAGCGCAGACACCCCCAAGGTGGCACTCAGCACACGGTGGCCTCTGCAGAGTGGGGGCTGCTGCCTCGCGCCCCGGAAGCTGCCTGTGCCCAAAGCCTGGCCCCGCGCTCAGGCTCCCCCTCCACCTCGCAGCAGGATGCTCCCTCTGGGCACAGCACTCTCGCGACACAAACCGTCTGGAGATGGCTTGCTTGGTGCTGGCTCAAGATATCTACAGCATCCCCTGGCCAGCCCCACGCTGCCTGCACAGCTTCACCCGGCTATCCCCTGCTCACCATCTCCTGTCTCTTGCACAGCAGGACAAGGCCTCGGAGGGCCAGCCCACGCATCACTCTGCACTGACTCCGCAGAGACATCAAAAGGGTTCCCAGGAAATCGTCCTTGTCGCCAGGAAGGTCACTGCAGGCCAGCAGCTGAAACACACAGCACAGAGAAACTGGCAATGGCGGCAGGACTCCCTGCATCGGGCAGTGCTGCATCCCACCAACAGCTCAGGACAAGGGGCCACCAGGCACAGACAAAGCCCAGTGCACAGGCAGCAGGGAGTGTGGAGAGCCCCTGGGGCCCCACTCCCTGCCCTGGGCCTCAGGGCACACCATGCAGATCCCCTGCCTGCTCCTCTGCTCCTCTCCACCAGCTGCAGCCTCTTATCCTCAGGCCTTTGAGGAGCTGCTGAAGAGAGAGCTGGCACAAAGGAGGCATCAAATACAGGTGGCGACAAGAGTTACCCCACCACAGAGGGGCCAAGGCCAAGGGCACTAATTGCAGGGCACTCCCTGCCCCACTTCCACTCGCTGCCATCCATCCCACAGGTGGGTAGAAGAGAGCACCGGAGCTAGAGGCACTCCAGAAAGGCACCGTCTGCCATCAGGCTCACCTCCACGAGGAAAGCCATGGCGGGGATCTCCCGGCAGGACTCCTTGCTCTTGAGCAGCGCTGTCAGCCGTTGGAAGAGGAAAACACGTACGTGTCTTGGGGTCTTCCTCATCTCTCTGGCAGAGGGAAGAAGGCACTGTCAGTTCTGAGCAGCCCAGGCAAACCTGGGCTTCTGCGACTGCCCTCCCAAACCCTCTCACCAGTGCCCTATGGGCCATGACAGGCAGGGCAAGGCCACGGTTGTGCTCGGCTCTGGCAGCCAGCAGCACTGCCCAGCGTCATCAGGCTCCTTTTGCCAGGGGAGACTGGAAGAACACCCTTCCGGCCCTGAACTCCAGCCTTCCAACGTGACCCCTTTCCTGCCCCCTTGAGTCAGGCACCCCTGGGCTCTTCCAGGGGCACCTTGCCCCTTCCCTGGGGGCTGCCCTTGACGGGGCTGCCTGCACACACACACCCCGGGGCTCCTGTGGCACGAGCCCAGGCCCCACGGGAGGGGACTCCACGCCTTTGGGAGGGAACTGCTCCTGGCCATCCCCCTCTCTTGTGCCTCCCAACACCGCCTCTCCCCCAGCAGCTCGCAGAGCCTGGCAGCGATGGAGCCGGGGCTCCCTTGGCCGCTCAACTCGGCCAGGCCGCTGTCACAAGCGCTGAGGCTGCAGCCCCTTTCTTGGGGAGCTGGGCACCCCTGCGGGCTCGGTGGGGCACCGCATCTGCAGGGGAGAAATGCTGGGGCAGAGCGGGCACAAGGGGGCTCTCACCTGGCCAGCAAAGCCACTCCGCTGTGGTGGGTCTCAGCGCTGAGGAGCATGTCCCAGGCGCTCTTCCTCACCATGGCCAGCACCAGATTCTCATAGCCAGCATGGCAGAGCAGTGCTTTCATGGTCCGCACTGTTAACCTGTGTGCAGAGCAAACACCAGCTCACACTGGCACCCTGGCCCTGCCTCCAGGTCCGTGGCAGAGATGGTGGGGCTGGGATGGAGCACCTCACGGGGCTCGTGGGAGTGGACTCTTCCCCTCCGCATTCCTTCCAGCACATCTCAGCCTCTTCTGGTGTCAGCTCTGCGGTGAAGGAAATCTGGAATAGCAGCGCCAGGAAGAGCCGGGGGAAAAACTCCTCTAGCACCTGCAGGCAGGGGGGCTGCTGGAGGACCTCCTGTAGCGCTCTGGTTGCCTGCAGAAAAAGCCCAGAGGCAGCTCTCGCTGCTGAGACGTCCCTGTTGCGCTGCCCGAGCTTGGGGGTGAGGCTCAGGCACTGCCCTGCACCTGGGGAGAAGCAGCAGTGCCTGCCCTGGCTGTGTGGCCTCCCTCACATGCTGTGCCTGTGCGCCCTGGGGGAGGTCAGGGCTTGGCGGTAGATGAGGAAGGGGAGAGGGCTCCCTGCCTCTTGCCTGCAGAGGCAAGCGCAGCCCTAGGAGAGAGCGAGGCTTCCTCCAGAAACTCACGGCCAGGGAAGAGACGTCCACGACATCCCCAGCCGAGGTTACTGTCTCATACAGCGGCCAGTCCTCCAGCACGCTGAGCAGCTCCTGCAGCACCCGCTCCGCAGCCGCGGGCTTCGACGCCAGCACCCTCCACATGGCCGCGGCAGCACTGCAGGCCCAGAGCGCCCTGTCAGCGGGTGCCGCAGCCGCAGCGCCGTGGCCTGGGCAGCCCCACAGGGCCTTGGCTGGCCGCCAGCCCTGCCGCTGCCCGCTGCCCGCTGCCCGCTGCCCGCTGCCCACTGCCCCGTGCCGGCAGCACCCAGCCGGCCCTGCCCCAGCAGGCACCACACCGCCAAGCTCAAGTCCCTTGTGGGGCAGGGAGGGAGCCCAAGGCAGCCAGGCTTGCTCAGCTCTGGCTGCTGCAGCCCTGCCTGAGGCAGCGGGGCTGGCACACGGGGACACCGGGAGGGCCCAGCCCCTCAGCAGAGTCCTGAAAAATCTCCCTCTCCCCCGCAGCCCACACGGGACGAGCTCTAAGGCCTGCGGGGCCCCAAGCACTAGAGGCAGCAGGGCCCGTACCTGTCGCAGGATGGGGAACAGCGCAGCAGGCTCACAACCACCTCCTCGGGGTACGCGCAGGCCAGCTTGAGAAGGGCCCTGTCCAGGCTGTGCTGCGCAGACTCCTCCGTGATGGACAGCACGCTTCTCCACAGGCACCTCACCATCTCTGGCACCTGGAGGGCACACGGCTCCGAGTGGGGCTGCTGCCAGCCTGCAGCCGTTTGCCCAGCTCCCACCCAGAACTTTGGCCTCAGAGGGTGTCGGGTGCCTGGCATGCCTGGACTCAGGGGAAAAACAATCTCCCAGAGGCCTCGAGCCTCAGCCACACCACCCACAGGCTACTTACATTCGCCAAAAGGGAGGCATCGTCCGTCACAAACACATCCAGCATGTGAGTAGCTGCCTGTGTGTCATAGGTGCTGCAGGCTCTCATGCCCCTGATGGCTGTGACGATGATATCGGCCCTCTCAGCGGGCTGGAGGTATTTCCCAAACAGCTATGGGAGAAAGGAGGGCAGCCAAGACGGATACATCACACCCAGGGTCCCAACAGCAGTGCCTGGCTGAGTAGCAAGTGGCCCTGGAGAGAGTCGTGGGGCAGTGCTGGCACAGAGACTCCTGGAGAGCCAGGAGCAGGGCTTCTGCTGGGCTGGGTGATGGCACTGGGCTGGAGCTGGATGGTTGGGGTCAGGGTCCCCATGCACTGGTCCTGCGGGGAACCAGAGCTCGCTGGGGGCAGGAGGGAAGCCTTTGGCTAGCCCCAACCCATGGGCAGTGCGAGCCCTCACCCAGTGACCGCAAGGCCCCATCAGCCTCACGCGTTAGCCATCCCTCTCTTCATCCAAGTCGCATGCTGACCCCACGGCTGGCAGCCCCAACCAGGGAGGTGCTCCTTACCCTGCTCATTTCGCTGGCATCCTTGCACCCTGAAAGCCAGAAGGGGTTCGCAGCTTCCCCGTCCCTTTGGAGCTGCAGGTGCTCTGGGCTATCCTGCAACAGCTCCCTGCCTGCACAAGAGGGGAAAAGCAGGGCGGTCAGCAGGAAGGCTGCAGAGGTGGAGATGGCCCACTGAGGGCATCAGGGAGGAATCTGCCCTGGCAGACAACGGGGGCATGCCAGGAAAGTCTGGGCGGCAGGACGCCCAGGGAGGGGCTGCGCCTGTTGCCAGGCGGGGGAAGGAGAAATGGCTTGCAAGAATACAGAAAGGCAGAAGGACTCTGATCAGATGGTCTGGTGTGAAGCAAGACAGCAGACCTCGGAGCAGCAGGTGCTGCTGAAGGTTTCCCAGGCCGCTGCTAAGCAGAACAGGGCTGAGTGTCTGTGGTCTGGCTGCCCGTGTGTGCAAGAACCCAGCCCAATGCAGCTTCTTACTCTCTTCCCGCAGCAGGAATCTGTACAGGTGCCAAAGAGCATCCGCTGCCCTGTGACTGCTCCCCTCGTCCTTGTAGGCGCAGCACAGGGTGAGATGCCCCACCAGCTGCCCCAGGATTGGCACATGCTGCTGGTCGAGGGAGGCAGAGCTGGCACTGGATCCTTGAAAGCAGCCGCGGGCCTGGGGGAGGGAGGTAGCGCTGACACCAGGCCTGAGGGGCAGCGCTTGGGTCAAAGCCCTGAACCCGGGCTCCATGCAGGGCTGCATCCCAGGTGAGCCAGAGCTTTGGTGGCCCCTTCTGGCCCTGGCTCCCAAAGCAGCTGCGCAGCAGCCCAGGGCACGGAGGGCTGCCAGACGCGCTGGGCCCACGGCATGCGCCCAGGGCAGGCCTGGCCTGCATGGGCCAGGGGCACCGCCGGCTCCTGAGAGAGCAGAGACCACAGGGCGAAGCCCAAAGAGGCAGGCCAAGATCTTAGCTCCAGGGCAGGCTCTTGCTGAGGGCCCTAACCTCTGCCCAGGCTTCCCTCAGAGGGAGCCCGCAGCTGCAGGGCACTCCGGGGAGCTGACAAGGGGTGAGGGGGGGGCTGGAGCTTCCCTGCACCACAGGCTCCTTACCGGCAGCAAGGAAGAACTGGTCAGGAGACCACTCAGCCTCGCAATGCGTCCCACGGCCCTCTCATGCACAGCTGCTCGCTGGCAGTCGGTGAAGGTCAGCAGGACCTGGGAGGAGAAAAGCTGCTGCTCTGCCCTGCGCCCTGACGGCTGCTCCAAGGCAGGCAGCTCTGCTAAACACCTGGCCACATTTACGCTTCGGCTCCTTGGAGCACGAGCAAAGGCTCTAAGGAGGTTCTTGCCTCCAGAGTCCCTCGCAGCCATGGCGCAAATGCCCCAGACGGGCCTGCTGCGGCCACACTGATAGCTGAAGGCCATGAGGGCTCCAAGAGCACTGTGGGGAACCCTGCTCCCATGAGGGAGCCAGGCCCCTCCCGGCAGCATGCTCTCCGCTGCTGCTGCTGGCAGGGGGGTCCACCTGAGGGGGGAACTTCCCTTACAAACGAGGGACTGGTCCTGGGACCCTTTCTCTTGTCAAATACCAGACCTGCAGGATGCTCTGCATCTCCAGGAGGCCAGAGGTCGGGGAGTAGAGCACCAGAACCTGCAGCATGTTGTCCATAGCATCCAGGGTCTGCGAGGGGGACAGAGGGTTGAGGTGCTTCTTCCCCATTGCCCCCTACCTGCCGGAGAGGGGCTGGAATTCCTCCTGCCGGAGGGGGACACCTCTGGTCCTGCGGAGCCCAGGGAGAGGCCCCAGGGCAGGGGAGCTGCCTGGCGGCACTGCCCGTTGGCCTGCGCAGGGCAAGGGGAAGAAGGGATGCAGGTGGGAAACCGAGCTGGCAGCCAGCCCTACCTTGGAGCTCACTCTCGTCTCTCAGCACAGGGCAGCCAGGCAGCAGCCCAGGCAGCCTGGCGGGCCTCTGCAACCCACGCAGCACATACCTTGGAGTAGAGGGCAGCATCCAGGCACTGCAGCTCCTCCCTTGGAGGCAGAGTGAAGATGCTGCAGAAGCAGGCATGCAGCAGGCTCTTCTTGTTCTCCAGAAGCAGCCCGACTTTGCTGCAAGCACAGAGAGGGGCCTGTCACTCCCTGGGGCTGGCAGCAGTACCTTCCTGCCCTGGGAAGGTGGACGCGCACCTGGGGGTGGGAGACCTGCGGGGGATATCTGCACTAGGTGGGGGAGCCCTATGGGCAGCCACCTCTTCCCCCCAGGATGCTGGCCAGGGACACAGGACACGCCTGGCAGGGAGAGGGCATCAGGCCCCATGTGCCTGCCTCACCCTTCTGGGGGAAGCCCAAGAGACATGGCGCAGTCCCAGGGCCCTCTCTGCCCTCCCATCTCCACCACTCTCGGGCCCAGCGCAAGCCCAGCAAATGGCACTGGGAGACTCCTCCAGGATGGGGGAAGCCTCCCAGCTAGGACTGGGGCCATCGGGCCATCTGATGGGGAGGCCCTGGCCAAGCCAGGGGCTGGGGCAGCTACCTCATTGCGCTGATGGCGAGCATGACTTGCTGCCGCACCACCGTGCCCAGGTGGTCGATGGGCTCCTCTTGCAGCAGCACCTGGAGAGCACAACCGGGATGGGCCATGGGAGCTGCCAGGGCCCAGCAAGCAGGCTGCAGGGCTGGCAGAGCCCGGGTGCCCCCACGCCACCACCGACACCCGGGGCAGCCCCCTCGTTGCCCAGGGCTCAGCTCCCCCGACTCCTCGGTGGCTCCTGCAGCCCCCGCAAGGGCTGTGGCCACGAGCCAGGGCCCCACACCTCCCTGTGCTCAGACACCCCCATCCTGCCCTCATCGCTGGGCCAGTGCCCCCTCCACCAGGCCTGCTGGCGGTCCCCTCTCCCCTCACCTCCAGCGACTCCGCCAGTTCCCATTTGCGCAGAAAAAGCTCCTCCCATAACACGGCATCGGAGCAGGCCCCTGTGCAGAGGGTGCAGACGCAGGCCAGAAACCACAGCTTCTCGGCCTCTCCCTGGTACCAGGAGCAGAGGGACAAAGAGAGCGCGTAAGAGGGGCAGGGGCAGGGCCAGCAGGACCAGAGCACTGCAGGGCCTGCAGCGACAGTGGGGCTCCACAGCCAGCAGCCCTCCGGGGGCTTCTGAGCGTGGTGCAGCCCGAGGGACCCACCGGCAGAGGCGGGCACAGCCCCGAGGGAGATGGCGACACTCACCTCCCCTCGGTGATTGAAAAAGGCACGCACATACTGCATGGGTTCCATGTCCTCTCTGGGCAGAGCCAGGTGAGGAGCTGAGGGGAGGAAGAGAGCAGGCAGAGCTGCAGGGCTGGCAGCGAGAGGAGAGGAGACAGCCGAGCCCTCTGCCCCACCGCACACCTGCGGCCACGCGCACAGGCAGCCCCGGGCTGGGCACCTGCACCGGGGCACGGACACCGCGGCTCCCTGGGCTCGCCAGGCCTGGGAGGTGCCCAGCGGATGGGGCGCAGCGCTGCAGCGCTTTCAGGCCCCACGGCCCGGCACCCCCACAGCAGCCGGCTAGACAGCCAGGAGACCGGGGCAGAGCAGGGCGGGCTCGCAGCCCCCGGCCCTGCCCAGCCCAGCGGTGGCCCCTCACTCACCCGTGGGCAGCGCCTGGGGCTCCCACCCCTCCTGGGGCTCCAGCTCACAGCTGCTTGCTGCAAGGGCCCCACCCTCCTCCTCCTCCTCCTCCTCCTTCTCCTCCGAGGCCACCCTGGGGCGGCTGGGGGGTCTCTCCGCCATCTTGGGCCACACGGCAAAAGCTCCGCAGGGCTCGAGGTGTCCCCCAGACATCTGCAGGAGAAAGGAGGGCAGCCCAGATAGATGCGGAGCACCCAGCGGTGCCCCCTCACTCAGCCGTTGGCAGCGCCTGGGGCGTGCGCACCTCGTGGGGCTGCAGCTCGCAGCTGCTCTCCGTAGGGACCCCACGGTCCTCAGCCTCCTCCTCCCAGGCCACCCTGGGGCGGCTGGGGGGTCTCTCCGCCATCTTGGGCCACGCGGCAAAGGCTCCGCGGGGCTCGAGGTGTCCCCCAGACATCTGCGGGAGAAAGGAGGGCAGCCCAGATAGATGCGGAGCACCCAGCAGTGCCCCCTCACTCAGCCGTTGGCAGTGCCTGGGGCGTGCGCACCTCGTGGGGCTGCAGCTCGCAGCTGCTCTCCGTAGGGACCCCACGGTCCTCAGCCTCCTCCTCCCAGGCCACCCTGGGGCGGCTGGGGGGTCTCTCCGCCATCCTAGGCGACGCGGCAAAGGCTCCGCGGGGCTGCCCGGGGACAAGAGGGAAAGGCCTGAGTGCACTCAGGGGGCTCCTTTGCCAGCCCCACGCACTCCCGTCCTCTCCCGTCACCGTCCTCCCGGACACTGCGGGGGCTGAGGCCGCAGGGGTGCCTGGCAACCCCGCGGGGTGTCACAGGAGCCCAGTCACAAAGGGCCCCACTGTCACCCTAGCGACGCTTGTCACCGGCCCGGGGAGGGGCAGGGTGGGTCCCCTCAGGGGGCGCAGGGCCAGCTCGCCCCCCCTGCTCTGGGACACCTCTGTTTGCCCTTGGGGTGCCCCAGGGCCCCCATGGCAGTCTGGTCCCCTCAGGGCTGCTCCTATCCTCGCCTGCTCCCCCCTGACCGTTGCTCGCTGCCCCTGTCCTCATGCACGCCAGTGAGCACCCCACGGGGACACACATGGCATGAGGTGCGAAGGGAACGAGCCCCGAAGGAAAGCTCTCCTCCACAGGGACCCTCTGGGCTGCTTCCTCACTGCTGCCACCCACCCCCTGGGGAGCAGAGCCAAACTCAGGGGTCTCCACCAGCAGCCTGGGGTCCCCGGGGCCCTCACACACCTCTGGGGCCTTTGAGTCCTCCCAAACCCTGACACTACTCAGGGGTCCAGAAGGGGTCCCCCATCTCCCTCACGCTGTGGGACTGTGGAGTGTTTGCCCTCGGGGGCCAGTGCCCCCAACCCCTGACCTGATCTGTGACAGGATCCAGGTGTCCGGGCCCTCCTGGTGTGCTGCAGGGGCCCTGCAGCCCTGCAGCCCTCTCCCACGGGGTGGGCAGTGGGGCTCCGCTCTCCCTGCCTCCCCTTTCTCAGGGAACAGGGGCAGAGACAGAGGCATCTTGAGGAGATCCCCTCCTTAGACCAGGAAAACAAAGCCCAAAACAGGGAAGGAAAGAAAGAGATTTAGAAAAGAACGGGGCAAAGAAAGGACACTGATCTTAGGGCTCCTTCAAGCAAAACCTTCACCTGGTTTCTTTCCAGCACTGCCGGGAGCAGCCTGGGCCGCCATCCTCCACCACAGGCACCCAGACAGGGTGTCTGGCAAAAAGGGAACAAATTAATCCACCGGGATCATGGCATAGGGTCACACTCATGCAGGGGACCAAACCTCCCACCCAGGACCCTGCTGCCAAGTGGCAATATGAGTGTCTGTGACAGGGTCCTTGCAGTGGTGTCCGCGGCTGAACCAGGAGAGACTCCCCGCACCATAGTTCTGCTCCATCCTTATGACCTACCTGCAGCAGTCGTCCTTGTAAGCTACCTCCATCTTTGTAACCTACCTGTAAGCTTGGGTGGCCAACCCAGCACATGCATGACCCATTGCTATTGATACACCTTAACTACGTACAAAAGCCTGTCTTAAGTGACCATTTCTGCAAGAACAATGTCTCCTGACTCTTTACACATGTCTAAACTGTGTCCAATTTGGTCACTTAGGCAGCAAGACCTACCCACGGGAGTCTTTAGGACATTCCACCCAGGATGGTAACCAACACATTTAAGCGTACACATTGGGCTAGACACAGCAGGAATTGCCTGAGGACATTTCTTAAACCGTCCAAAATTTCTACCTGGAGGGCTCTTGTAACAAGCAGTCGACTACTGAATTGTGAAGGGTCAGTCCATCTGTCCTTTGTCTCCAGCCACTCTCTTTTCTTGGAAGTTCAGATAACCAGCCGGGGAGTCCCTGGTCCACCACGGAAGTAACGGCCGATGTGAGCTGCGTGCACGTACAGCCTTGATGCCCAGCAGGACCACAATAAGTAAAGAATAAGTTGCATTTTTATCCTTACAACTCACTTTTAATTTCAGCCCTGTAGCTCTTGAAATATGAAGCATCTGAATTAGGCAGTGATGTCTGGGCAGAGGTTCATCTCAACCACCTTTTTGGTGCAAGAAATTTGGGCATCTGGTTAAGGGTAGCTGTGCGGGGCCTTTCATGGGTAGCTCTTACGATAGGATAGAAAGGCCTGTCTCAGCTTACTCTTAGGGGAACCTCGACATTGAGTTGGCACTCAAAGACTAATTTTTCAAAGATGGCAATTTAGGTGAAACAAATTTGTAGGTACAAATGAATGTGTCTATTTGTGGACAGGCAGAGGATTGAAAAAGTAAGAAAAGACTTTTTCACTCTGAGGGTGGTTGAACACCGGAACAGGTTGCTGACAGAGGTTGTGGAGTCTCCAGTCTTGGAGCTATTCAAAACCCAACTGGACACATCCCTGGGCAACCTGCTCTAGCTAACTCTGCTTGAGCAGGGGGTCAGGACAGATAATCCCCCGAGGTCTCTTCGAACCTCAGCTACTCTGTGATTCTGTCATTGGGTGGGTGGGGGTGCGAAGCGGGGAAGGTGCTTGCACTTCTCGGTCTAGTGAGGCAAGAGATCCTTTTATGCAAAATTGAGTCATTCTTGAAGTCACAGCAGTTTAGACATAAGAAAGGAATGAGATTGCAGTAGATAAAATGTTACGGTATTTCAAAATGCAATAAAGAACAAAACTTGGGGCTGTATTTTCTTGATGTGTATTCTCTTTAATGCTTCAATCCATAGGTTGTCCTGGCAAGAGCTTCTTAACCAAATACTCATATTTTATCTGTGAAAACCTTAATTGCGATGATGTGGAGTGGTACAGTGAAACGGTGCTGTGGTGAGGCAACAAAAGGTGCTGAACGAATAAAGATGGCAGTAAGAGTCAGAAAAATGCTTTTAGCAAGAAAGAAAAATAAGTCAGCAGCAGAAGCAGACGAAACTGAAAAACTACTCCTTTTGACACAATCCTGGTCTATGTTACTGACAGCGGAGATACACAAACACAAAGCACCCAGGAGCAAGGTCAGACCCTTGTCCCCCCTCCCCAGTCTGGGAAGTGCAAGTGAGTCCTAGGCCACAGTCTAATTACAAGAGAGAGGCACCATAACGTCCTTTGGGACTAAGGTGCTGCCTGTGCTAAGAGGACTAGAAACCTTCAGGCCCAGCAGGCAACAGCCACTTCTCTCGGCCTTTGAGCAGGAAACATCAGTAGCGAAGTATCCTCCTGGGGTGGGATTCGAGAGCTATGTGAGCCCCCAGGCTGACCCATTGGCTTGGGACTGGCAGGTAGGATGTGGGGCGGTAGGAGGATGGGACCCCCGCCCTCTTGGAGCATTGCTGGCACGCCATGGTGCCACGAGTGCCCGTGTATGGGCAGCCCTGGAGTCTATCTGCTGGGTGTCTCAGGGTTTGCGTTGCCTCCCAGAAAAGTTAGAGGACAAAGCAAAGACAGAGCAACGCGGGGCAGGCAGCAGGGGTTTCTGGAGCCCTGGCTTAGGTGATCTGTCCAAAGGCTAAGCATTTTAGGCACACCAGCCTGGTGAGGGGCTTAGGAACAAGGGCACGCAGAGGCTTCTGCACCACACCAAAAGGCCCATTGATGCTCCTGGATTGCAAAGCAAGTCAGCTGGAGGCCCCTGGGGCATGTCATAAGGCTCTTGGAGGGCCCTCAGTGCAGGGAAAGACCAAGCAAGTGATTTGGGGAATGCTGAGAAGTATTCGGAGAGCTCTTGGGCCGTCCTGCATTTGCCGCTTTACCCACCTCCTCGGCTTCTGGCAGCCAGTGCCCGCTGCAGCTGCTGGACAGGCACTGCTAGAAAAGCTTCCTCCCCCCGCCGGAGCGCTGCAGACCGGGCTGCTCCTCCACAGCCACCAAGTCCTCAGGTGCCCAGGGGCCAAGCGGGGCTGGGTGCAGGGGCAGGCCATCTCACTGACTTCTGCTACGGCTTCCGCAGTGCTACAGAGGGACTGAGAGCCCTTCATTGCCCCCAACACAAGCACCGGCCGGGCTGGGCTCAGCACCTCCAGTGCAGTGAGAGCAGGATCTGGCCATCTGCTCTGGCCGTTGCAGGGGCAGAGAGGGCTGGAGCCAGGGCGGGCACCCCTGGCTGCCTGCTGCTGGCGCGGGGCTCTTGCCTGGGACACTCGGTGTGGTGCAGCCTGAATGGGAGGGCGAGAGGGCTTGGGTGGGACACGAACGCTTCTCCCTCTTCTTCCTCGCGCTGGCTATGGCCTGTGCAATCCCCGGCACCACAGCAGTGTTTCAGCAAAGCCCAGCATGCCCGCGACAGGCCTGGGGCTGCTCCTTGAGGCTCAGCCATGCTGGTGTTCTTCCCGTCCCTGGCCCCATGCAGCACAGGGGCTTTGCTCTGGGGTGGGACCCCCTGGGTGGGACCCCTGGGTGGGACCACCCCCCCCACACACACCGCCCTGCCTGGGCTCAGCGCTCAGCCCGGCGGGAAATTTGCCATGCAAGCAGACTTCTCCTGACACCCCATCAGCTGTGCCAAAAGCATCCCCCCCCTCCCTTCTCCTAGCTATCCCAGGGACCCTGCTAGCACAGCTCTCCTTGCTCCACCACCAGCTCCTGCAGCAGCTAGTGCCAGCTGCCTCCCACTCTGGGGGGGTCAGGGCAGGGCTGCCCCACACCTGCCACCAGCCCCAGCCAGCCCTGATCCCCCTTCCTTCTTCTGCGCCCCGCTCCCCAGGGAAGGGACACCTTCAATCGGCCCCTGCACCCCAGTGCCTTCCCTTGCACTCCCTGGGGGGAGTGGGCAGCCCCATGCCTCCACCAAGGGCTGCGTGTGCAGGCGAGGGCAGCCCCAAGGGCTGCGTCAGCCCCCGTCTCCCTGCCGTGGCGCTGGGCACTACGGCACTTGCAGGGACCCACGCACACGGCCCTCGGGAGCCTGGGGCCCCGGTGGGGCTCCTCCGCCTCCAAGGTGCCCGCGCTGATGCTCCACACGTCTCTCCCGGGACTCGGAGACCAAGAGAGGGCCCCAGTGCAAGGGAAGAGCAGCAGAGGGCTGCGGGGACACGGACACCGCAGGCGCCGGGGCGTCCTGGAAAGCAGGCAGAGGGAGGCAGAGGGCAACAGCAGGCAGAGAGGAGGGCGGGAGAGAAGGCGTGCGGGGTGTTGGTGTCGCCTTCAGCGCTCGCACGGGCACTGCTGGTTCTGCCCTCCCCGAGGGCCGCAGGGGCAGCCCGGTGGAGAGCCAGAGCCGAGCGGTCGAGGGCAGCGGCCGCACGGGGCTGGGCGAGCTGCCGAGCCCGTGACACCGACTAGGGGGTTAGGGTCTAGTGAAGTGAAGTCCCCACTCTGCAGCACTGATGTACTGAGCACCGCTGGTTGCACAAGGGGCCCAGAGGCCTGATGCCTCCTGGATGGGCTGTGGTGATCTGCTTTATGCACAGCTATTTAGGGGCTCCTGCTTTTAATTCTGGCTGATCAGCAATAGTGATGGGGGGTGTTACAGCAGGGATCACCCTGATTGTGGCCATGGAGAAGAAGGGCCTTGAAGGAGAGAAACCACCAGGCATCAAACCCTCATCGGAAAGGTGTAAAATCTCTGGGCAAACAACATGCCATCGCTTTGAAGGGGCACGCTCAGCATCTTCCTGCTGTTACACTGGGCTTCTGCAGTCAGGGTGCCCGAAGAGCTCCGGCTGCAGAGGGGCTGGAGCCTCTCGTGCCTGTGCAGAGCTCGGGGCCCTGCTGCGCTGGTGCCTGCATGGGCAAATCCTGCGGGGCCTACCAGAGCATCCCAGCAGCCTGCTAACTCCTGGGCTCAGCCACACCAGGGGAAGCCAGCGCCAGCGAGGGGCCAGCTCATGCAGGGCCCTTCCTCATGCAGAAGAGGTCATAGCTTTGCAGGGCAGAACCCTGTCAAGACTGCTGCCATTCCTGACCCTGCTGTCCGGAGAAATGGGGTGCTTCTCTGACTGCTGGAAGGGGGGTATGTTGTGGCTGCCCCAGACTGCTGGAGAGCGTGTGTGCCCTCCCCCTCCCAGGGTGACCCCGATTCCTTCAGCACCTGACTTTTCTACCCATTCCTTTGCCCAAAGAAAAGACACTGAGCCGTGGTGAAGAGACAGGGCTGCTTCTTTGGGGAAAGCCCAGCAGAGGGGGGACTGGCAGCATAAGCCTGGGACGGGCTGGGCCTGAGGGCCGGAGCTGTCCTGCGGGCAGGGAGAGAGGCCAGGAACCCCCCGACTTCCCCGCACACTCAGGTGGCCGCTGCGGGCAGAGCAGCCTGGCATCAGGAGGCAGCCGAGCTCCAGCAGCAGACACGGCCACCGCGCAGAGGACAGTGCCACCGCTCCCACGCTCTCCTCAGGCGGTAGCACAGGCCTTCTGTGGTGCCTGGGGAGGGAGACATCTTCCCTAGAGCTCTCAGGAGCAGGATGGTTTGTGTCGCCAGGGAACAGATGGACGGGCTGCTGTCCTCCTGCAAGCCTTGCAGGGCTGAGAGAGAAAGGAGCAGAGCAGAGATCAAGGCGCCGTGTCTGCACAGACGCCAGGCATCCCCTGCTGACGCAGCCAGTCCCACCCAGCTCTTCCCACAGCCAGGAGGCAGCAGGAGCAAGAAAGGGATGAGGTGGGAGTTGCTGGCCAGGACCGTCCCAAAGGCGCCTGAAATCTTCTCTCTACTCTACCCACAGCGGCCCTGCTCTGCACGGGCAGCAGAGCCCTCCTCGCCTGGGGCAGGGGTGGCAGCTCCCTGCCCAGCATCTGTCTGCCTCCCACCAGCCCTGCCTGACACCCTGCTGCCCTCACTCACCCTTGCAGATGTCCTCCAGCTTCTCCTTGCTCCGGCCCCTCAGGTGCTGCCCAATGAGCCCTAGGCACACACACAGCCCCCCATAAATCCTGCTCCCCAGCCCACCCCCAGCAGCGAACCTGTCCCCCGGCTCGGCCATGCACTCACCTCCCCTCGGGCAGGGCTGACCCCAGTGTGCTTTCCCCAGCGTAACACCCAAGGGCGTTGCTGTGAGGCACTCAACAAGGCCCCCACCAGCCCCACACGTGTGGACAGAGATGGCGGAGGGTGACACGGAGCCCCCAGGCACCCAGGCCCTGCATCAGGCACACAGCAGCTGCAGCTGCAAGGCTGCTTCTTGCTGCTAGCGCAGCAGCCGGGGCTGGGACCAAGCTGCCCCGGGACAGAGAGGGACCCCAGGGGTTGGGACTCACCAGTGAACCTCACGGCTGCCTCTCGCAAGGACTCCTGCGGGCTCTCCAAGTACGTCAGGCTCTGGCTCAGGTACTCTTCTGCTCTTCTGCTGCCCCCCTCCAGCTGGGGAGGGCACAAGGGCACGGGCTTGGCGCACCCCCCCCTCACCCAGCCAGGCAGTCCCTGCGCCCAGGACCGGCCTCCCCGGCCTTGCCCTGCCAGGACGCTCATGGCTCCCACACACGAGCTGGGCAGTGCCGAGCTTCGGAGGGAGCAGAGGGCAGGCTGCTCCCCAGGCACGCTGAGGTGCCCTCCTGCTGCCAAGGCCCAGCTGGGCCAGGGGCTGCTTTAGCATCCCAGGGGGCAGCGAGGGCAGAGGAGCCTGGAGAAGAGCTCGCCAGGGCAGCGTGCTTGGAGAAGGGCAGCGTGAGTGCTGCTCCAGCCTGGCGGCTTTGGGTGCCAGCCAGGGCCAGGGGCACAGCTGCCTGCCCCACACACTGGGCATGGAGGGGGACAGGCCTTGCGCAGGCTGGCTCTGGGGGCTTTGGGGCCATTCTTACCAGGCACTCGCCGATCCTCCATGTCTGCGCTGTCTCAGCCAGGTGCCTGAGCTGCTTCCACTTCAGGAACTTGGCAGCGCCAAGGAGGGCTTCCCGAGAGGCCTGCACAGCAGCAGAGACGGGGAGGTGCCACTGCAGCCCAGGGGACAAGACCCTGCGTCCCCCTGCTCTTGGCAAGCCTCGGGGCCTTGCCTGGCCCACCATGGGAAGAGGCAGCAGCTGGGACCTGGGTCTGCCATGGGGTTCAATGTCCTGGGCAGAGATGGGGGGCAACCACCACCTCAAGCACCTCGTCCATTGCTGCTGCCTCGTGCCCCAGCTCCAGAGCTGGGTACCTGGGACGCAGGGCCCAGCCCCTCCCCTGACTGCATCTCCCTCCCTGGGGCTCTCCCCTCCCCAGGCTCGGGGGCTGGGGAACATGTTGGCTCCCCAAACCAGCTTGCAGGTGCTGCACCTCTGTGCAGCCCAAGGACACTGGGGCCACAGGGTGAACTCAGGGAGCAGGTGTCTCCTCCTCCTGGAGAGGGCTGGGCATGCCCCAGCCCAGCCGTCTCCAGGAGCCCTGGGCAGAGCACAGGGGCAAAAGGAATTGGGGGGTCAAACCCCATCCTTGGACACCTGCAGGCACAGCTGGGAAGCTGGGGCTCTGCACCCTCCTCAGGCACTCAGGAGGTTGGGCCTCAAGGTGACTCATGTTCAGAGGGGCCCACTGCCAGCAGCCCTTGCTCCTGATGCTCACGCCCACCCAAAGGGGGTCACCCCTCAAAATGACCGCTCAGGGTAGACATCCATACCTGGGCCACACCTGGGCTCTCATCATGCAGATGGAAGAGCAGTGGGAGCAGGCTCTTGTGCACTTGCATCTTCAGCTGCTGGTTTTTGCTGCCCACTGCAGCCTCCACCACATCTCTGAAGACGTGCATGGAGAGTTTTCGCACACAGCCAGACTCCTGGAGGCAAGGAAGAGGGGGCACCTCAGCACTGCCTGCTCCAAGCCCACAGTCAGCATAGGGGGCACTGTGGCTGATGGGGAGATGACGGTTTCTGACCCTCCCTCCGCACCAAGGAGCTGTGGGCCAGGTCTGCAGACCCTGCAAAATGGCCCCAAGCCCAGGCAGGGCAATGCAGTGCGCTTCTGTAACAGGCTGCAGCCAGGAGAGCACAGCTGGGGGAGACGTCTGTGCCTCAAACGGCTCCTCTGGCCCTGGCCACATGCCCCCGGTCACCCCCAGCCGAGGCCCAGAAGAGCTGCCCCAGGAGAGCCCTCCACAGTGCCTCCTGGGCGCATCCCGCCCACTCCAGGCCTCGCCTGCCTGCCCCGGGGAGAGGCGCGAGCTCGCGGTCTTGCCCAGCCACAGTGCCTAGCAGGGCCGTCGGGGTGCTGGGAGCAAGCCTCGGCCTGCAGACGGTCTGCCCAGGGGCTGGGGTGGGCATGCAATGCCTGGCACAGAGGCTGGGATCCCCCGGGGATGGGAGAAGCCGTGGGGGGGCTGCTAGGGGCTGGGGGACATTGGCATTGTCGAGCGCGCGTTTCCAGGGAGGGGCAGCAGCAGGACAGGCTTCTCTGAGCTCTGCCTGCCTGGCCCTTCCGGGGAGCCTTTCTCCATCGCCCTGGGGCTCCACCAGTGCTCCCAGCTCAAGACGCCAGCAGAAAGAGGCAGCCATGGGGCACAGCTGCTCTCTCGCGCCCAGGCCTGCTCCTGGCTCTTTGGGCAGCACCTGCCCAGGCCTCGGGAAGGGCCGCAGGGGCCAAGCACAATACAGTTGCCCAGGGCACGGAGAGGGCTGCTTCGATGCAGTCCTGCAGCCCAGGACACCATGGGCAGCACAAGGCAATGATCCCAATTGCCACCAGGCAAAAAGGCTCCTGGCAGCGCCCGGGGCCTGTGGTGGGAAGCACAAATTCACACGCCGGGGGCACACGCACAGGGGAACACACCACAGCCGTGACCCTGCACACAGCCTCACAGACACACCAGCAGGGCCCCGGGCTCTCCCCCCAGCCTCACCTCATCAAAGAGCGGCAGGAGCTTCTCGGCCAGCAGCGGAGCGATGTGGGCAACCCTCCGTCCATCCGTGACAGGGACCACATTGCTGAACACCAGCAGGGCATTTGTGCTCATGTCCCTGTCCACGTCCTGCAGGTGCCTCATTACCAGTGGCCACAGGTACTGCATTTTGCTTACCTGTGGGAAACGCAACCTCATTTCCTGAAGCAATAAAAGACTGCCCTGGCAAAAATGCCGCCTTATTAGACACCACCTTCCCCTCTGGCTTCCCAGAAGCTGGCACAGCAATTACTGCAGCAACCTTCTGGCTGGCTGGGCTTACTGGCACATGGGCCTGAGCGGGTCTGGGGCATAGGGAGGGAGGAGAGGCCAACACAGTCTCCTCTGCACCTGACCAGTCGCCCTCTTCTCCGCCAGACTTGAATGGGCACCGTGGTTAGTAACCAATGCTGTCTGGAAACCTGCCCGGCCCGTGAGCAGTCCCAACCCTAGCAGGCTCCTTTCCCAGCGAGGCTCAGCGCTCCGTTGCCACGGCCCTGCGGACACCCACGGCTTGTGCACAGAGGCTGCAGCGCAGCGCAGACACCCCCAAGGTGGCACTCAGCACACGGTGGCCTCTGCAGAGTGGGGGCTGCTGCCTCGCGCCCCGGAAGCTGCCTGTGCCCAAAGCCTGGCCCCGCGCTCAGGCTCCCCCTCCACCTCGCAGCAGGATGCTCCCTCTGGGCACAGCACTCTCGCGACACAAACCGTCTGGAGATGGCTTGCTTGGTGCTGGCTCGAGATATCTACAGCATCCCCTGGCCAGCCCCACGCTGCCTGCACAGCTTCACCCGGCTGTCCCCTGCTCACCATCTCCTGTCTCTTGCACAGCAGGACAAGGCCTCGGAGGGCCAGCCCACGCATCACTCTGCACTGACTCCGCAGAGACATCAAAAGGGTTCCCAGGAAATCGTCCTTGTCGCCAGGAAGGTCACTGCAGGCCAGCAGCTGAAACACACAGCACAGAGAAACTGGCAATGGCGGCAGGACTCCCTGCATCGGGCAGCGCTGCATCCCACCAACAGCTCAGGACAAGGGGCCACCAGGCACAGACAAAGCCCAGTGCACAGGCAGCAGGGAGTGTGGAGAGCCCCTGGGGCCCCACTCCCTGCCCTGGGCCTCAGGGCACACCATGCAGATCCCCTGCCTGCTCCTCTGCTCCTCTCCACCAGCTGCAGCCTCTTATCCTCAGGCCTTTGAGGAGCTGCTGAAGAGAGAGCTGGCACAAAGGAGGCATCAAATACAGGTGGCGACAAGAGTTACCCCACCACAGAGGGGCCAAGGCCAAGGGCACTAATTGCAGGGCACTCCCTGCCCCACTGCCACTCGCTGCCATCCATCCCACAGGTGGGTAGAAGAGAGCACCGGAGCTAGAGGCACTCCAGAAAGGCACCGTCTGCCATCAGGCTCACCTCCACGAGGAAAGCCATGGCGGGGATCTCCCGGCAGGACTCCTTGCTCTTGAGCAGCGCTGTCAGCCGTTGGAAGAGGAAAACACGTACGTGTCTTGGGGTCTTCCTCATCTCTCTGGCAGAGGGAAGAAGGCACTGTCAGTTCTGAGCAGCCCAGGCAAACCTGGGCTTCTGCGACTGCCCTCCCAAACCCTCTCACCAGTGCCCTATGGGCCATGACAGGCAGGGCAAGGCCACGGTTGTGCTCGGCTCTGGCAGCCAGCAGCACTGCCCAGCGTCATCAGGCTCCTTTTGCCAGGGGAGACTGGAAGAACACCCTTCCGGCCCTGAACTCCAGCCTTCCAACGTGACCCCTTTCCTGCCCCCTTGAGTCAGGCACCCCTGGGCTCTTCCAGGGGCACCTTGCCCCTTCCCTGGGGGCTGCCCTTGACGGGGCTGCCTGCACACACACACCCCGGGGCTCCTGTGGCACGAGCCCAGGCCCCACGGGAGGGGACTCCACGCCTTTGGGAGGGAACTGCTCCTGGCCACCCCCCCTCTCTTGTGCCTCCCAACACCACCTCTCCCCCAGCAGCTCGCAGAGCCTGGCAGCGATGGAGCCGGGGCTCCCTTGGCCGCTCAACTCGGCCAGGCCGCTGTCACAAGCGCTGAGGCTGCAGCCCCTTTCTTGGGGAGCTGGGCACCCCTGCGGGCTCGGTGGGGCACCGCATCTGCAGGGGAGAAATGCTGGGGCAGAGCGGGCACAAGGGGGCTCTCACCTGGCCAGCAAAGCCACTCCGCTGTGGTGGGTCTCAGCGCTGAGGAGCATGTCCCAGGCGCTCTTCCTCACCATGGCCAGCACCAGATTCTCATAGCCAGCATGGCAGAGCAGTGCTTTCATGGTCCGCACTGTTAACCTGTGTGCAGAGCAAACACCAGCTCACACTGGCACCCCGGCCCTGCCTCCAGGTCCGTGGCAGAGATGGTGGGGCTGGGATGGAGCACCTCACGGGGCTCGTGGGAGTGGACTCTTCCCCTCCGCATTCCTTCCAGCACATCTCAGCCTCTTCTGGTGTCAGCTCTGCGGTGAAGGAAATCTGGAATAGCAGCGCCAGGAAGAGCCGGGGGAAAAACTCCTCTAGCACCTGCAGGCAGGGGGGCTGCTGGAGGACCTCCTGTAGCGCTCTGGTTGCCTGCAGAAAAAGCCCAGAGGCAGCTCTCGCTGCTGAGACGTCCCTGTTGCGCTGCCCGAGCTTGGGGGTGAGGCTCAGGCACTGCCCTGCACCTGGGGAGAAGCAGCAGTGCCTGCCCTGGCTGTGTGGCCTCCCTCACATGCTGTGCCTGTGCGCCCTGGGGGAGGTCAGGGCTTGGCGGTAGATGAGGAAGGGGAGAGGGCTCCCTGCCTCTTGCCTGCAGAGGCAAGCGCAGCCCTAGGAGAGAGCGAGGCTTCCTCCAGAAACTCACGGCCAGGGAAGAGACGTCCACGACATCCCCAGCCGAGGTTACTGTCTCATACAGCGGCCAGTCCTCCAGCACGCTGAGCAGCTCCTGCAGCACCCGCTCCACAGCCGCGGGCTTCGACGCCAGCACCCTCCACATGGCCGCGGCAGCACTGCAGGCCCAGAGCGCCCTGTCAGCGGGTGCCGCAGCCGCAGCGCCGTGGCCTGGGCAGCCCCACAGGGCCTGGGCTGGCCGCCAGCCCTGCCGCTGCCCGCTGCCCGCTGCCCGCTGCCCACTGCCCCGTGCCGGCAGCACCCAGCCGGCCCTGCCCCAGCAGGCACCACACCGCCAAGCTCAAGTCCCTTGTGGGGCAGGGAGGGAGCCAGGCGACCAGGCTCAGGGGCCCAAGGCAGCCAGGCTTGCTCAGCTCTGGCTGCTGCAGCCCTGCCTGAGGCAGCGGGGCTGGCACACGGGGACACCGGGAGGGCCCAGCCCCTCAGCAGAGTCCTGAAAATCTCCCTCTCCCCCGCAGCCCACACGGGACGAGCTCTAAGGCCTGCGGGGCCCCAAGCACTAGAGGCAGCAGGGCCCGTACCTGTCGCAGGATGGGGAACAGCGCAGCAGGCTCACAACCACCTCCTCGGGGTACGCGCAGGCCAGCTTGAGAAGAGCCCTGTCCAGGCTGCGCTGCGCAGACTCCTCCGTGATGGACAGCACGCTTCTCCACAGGCACCTCACCATCTCTGGCACCTGGAGGGCACACGGCTCCGAGTGGGGCTGCTGCCAGCCTGCAGCCGTTTGCCCAGCTCCCACCCAGAACTTTGGCCTCAGAGGGTGTCGGGTGCCTGGCATGCCTGGACTCAGGGGAAAAACAATCTCCCAGAGGCCTCGAGCCTCAGCCACACCACCCACAGGCTACTTACATTCGCCAAAAGGGAGGCATCGTCCGTCACAAACACATCCAGCATGTGAGTAGCTGCCTGTGTGTCATAGGTGCTGCAGGCTCTCATGCCCCTGATGGCTGTGACGATGATATCGGCCCTCTCAGCGGGCTGGAGGTATTTCCCAAACAGCTATGGGAGAAAGGAGGGCAGCCAAGACGGATACATCACACCCAGGGTCCCAACAGCAGTGCCTGGCTGAGTAGCAAGTGGCCCTGGAGAGAGTCGTGGGGCAGTGCTGGCACAGAGACTCCTGGAGAGCCAGGAGCAGGGCTTCTGCTGGGCTGGGTGATGGCACTGGGCTGGAGCTGGATGGTTGGGGTCAGGGTCCCCATGCACTGGTCCTGCGGGGAACCAGAGCTCGCTGGGGGCAGGAGGGAAGCCTTTGGCTAGCCCCAACCCATGGGCAGTGCGAGCCCTCACCCAGTGACCGCAAGGCCCCATCAGCCTCACGCGTTAGCCATCCCTCTCTTCATCCAAGTCGCATGCTGACCCCACGGCTGGCAGCCCCAACCAGGGAGGTGCTCCTTACCCTGCTCATTTCGCTGGCATCCTTGCACCCTGAAAGCCAGAAGGGGTTCGCAGCTTCCCCGTCCCTTTGGAGCTGCAGGTGCTCTGGGCTATCCTGCAACAGCTCCCTGCCTGCACAAGAGGGGAAAAGCAGGGCGGTCAGCAGGAAGGCTGCAGAGGTGGAGATGGCCCACTGAGGGCATCAGGGAGGAATCTGCCCTGGCAGACAACGGGGGCATGCCAGGAAAGTCTGGGCGGCAGGACGCCCAGGGAGGGGCTGCGCCTGTTGCCAGGCGGGGGAAGGAGAAATGGCTTGCAAGAATACAGAAAGGCAGAAGGACTCTGATCAGATGGTCTGGTGTGAAGCAAGACAGCAGACCTCGGAGCAGCAGGTGCTGCTGAAGGTTTCCCAGGCCGCTGCTAAGCAGAACAGGGCTGAGTGTCTGTGGTCTGGCTGCCCGTGTGTGCAAGAACCCAGCCCAATGCAGCTTCTTACTCTCTTCCCGCAGCAGGAATCTGTACAGGTGCCAAAGAGCATCCGCTGCCCTGTGACTGCTCCCCTCGTCCTTGTAGGCGCAGCACAGGGTGAGATGCCCCACCAGCTGCCCCAGGATTGGCACATGCTGCTGGTCGAGGGAGGCAGAGCTGGCACTGGATCCTTGAAAGCAGCCACGGGCCTGGGGGAGGGAGGTAGCGCTGACACCAGGCCTGAGGGGCAGCGCTTGGGTCAAAGCCCTGAACCCGGGCTCCATGCAGGGCTGCATCCCAGGTGAGCCAGAGCTTTGGTGGCCCCTTCTGGCCCTGGCTCCCAAAGCAGCTGCGCAGCAGCCCAGGGCACGGAAGGCTGCCAGACGCGCTGGGCCCACGGCATGCGCCCAGGGCAGGCCTGGCCTGCATGGGCCAGGGGCACCGCTGGCTCCTGAGAGAGCAGAGACCACAGGGCAAAGCCCAAAGAGGCAGGCCAAGATCTTAGCTCCAGGGCAGGCTCTTGCTGAGGGCCCTAACCTCTGCCCAGGCTTCCCTCAGAGGGAGCCCGCAGCTGCAGGGCACTCCGGGGAGCTGACAAGGGGTGAGGGGGGGGCTGGAGCTTCCCTGCACCACAGGCTCCTTACCGGCAGCAAGGAAGAACTGGTCAGGAGACCACTCAGCCTCGCAATGCGTCCCACGGCCCTCTCATGCACAGCTGCTCGCTGGCAGTCGGTGAAGGTCAGCAGGACCTGGGAGGAGAAAAGCTGCTGCTCTGCCCTGCGCCCTGACGGCTGCTCCAAGGCAGGCAGCTCTGCTAAACACCTGGCCACATTTACGCTTCGGCTCCTTGGAGCACGAGCAAAGGCTCTAAGGAGGTTCTTGCCTCCAGAGTCCCTCGCAGCCATGGCGCAAATGCCCCAGACGGGCCTGCTGCGGCCACACTGATAGCTGAAGGCCATGAGGGCTCCAAGAGCACTGTGGGGAACCCTGCTCCCATGAGGGAGCCAGGCCCCTCCCGGCAGCATGCTCTCCGCTGCTGCTGCTGGCAGGGGGGTCCACCTGAGGGGGGAACTTCCCTTACAAACGAGGGACTGGTCCTGGGACCCTTTCTCTTGGCAAATACCAGACCTGCAGGATGCTCTGCATCTCCAGGAGGCCAGAGGTCGGGGAGTAGAGCACCAGAACCTGCAGCATGTTGTCCATAGCATCCAGGGTCTGCGAGGGGGACAGAGGGTTGAGGTGCTTCTTCCCCATTGCCCCCTACCTGCCGGAGAGGGGCTGGAATTCCTCCTGCCGGAGGGGGACACCTCTGGTCCTGCGGAGCCCAGGGAGAGGCCCCAGGGCAGGGGAGCTGCCTGGCGGCACTGCCCGTTGGCCTGCGCAGGGCAAGGGGAAGAAGGGATGCAGGTGGGAAACCGAGCTGGCAGCCAGCCCTACCTTGGAGCTCACTCTCGTCTCTCAGCACAGGGCAGCCAGGCAGCAGCCCAGGCAGCCTGGCGGGCCTCTGCAACCCACGCAGCACATACCTTGGAGTAGAGGGCAGCATCCAGGCACTGCAGCTCCTCCCTTGGAGGCAGAGTGAAGATGCTGCAGAAGCAGGCATGCAGCAGGCTCTTCTTGTTCTCCAGAAGCAGCCCGACTTTGCTGCAAGCACAGAGAGGGGCCTGTCACTCCCTGGGGCTGGCAGCAGTACCTTCCTGCCCTGGGAAGGTGGACGCGCACCTGGGGGTGGGAGACCTGCGGGGGATATCTGCACTAGGTGGGGGAGCCCTATGGGCAGCCACCTCTTCCCCCCAGGATGCTGGCCAGGGACACAGGACACGCCTGGCAGGGAGAGGGCATCAGGCCCCATGTGCCTGCCTCACCCTTCTGGGGGAAGCCCAAGAGACATGGCGCAGTCCCAGGGCCCTCTCTGCCCTCCCCTCTCCACCACTCTCGGGCCCAGTGCAAGCCCAGCAAATGGCACTGGGAGACTCCTCCAGGATGGGGGAAGCCTCCCAGCTAGGACTGGGGCCATCGGGCCATCTGATGGGGAGGCCCTGGCCAAGCCAGGGGCTGGGGCAGCTACCTCATTGCGCTGATGGCGAGCATGACTTGCTGCCGCACCACCGTGCCCAGGTGGTCGATGGGCTCCTCTTGCAGCAGCACCTGGAGAGCACAACCGGGATGGGCCATGGGAGCTGCCAGGGCCCAGCAAGCAGGCTGCAGGGCTGGCAGAGCCCGGGTGCCCCCACGCCACCACCGACACCCGGGGCAGCCCCCTCGTTGCCCAGGGCTCAGCTCCCCCGACTCCTCGGTGGCTCCTGCAGCCCCCGCAAGGGCTGTGGCCACGAGCCAGGGCCCCACACCTCCCTGTGCTCAGACACCCCCATCCTGCCCTCATCGCTGGGCCAGTGCCCCCTCCACCAGGCCTGCTGGCGGTCCCCTCTCCCCTCACCTCCAGCGACTCCGCCAGTTCCCATTTGCGCAGAAAAAGCTCCTCCCATAACACGGCATCGGAGCAGGCCCCTGTGCAGAGGGTGCAGACGCAGGCCAGAAACCACAGCTTCTCGGCCTCTCCCTGGTACCAGGAGCAGAGGGACAAAGAGAGCGCGTAAGAGGGGCAGGGGCAGGGCCAGCAGGACCAGAGCACTGCAGGGCCTGCAGCGACAGTGGGGCTCCACAGCCAGCAGCCCTCCGGGGGCTTCTGAGCGTGGTGCAGCCCGAGGGACCCACCGGCAGAGGCGGGCACAGCCCCGAGGGGGATGGCGACACTCACCTCCCCTCGGTGATTGAAAAAGGCACGCACATACTGCATGGGTTCCATGTCCTCTCTGGGCAGAGCCAGGTGAGGAGCTGAGGGGAGGAAGAGAGCAGGCAGAGCTGCAGGGCTGGCAGCGAGAGGAGAGGAGACAGCCGAGCCCTCTGCCCCACCGCACACCTGCGGCCACGCGCACAGGCAGCCCCGGGCTGGGCACCTGCACCGGGGCACGGACACCGCGGCTCCCTGGGCTCGCCAGGCCTGGGAGGCGCCCAGCGAACGGGGCGCAGCGCTGCAGTGCTTTCAGGCCCCACGGCCCGGCACCCCCACAGCAGCCGGCTAGACAGCCAGGAGACCGGGGCAGAGCAGGGCGGGCTCGCAGCCCCCGGCCCTGCCCAGCCCAGCGGTGGCCCCTCACTCACCCATGGGCAGCGCCTGGGGCTCCCACCCCTCCTGGGGCTCCAGCTCACAGCTGCTTGCTGCAAGGGCCCCACCCTCCTCCTCCTCCTCCTCCTCCTTCTCCTCCGAGGCCACCCTGGGGCGGCTGGGGGGTCTCTCCGCCATCTTGGGCCACACGGCAAAAGCTCCGCAGGGCTCGAGGTGTCCCCCAGACATCTGCGGGAGAAAGGAGGGCAGCCCAGATAGATGCGGAGCACCCAGCGGTGCCCCCTCACTCAGCCGTTGGCAGCGCCTGGGGCGTGCGCACCTCGTGGGGCTGCAGCTCGCAGCTGCTCTCCGTAGGGACCCCACGGTCCTCAGCCTCCTCCTCCCAGGCCACCCTGGGGCGGCTGGGGGGTCTCTCCGCCATCTTGGGCCACGCGGCAAAGGCTCCGCGGGGCTCGAGGTGTCCCCCAGACATCTGCGGGAGAAAGGAGGGCAGCCCAGATAGATGCGGAGCACCCAGCGGTGCCCCCTCACTCAGCCGTTGGCAGCGCCTGGGGCGTGCGCACCTCGTGGGGCTGCAGCTCGCAGCTGCTCTCCGTAGGGACCCCACGGTCCTCAGCCTCCTCCTCCCAGGCCACCCTGGGGCGGCTGGGGGGTCTCTCCGCCATCCTAGGCGACGCGGCAAAGGCTCCGCGGGGCTGCCCGGGGACAAGAGGGAAAGGCCTGAGTGCACTCAGGGGGCTCCTTTGCCAGCCCCACGCACTCCCGTCCTCTCCCGTCACCGTCCTCCCGGACACTGCGGGGGCTGAGGCCGCAGGGGTGCCTGGCAACCCCGCGGGGTGTCATAGGAGCCCAGTCACAAAGGGCCCCACTGTCACCCTAGCGACACTTGTCACCGGCCCGGGGAGGGGCAGGGTGGGTCCCCTCAGGGGGTGCAGGGCCGGCTCGCCCCCCCTGCTCTGGGACACCTCTGTTTGCCCTTGGGGTGCCCCAGGGCCCCCATGGCAGTCTGGTCCCCTCAGGGCTGCTCCTATCCTCGCCTGCTCCCCCCTGACCGTTGCTCGCTGCCCCTGTCCTCATGCACGCCAGTGAGCACCCCACGGGGACACACATGGCATGAGGTGCGAAGGGAACGAGCCCCGAAGGAAAGCTCTCCTCCACAGGGACCCTCTGGGCTGCTTCCTCACTGCTGCCACCCACCCCCTGGGGAGCAGAGCCAAACTCAGGGGTCTCCACCAGCAGCCTGGGGTCCCCGGGGCCCTCACACACCTCTGGGGCCTTTGAGTCCTCCCAAACCCTGACACTACTCAGGGGTCCAGAAGGGGTCCCCCATCTCCCTCACGCTGTGGGACTGTGGAGTGTTTGCCCTCGGGGGCCAGTGCCCCCAACCCCTGACCTGATCTGTGACAGGATCCAGGTGTCCGGGCCCTCCTGGTGTGCTGCAGGGGCCCTGCAGCCCTGCAGCCCTCTCCCACGGGGTGGGCAGTGGGGCTCCGCTCTCCCTGCCTCCCCTTTCTCAGGGAACAGGGGCAGAGACAGAGGCATCTTGAGGAGATCCCCTCCTTAGACCAGGAAAACAAAGCCCAAAACAGGGAAGGAAAGAAAGAGATTTAGAAAAGAACGGGGCAAAGAAAGGACACTGATCTTAGGGCTCCTTCAAGCAAAACCTTCACCTGGTTTCTTTCCAGCACTGCCGGGAGCAGCCTGGGCCGCCATCCTCCACCACAGGCACCCAGACAGGGTGTCTGGCAAAAAGGGAACAAATTAATCCACCGGGATCATGGCATAGGGTCACACTCATGCAGGGGACCAAACCTCCCACCCAGGACCCTGCTGCCAAGTGGCAATATGAGTGTCTGTGACAGGGTCCTTGCAGTGGTGTCCGCGGCTGAATCAGGAGAGACTCCCCGCACCATAGTTCTGCTCCATCCTTATGACCTACCTGCAGCAGTCGTCCTTGTAAGCTACCTCCATCTTTGTAACCTACCTGTAAGCTTGGGTGGCCAACCCAGCACATGCATGACCCATTGCTATTGATACACCTTAACTACGTACAAAAGCCTGTCTTAAGTGACCATTTCTGCAAGAACAATGTCTCCTGACTCTTTACACATGTCTGAACTGTGTCCAATTTGGTCACTTAGGCAGCAAGACCTACCCACGGGAGTCTTTAGGACATTCCACCCAGGATGGTAACCAACACATTTAAGCGTACACATTGGGCTAGACACAGCAGGAATTGCCTGAGGACATTTCTTAAACTGTCCAAAATTTCTACCTGGAGGGCTCTTGTAACAAGCAGTCGACTACTGAATTGTGAAGGGTCAGTCCATCTGTCCTTTGTCTCCAGCCACTCTCTTTTCTTGGAAGTTCAGATAACCAGCCGGGGAGTCCCTGGTCCACCACGGAAGTAACGGCCGATGTGAGCTGCGTGCACGTACAGCCTTGATGCCCAGCAGGACCACAATAAGTAAAGAATAAGTTGCATTTTTATCCTTACAACTCACTTTTAATTTCAGCCCTGTAGCTCTTGAAATATGAAGCATCTGAATTAGGCAGTGATGTCTGGGCAGAGGTTCATCTCAACCACCTTTTTGGTGCAAGAAATTTGGGCATCTGGTTAAGGGTAGCTGTGCGGGGCCTTTCATGGGTAGCTCTTACGATAGGATAGAAAGGCCTGTCTCAGCTTACTCTTAGGGGAACCTCGACATTGAGTTGGCACTCAAAGACTAATTTTTCAAAGATGGCAATTTAGGTGAAACAAATTTGTAGGTACAAATGAATGTGTCTATTTGTGGACAGGCAGAGGATTGAAAATGTAAGAAAAGACTTTTTCACTCTGAGGGTGGTTGAACACCGGAACAGGTTGCTGACAGAGGTTGTGGAGTCTCCAGTCTTGGAGCTATTCAAAACCCAACTGGACACATCCCTGGGCAACCTGCTCTAGCTAACTCTGCTTGAGCAGGGGGTCAGGACAGATAATCCCCCGAGGTCTCTTCGAACCTCAGCTACTCTGTGATTCTGTCATTGGGTGGGTGGGGGTGCGAAGCGGGGAAGGTGCTTGCACTTCTCGGTCTAGTGAGGCAAGAGATCCTTTTATGCAAAATTGAGTCATTCTTGAAGTCACAGCAGTTTAGACATAAGAAAGGAATGAGATTGCAGTAGATAAAATGTTACGGTATTTCAAAATGCAATAAAGAACAAAACTTGGGGCTGTATTTTCTTGATGTGTATTCTCTTTAATGCTTCAATCCATAGGTTGTCCTGGCAAGAGCTTCTTAACCAAATACTCATATTTTATCTGTGAAAACCTTAATTGCGATGATGTGGAGTGGTACAGTGAAACGGTGCTGTGGTGAGGCAACAAAAGGTGCTGAACGAATAAAGATGGCAGTAAGAGTCAGAAAAATGCTTTTAGCAAGAAAGAAAAATAAGTCAGCAGCAGAAGCAGACGAAACTGAAAAACTACTCCTTTTGACACAATCCTGGTCTATGTTACTGACAGCGGAGATACACAAACACAAAGCACCCAGGAGCAAGGTCAGACCCTTGTCCCCCCTCCCCAGTCTGGGAAGTGCAAGTGAGTCCTAGGCCACAGTCTAATTACAAGAGAGAGGCACCATAACGTCCTTTGGGACCAAGGTGCTGCCTGTGCTAAGAGGACTAGAAACCTTCAGGCCCAGCAGGCAACAGCCACTTCTCTCGGCCTTTGAGCAGGAAACATCAGTAGCGAAGTATCCTCCTGGGGTGGGATTCGAGAGCTATGTGAGCCCCCAGGCTGACCCATTGGCTTGGGACTGGCAGGTAGGATGTGGGGCGGTAGGAGGATGGGACCCCCGCCCTCTTGGAGCATTGCTGGCACGCCATGGTGCCACGAGTGCCCGTGTATGGGCAGCCCTGGAGTCTATCTGCTGGGTGTCTCAGGGTTTGCGTTGCCTCCCAGAGAAGTTAGAGGACAAAGCAAAGACAGAGCAACGCGGGGCAGGCAGCAGGGGTTTCTGGAGCCCTGGCTTAGGTGATCTGTCCAAAGGCTAAGCATTTTAGACACACCAGCCTGGTGAGGGGCTTAGGAACAAGGGCTTCTGCACCACACCAAAAGGCCCATTGATGCTCCTGGATTGCAAAGCAAGTCAGCTGGAGGCCCCTGGGGCATGTCATAAGGCTCTTGGAGGGCCCTCAGTGCAGGGAAAGACCAAGCAAGTGATTTGGGGAATGCTGAGAAGTATTCGGAGAGCTCTTGGGCCGTCCTGCATTTGCCGCTTTACCCACCTCCTCGGCTTCTGGCAGCCAGTGCCCGCTGCAGCTGCTGGACAGGCACTGCTAGAAAAGCTTCCTCCCCCCGCCGGAGCGCTGCAGACCGGGCTGCTCCTCCACAGCCACCGAGTCCTCAGGTGCCCAGGGGCCAAGCGGGGCTGGGTGCAGGGGCAGGCCATCTCACTGACTTCTGCTACGGCTTCCGCAGTGCTACAAAGGGACTGAGAGCCCTTCATTGCCCCCAACACTAGCACCGGCCGGGCTGGGCTCAGCACCTCCAGTGCAGTGAGAGCAGGATCTGGCCATCTGCTCTGGCCGTTGCAGGGGCAGAGAGGGCTGGAGCCAGGGCGGGCACCCCTGGCTGCCTGCTGCTGGCGCGGGGCTCTTGCCTGGGACACTCGGTGTGGTGTAGCCTGAATGGGAGGGCGAGAGGGCTTGGGTGGGACACGAACGCTTCTCCCTCTTCTTCCTCGCGCTGGCTATGGCCTGTGCAATCCCCGGCACCACAGCAGTGTTTCAGCAAAGCCCAGCATGCCCGCGACAGGCCTGGGGCTGCTCCTTGAGGCTCAGCCATGCTGGTGTTCTTCCCGTCCCTGGCCCCATGCAGCACAGGGGCTTTGCTCTGGGGTGGGACCCCCTGGGTGGGACCCCCGGGTGGGACCACCCCCCCACACACACCGCCCTGCCTGGGCTCAGCGCTCAGCCCGGCGGGAAATTTGCCATGCAAGCAGACTTCTCCTGACACCCCATCAGCTGTGCCAAAAGCATCCCCCCCCTCCCTTCTCCTAGCTATCCCAGGGACCCTGCTAGCACAGCTCTCCTTGCTCCACCACCAGCTCCTGCAGCAGCTAGTGCCAGCTGCCTCCCACTCTGGGGGGGTCAGGGCAGGGCTGCCCCACACCTGCCACCAGCCCCAGCCAGCCCTGATCCCCCTTCCTTCTTCTGCGCCCCGCTCCCCAGGGAAGGGACACCTTCAATCGGCCCCTGCACCCCAGTGCCTTCCCTTGCACTCCCTGGGGGGAGTGGGCAGCCCCATGCCTCCACCAAGGGCTGCATGTGCAGGCGAGGGCAGCCCCAAGGGGCTGCGTCAGCCCCCGTCTCCCTGCCGTGGCGCTGGGCACTACGGCACTTGCAGGGACCCACGCACACGGCCCTCGGGAGCCTGGGGCCCCGGTGGGGCTCCTCCGCCTCCAAGGTGCCCGCGCTGATGCTCCACACGTCTCTCCCGGGACTCGGAGACCAAGAGAGGGCCCCAGTGCAAGGGAAGAGCAGCAGAGGGCTGCGGGGACACGGACACCGCAGGCGCCGGGGCGTCCTGGAAAGCAGGCAAAGGGAGGCAGAGGGCAACGGCAGGCAGAGAGGAGGGCGGGAGAGAAGGCGTGCGGGGTGTTGGTGTCGCCTTCAGCGCTCGCACGGGCACTGCTGGTTCTGCCCTCCCCGAGGGCCGCAGGGGCAGCCCGGTGGAGAGCCAGAGCCGAGCGGTCGAGGGCAGCGGCCGCACGGGGCTGGGCGAGCTGCCGAGCCCGTGACACCGACTAGGGGGTTAGGGTCTAGTGAAGTGAAGTCCCCACTCTGCAGCACTGATGTACTGAGCACCGCTGGTTGCACAAGGGGCCCAGAGGCCTGATGCCTCCTGGATGGGCTGTGGTGATCTGCTTTATGCACAGCTATTTAGGGGCTCCTGCTTTTAATTCTGGCTGATCAGCAATAGTGATGGGGGGTGTTACAGCAGGGATCACCCTGATTGTGGCCATGGAGAAGAAGGGCCTTGAAGGAGAGAAACCACCAGGCATCAAACCCTCATCGGAAAGGTGTAAAATCTCTGGGCAAATAACATGCCATCGCTTTGAAGGGGCACGCTCAGCATCTTCCTGCTGTTACACTGGGCTTCTGCAGTCAGGGTGCCCGAAGAG
Source organism: Dromaius novaehollandiae (assembly GCF_036370855.1). Classification (NCBI taxonomy): domain Eukaryota; kingdom Metazoa; phylum Chordata; class Aves; order Casuariiformes; family Dromaiidae; genus Dromaius; species Dromaius novaehollandiae. Next base: position 45,775,433 of record NC_088104.1, read on the forward strand.
CTCCGGCTGCAGAGGGGCTGGAGCCTCTCGTGCCTGTGCAGAGCTCGGGGCCCTGCTGCGCTGGTGCCTGCATGGGCAAATCCTGCGGGGCCTACCAGAGCATCCCAGCAGCCTGCTAACTCCTGGGCTCAGCCACACCAGGGGAAGCCAGCGCCAGCGAGGGGCCAGCTCATGCAGGGTCCTTCCTCATGCAGAGGAGGTCATGGCTTTGCAGGGCAGAACCCTGTCAAGACTGCTGCCATTCCTGACCCTGCTGTCCGGAGAAATGGGGTGCTTCTCTGACTGCTGGAAGGGGGGTATGTTGTGGCTGCCCCAGACTGCTGGAGAGTGTGTGTGCCCCCCCCCCCCCAGGGTGACCCCGATTCCTTCAGCACCTGACTTTTCCACCACTTCCTTTGCCCAAAGAAAAGACACTGAGCCATGGTGAAGAGACAGGGCTGCTTCTTTGGGGAAAGCCCAGCAGAGGGGGGACTGGCAGCATAAGCCTGGGACGGGCTGGGCCTGAGGGCCGGAGCTGTCCTGCGGGCAGGGAGAGAGGCCAGGAACCCCCCGACTTCCCCGCACACTCAGGTGGCCGCTGCGGGCAGAGCAGCCTGGCATCAGGAGGCAGCCGAGCTCCAGCAGCAGACACGGCCACCGCGCAGAGGACAGTGCCACCGCTCCCACAGTCTCCTCAGGCGGTAGCGCAGGCCTTCTGTGGTGCCTGGGGAGGGAGTCATCTTCCCTGGAGCTCTCAGGAGCAGGATGGTTTGCGTCACCAGGGAACGGATGGACAGGCTGCTGTCCTCCTGCAAGCCTTGCAGGGCTGAGAGAGAAAGGAGCAGAGCAGAGATCAAGGCGCCGTGTCTGCACAGACGCCAGGCATCCCTTGCTGACGCAGCCAGTCCCACCCAGCTCTTCCCACAGCCAGGAGGCAGCAGGAGCAAGAAAGGGATGAGGTGGGAGTTGCTGGCCAGGACCGTCCCAAAGGCGCCTGAAATCTTCTCTCTACTCTACCCACAGCGGCCCTGCTCTGCACGGGCAGCAGAGCCCTCCTCGCCTGGGGCAGGGGTGGCAGCTCCCTGCCCAGCATCTGTCTGCCTCCCACCAGCCCTGCCTGACACCCTGCTGCCCTCGCTCACCCGTGCAGATGTCCTCCAGCTTCTCCTTGCTCCGGCCCCTCAGGTGCTGCCCGACAAGCCCTAGGCACACACACACAGCCGCTCAGAAATCTGGCTCCCCAGCCCACCCCCAGCAGCACAGCTGCCTCCAGGCCCTGCCAGCCTGGCCACGCTCCCTCCTCCCTTTTGCAGCGCTGACGCCAGGGTGCTCCGCACTGCGTGCCACCCAAGGGCGTTGCTGTGAGGGCACAGCAGGAGGCTCCCAGCAGCCCCACACGTGTGGACAGAGATGGCGGAGGGTGACACGGAGCCCCCAGGCACCCAGGCCCTGCATCAGGCACACAGCAGCTGCAGCTGCAAGGCTGCTTCTTGCTGCTAGCGCAGCAGCCGGGGCTGGGACCAAGCTGCCCCGGGACAGAGAGGGACCCCAGGGGTTGGGACTCACCAGTGAACCTCACGGCTGCCTCTCGCAAGGACTCCTGCGGGCTCTCCAAGTACGTCAGGCTCTGGCTCAGGTACTCTTCTGCTCTTCTGCTGCCCCCCTCCAGCTGGGGAGGGCACAAGGGCACGGGCTTGGCGCACCCCCCCCTCACCCAGCCAGGCAGTCCCTGCGCCCAGGACCGGCCTCCCCGGCCTTGCCCTGCCAGGACGCTCATGGCTCCCACACACGAGCTGGGCAGTGCCGAGCTTCGGAGGGAGCAGAGGGCAGGCTGCTCCCCAGGCACGCTGAGGTGCCCTCCTGCTGCCAAGGCCCAGCTGGGCCAGGGGCTGCTTTAGCATCCCAGGGGGCAGCGAGGGCAGAGGAGCCTGGAGAAGAGCTCGCCAGGGCAGCGTGCTTGGAGAAGGGCAGCGTGAGTGCTGCTCCAGCCTGGCGGCTTTGGGTGCCAGCCAGGGCCAGGGGCACAGCTGCCTGCCCCACACACTGGGCATGGAGGGGGACAGGCCTTGCGCAGGCTGGCTCTGGGGGCTTTGGGGCCATTCTTACCAGGCACTCGCCGATCCTCCATGTCTGCGCTGTCTCAGCCAGGTGCCTGAGCTGCTTCCACTTCAGGAACTTGGCAGCGCCAAGGAGGGCTTCCCGAGAGGCCTGCACAGCAGCAGAGACGGGGAGGTGCCACTGCAGCCCAGGGGACAAGACCCTGCGTCCCCCTGCTCTTGGCAAGCCTCGGGGCCTTGCCTGGCCCACCATGGGAAGAGGCAGCAGCTGGGACCTGGGTCTGCCATGGGGTTCAATGTCCTGGGCAGAGATGGGGGGCAACCACCACCTCAAGCACCTCGTCCATTGCTGCTGCCTCGTGCCCCAGCTCCAGAGCTGGGTACCTGGGACGCAGGGCCCAGCCCCTCCCCTGACTGCATCTCCCTCCCTGGGGCTCTCCCCTCCCCAGGCTCGGGGGCTGGGGAACATGTTGGCTCCCCAAACCAGCTTGCAGGTGCTGCACCTCTGTGCAGCCCAAGGACACTGGGGCCACAGGGTGAACTCAGGGAGCAGGTGTCTCCTCCTCCTGGAGAGGGCTGGGCATGCCCCAGCCCAGCCGTCTCCAGGAGCCCTGGGCAGAGCACAGGGGCAAAAGGGATTGGGGGGTCAAACCCCATCCTTGGACACCTGCAGGCACAGCTGGGAAGCTGGGGCTCTGCACCCTCCTCAGGCACTCAGGAGGTTGGGCCTCAAGGTGACCCATGTTCAGAGGGGCCCACTGCCAGCAGCCCTTGCTCCTGATGCTCACGCCCACCCAAAGGGGGTCACCCCTCAAAATGACCGCTCAGGGTAGACATCCATACCTGGGCCACACCTGGGCTCTCATCATGCAGATGGAAGAGCAGTGGGAGCAGGCTCTTGTGCACTTGCATCTTCAGCTGCTGGTTTTTGCTGCCCACTGCAGCCTCCACCACATCTCTGAAGACGTGCATGGAGAGTTTTCGCACACAGCCAGACTCCTGGAGGCAAGGAAGAGGGGGCACCTCAGCACTGCCTGCTCCAAGCCCACAGTCAGCATAGGGGGCACTGTGGCTGATGGGGAGATGACGGTTTCTGACCCTCCCTCCGCACCAAGGAGCTGTGGGCCAGGTCTGCAGACCCTGCAAAATGGCCCCAAGCCCAGGCAGGGCAATGCAGTGCGCTTCTGTAACAGGCTGCAGCCAGGAGAGCACAGCTGGGGGAGACGTCTGTGCCTCAAACGGCTCCTCTGGCCCTGGCCACATGCCCCCGGTCACCCCCAGCCGAGGCCCAGAAGAGCTGCCCCAGGAGAGCCCTCCACAGTGCCTCCTGGGCGCATCCCACCCACTCCAGGCCTCGCCTGCCTGCCCCGGGGAGAGGCGCGAGCTCGCGGTCTTGCCCAGCCACAGTGCCTAGCAGGGCCGTCGGGGTGCTGGGAGCAAGCCTCGGCCTGCAGACGGTCTGCCCAGGGGCTGGGGTGGGCATGCAATGCCTGGCACAGAGGCTGGGATCCCCTGGGGATGGGAGAAGCCGTGGGGGGGCTGCTAGGGGCTGGGGGACATTGGCATTGTCGAGCGCGCGTTTCCAGGGAGGGGCAGCAGCAGGACAGGCTTCTCTGAGCTCTGCCTGCCTGGCCCTTCCGGGGAGCCTTTCTCCATCGCCCTGGGGCTCCACCAGTGCTCCCAGCTCAAGACGCCAGCAGAAAGAGGCAGCCATGGGGCACAGCTGCTCTCTCGCGCCCAGGCCTGCTCCTGGCTCTTTGGGCAGCACCTGCCCAGGCCTCGGGAAGGGCCGCAGGGGCCAAGCACAATACAGTTGCCCAGGGCACGGAGGGGGCTGCTTCGATGCAGTCCTGCAGCCCAGGACACCATGGGCAGCACAAGGCAATGATCCCAATTGCCACCAGGCAAAAAGGCTCCTGGCAGCGCCCGGGGCCTGTGGTGGGAAGCACAAATTCACACGCCGGGGGCACACGCACAGGGGAACACACCACAGCCGTGACCCTGCACACAGCCTCACAGACACACCAGCAGGGCCCCGGGCTCTCCCCCCAGCCTCACCTCATCAAAGAGCGGCAGGAGCTTCTCGGCCAGCAGCGGAGCGATGTGGGCAACCCTCCGTCCATCCGTGACAGGGACCACATTGCTGAACACCAGCAGGGCATTTGTGCTCATGTCCCTGTCCACGTCCTGCAGGTGCCTCATTACCAGTGGCCACAGGTACTGCATTTTGCTTACCTGTGGGAAACGCAACCTCATTTCCTGAAGCAATAAAAGACTGCCCTGGCAAAAATGCCGCCTTATTAGACACCACCTTCCCCTCTGGCTTCCCAGAAGCTGGCACAGCAATTACTGCAGCAACCTTCTGGCTGGCTGGGCTTACTGGCACATGGGCCTGAGCGGGTCTGGGGCATAGGGAGGGAGGAGAGGCCAACACAGTCTCCTCTGCACCTGACCAGTCGCCCTCTTCTCCGCCAGACTTGAATGGGCACCGTGGTTAGTAACCAATGCTGTCTGGAAACCTGCCCGGCCCGTGAGCAGTCCCAACCCTAGCAGGCTCCTTTCCCAGCGAGGCTCAGCGCTCCGTTGCCACGGCCCTGCGGACACCCACGGCTTGTGCACAGAGGCTGCAGCGCAGCGCAGACACCCCCAAGGTGGCACTCAGCACACGGTGGCCTCTGCAGAGTGGGGGCTGCTGCCTCGCGCCCCGGAAGCTGCCTGTGCCCAAAGCCTGGCCCTGCGCTCAGGCTCCCCCTCCACCTCGCAGCAGGATGCTCCCTCTGGGCACAGCACTCTCGCGACACAAACCGTCTGGAGATGGCTTGCTTGGTGCTGGCTCAAGATATCTACAGCATCCCCTGGCCAGCCCCACGCTGCCTGCACAGCTTCACCCGGCTGTCCCCTGCTCACCATCTCCTGTCTCTTGCACAGCAGGACAAGGCCTCGGAGGGCCAGCCCACGCATCACTCTGCACTGACTCCGCAGAGACATCAAAAGGGTTCCCAGGAAATCGTCCTTGTCGCCAGGAAGGTCACTGCAGGCCAGCAGCTGAAACACACAGCACAGAGAAACTGGCAATGGCGGCAGGACTCCCTGCATCGGGCAGCGCTGCATCCCACCAACAGCTCAGGACAAGGGGCCACCAGGCACAGACAAAGCCCAGTGCACAGGCAGCAGGGAGTGTGGAGAGCCCCTGGGGCCCCACTCCCTGCCCTGGGCCTCAGGGCACACCATGCAGATCCCCTGCCTGCTCCTCTGCTCCTCTCCACCAGCTGCAGCCTCTTATCCTCAGGCCTTTGAGGAGCTGCTGAAGAGAGAGCTGGCACAAAGGAGGCATCAAATACAGGTGGCGACAAGAGTTACCCCACCACAGAGGGGCCAAGGCCAAGGGCACTAATTGCAGGGCACTCCCTGCCCCACTTCCACTCGCTGCCATCCATCCCACAGGTGGGTAGAAGAGAGCACCGGAGCTAGAGGCACTCCAGAAAGGCACCGTCTGCCATCAGGCTCACCTCCACGAGGAAAGCCATGGCGGGGATCTCCTGGCAGGACTCCTTGCTCTTGAGCAGCGCTGTCAGCCGTTGGAAGAGGAAAACACGTACGTGTCTTGGGGTCTTCCTCATCTCTCTGGCAGAGGGAAGAAGGCACTGTCAGTTCTGAGCAGCCCAGGCAAACCTGGGCTTCTGCGACTGCCCTCCCAAACCCTCTCACCAGTGCCCTATGGGCCATGACAGGCAGGGCAAGGCCACGGTTGTGCTCGGCTCTGGCAGCCAGCAGCACTGCCCAGCGTCATCAGGCTCCTTTTGCCAGGGGAGACTGGAAGAACACCCTTCCAGCCCTGAACTCTAGCCTTCCAACGTGACCCCTTTCCTGCCCCCTTGAGTCAGGCACCCCTGGGCTCTTCCAGGGGCACCTTGCCCCTTCCCTGGGGGCTGCCCTTGACGGGGCTGCCTGCACACACACACCCCGGGGCTCCTGTGGCACGAGCCCAGGCCCCATGGGAGGGGACTCCACGCCTTTGGGAGGGAACTGCTCCTGGCCATCCCCCTCTCTTGTGCCTCCCAACACCACCTCTCCCCCAGCAGCTCGCAGAGCCTGGCAGCGATGGAGCCGGGGCTCCCTTGGCCGCTCAACTCGGCCAGGCCGCTGTCACAAGCGCTGAGGCTGCAGCCCCTTTCTTGGGGAGCTGGGCACCCCTGCGGGCTCGGTGGGGCACCGCATCTGCAGGGGAGAAATGCTGGGGCAGAGCGGGCACAAGGGGGCTCTCACCTGGCCAGCAAAGCCACTCCGCTGTGGTGGGTCTCAGCGCTGAGGAGCATGTCCCAGGCGCTCTTCCTCACCATGGCCAGCACCAGATTCTCATAGCCAGCATGGCAGAGCAGTGCTTTCATGGTCCGCACTGTTAACCTGTGTGCAGAGCAAACACCAGCTCACACTGGCACCCCGGCCCTGCCTCCAGGTCCGTGGCAGAGATGGTGGGGCTGGGATGGAGCACCTCACGGGGCTCGTGGGAGTGGACTCTTCCCCTCCGCATTCCTTCCAGCACATCTCAGCCTCTTCTGGTGTCAGCTCTGCGGTGAAGGAAATCTGGAATAGCAGCGCCAGGAAGAGCCGGGGGAAAAACTCCTCTAGCACCTGCAGGCAGGGGGGCTGCTGGAGGACCTCCTGTAGCGCTCTGGTTGCCTGCAGAAAAAGCCCAGAGGCAGCTCTCGCTGCTGAGACGTCCCTGTTGCGCTGCCCGAGCTTGGGGGTGAGGCTCAGGCACTGCCCTGCACCTGGGGAGAAGCAGCAGTGCCTGCCCTGGCTGTGTGGCCTCCCTCACATGCTGTGCCTGTGCGCCCTGGGGGAGGTCAGGGCTTGGCGGTAGATGAGGAAGGGGAGAGGGCTCCCTGCCTCTTGCCTGCAGAGGCAAGCGCAGCCCTAGGAGAGAGCGAGGCTTCCTCCAGAAACTCACGGCCAGGGAAGAGACGTCCACGACATCCCCAGCCGAGGTTACTGTCTCATACAGCGGCCAGTCCTCCAGCACGCTGAGCAGCTCCTGCAGCACCCGCTCCGCAGCCGTGGGCTTCGACGCCAGCACCCTCCACATGGCCGCGGCAGCACTGCAGGCCCAGAGCGCCCTGTCAGCGGGTGCCGCAGCCGCAGCGCCGTGGCCTGGGCAGCCCCACAGGGCCTGGGCTGGCCGCCAGCCCTGCCGCTGCCCGCTGCCCGCTGCCCGCTGCCCCGTGCCGGCAGCACCCAGCCGGCCCTGCCCCAGCAGGCACCACACCGCCAAGCTCAAGTCCCTTGTGGGGCAGGGAGGGAGCCAGGCGACCGGGCTCAGGGGCCCAAGGCAGCCAGGCTTGCTCAGCTCTGGCTGCTGCAGCCCTGCCTGAGGCAGCGGGGCTGGCACACGGGGACACCGGGAGGGCCCAGCCCCTCAGCAGAGTCCTGAAAATCTCCCTCTCCCCCGCAGCCCACACGGGACGAGCTCTAAGGCCTGCGGGGCCCCAAGCACTAGAGGCAGCAGGGCCCGTACCTGTCGCAGGATGGGGAACAGCGCAGCAGGCTCACAACCACCTCCTCGGGGTACGCGCAGGCCAGCTTGAGAAGAGCCCTGTCCAGGCTGCGCTGCGCAGACTCCTCCGTGATGGACAGCACGCTTCTCCACAGGCACCTCACCATCTCTGGCACCTGGAGGGCACACGGCTCCGAGTGGGGCTGCTGCCAGCCTGCAGCCATTTGCCCAGCTCCCACCCAGAACTTTGGCCTCAGAGGGTGTCGGGTGCCTGGCATGCCTGGACTCAGGGGAAAAACAATCTCCCAGAGGCCTCGAGCCTCAGCCACACCACCCACAGGCTACTTACATTCGCCAAAAGGGAGGCATCGTCCGTCACAAACACATCCAGCATGTGAGTAGCTGCCTGTGTGTCATAGGTGCTGCAGGCTCTCATGCCCCTGATGGCTGTGACGATGATATCGGCCCTCTCAGCGGGCTGGAGGTATTTCCCAAACAGCTATGGGAGAAAGGAGGGCAGCCAAGATGGATACATCACACCCAGGGTCCCAACAGCAGTGCCTGGCTGAGTAGCAAGTGGCCCTGGAGAGAGTCGTGGGGCAGTGCTGGCACAGAGACTCCTGGAGAGCCAGGAGCAGGGCTTCTGCTGGGCTGGGTGATGGCACTGGGCTGGAGCTGGATGGTTGGGGTCAGGGTCCCCATGCACTGGTCCTGCGGGGAACCAGAGCTCGCTGGGGGCAGGAGGGAAGCCTTTGGCTAGCCCCAACCCATGGGCAGTGCGAGCCCTCACCCAGTGACCGCAAGGCCCCATCAGCCTCACACGTTAGCCATCCCTCTCTTCATCCAAGTCGCATGCTGACCCCACGGCTGGCAGCCCCAACCAGGGAGGTGCTCCTTACCCTGCTCATTTCGCTGGCATCCTTGCACCCTGAAAGCCACAAGGGGTTCGCAGCTTCCCCGTCCCTTTGGAGCTGCAGGTGCTCTGGGCTATCCTGCAACAGCTCCCTGCCTGCACAAGAGGGGAAAAGCAGGGCGGTCAGCAGGAAGGCTGCAGAGGTGGAGATGGCCCACTGAGGGCATCAGGGAGGAATCTGCCCTGGCAGACAACGGGGGCATGCCAGGAAAGTCTGGGCGGCAGGACGCCCAGGGAGGGGCTGCGCCTGTTGCCAGGCGGGGGAAGGAGAAATGGCTTGCAAGAATACAGAAAGGCAGAAGGACTCTGATCAGATGGTCTGGTGTGAAGCAAGACAGCAGACCTCGGAGCAGCAGGTGCTGCTGAAGGTTTCCCAGGCCGCTGCTAAGCAGAACAGGGCTGAGTGTCTGTGGTCTGGCTGCCCGTGTGTGCAAGAACCCAGCCCAATGCAGCTTCTTACTCTCTTCCCGCAGCAGGAATCTGTACAGGTGCCAAAGAGCATCCGCTGCCCTGTGACTGCTCCCCTCGTCCTTGTAGGCGCAGCACAGGGTGAGATGCCCCACCAGCTGCCCCAGGATTGGCACATGCTGCTGGTCGAGGGAGGCAGAGCTGGCACTGGATCCTTGAAAGCAGCCGCGGGCCTGGGGGAGGGAGGTAGCGCTGACACCAGGCCTGAGGGGCAGCGCTTGGGTCAAAGCCCTGAACCCGGGCTCCATGCAGGGCTGCATCCCAGGTGAGCCAGAGCTTTGGTGGCCCCTTCTGGCCCTGGCTCCCAAAGCAGCTGCGCAGCAGCCCAGGGCACGGAGGGCTGCCAGACGCGCTGGGCCCACGGCATGCGCCCAGGGCAGGCCTGGCCTGCATGGGCCAGGGGCACCGCTGGCTCCTGAGAGAGCAGAGACCACAGGGCAAAGCCCAAAGAGGCAGGCCAAGATCTTAGCTCCAGGGCAGGCTCTTGCTGAGGGCCCTAACCTCTGCCCAGGCTTCCCTCAGAGGGAGCCCGCAGCTGCAGGGCACTCCGGGGAGCTGACAAGGGGTGAGGGGGGGGCTGGAGCTTCCCTGCACCACAGGCTCCTTACCGGCAGCAAGGAAGAACTGGTCAGGAGACCACTCAGCCTCGCAATGCGTCCCACGGCCCTCTCATGCACAGCTGCTCGCTGGCAGTCGGTGAAGGTCAGCAGGACCTGGGAGGAGAAAAGCTGCTGCTCTGCCCTGCGCCCTGACGGCTGCTCCAAGGCAGGCAGCTCTGCTAAACACCTGGCCACATTTACGCTTCGGCTCCTTGGAGCACGAGCAAAGGCTCTAAGGAGGTTCTTGCCTCCAGAGTCCCTCGCAGCCATGGCGCAAATGCCCCAGACGGGCCTGCTGCGGCCACACTGATAGCTGAAGGCCATGAGGGCTCCAAGAGCACTGTGGGGAACCCTGCTCCCATGAGGGAGCCAGGCCCCTCCCGGCAGCATGCTCTCCGCTGCTGCTGCTGGCAGGGGGGTCCACCTGAGGGGGGAACTTCCCTTACAAACGAGGGACTGGTCCTGGGACCCTTTCTCTTGGCAAATACCAGACCTGCAGGATGCTCTGCATCTCCAGGAGGCCAGAGGTCGGGGAGTAGAGCACCAGAACCTGCAGCATGTTGTCCATAGCATCCAGGGTCTGCGAGGGGGACAGAGGGTTGAGGTGCTTCTTCCCCATTGCCCCCTACCTGCCGGAGAGGGGCTGGAATTCCTCCTGCCGGAGGGGGACACCTCTGGTCCTGCGGAGCCCAGGGAGAGGCCCCAGGGCAGGGGAGCTGCCTGGCGGCACTGCCCGTTGGCCTGCGCAGGGCAAGGGGAAGAAGGGATGCAGGTGGGAAACCGAGCTGGCAGCCAGCCCTACCTTGGAGCTCACTCTCGTCTCTCAGCACAGGGCAGCCAGGCAGCAGCCCAGGCAGCCTGGCGGGCCTCTGCAACCCACGCAGCACATACCTTGGAGTAGAGGGCAGCATCCAGGCACTGCAGCTCCTCCCTTGGAGGCAGAGTGAAGACGCTGCAGAAGCAGGCATGCAGCAGGCTCTTCTTGTTCTCCAGAAGCAGCCCGACTTTGCTGCAAGCACAGAGAGGGGCCTGTCACTCCCTGGGGCTGGCAGCAGTACCTTCCTGCCCTGGGAAGGTGGACGCGCACCTGGGGGTGGGAGACCTGCGGGGGATACCTGCACTAGGTGGGGGAGCCCTATGGGCAGCCACCTCTTCCCCCCAGGATGCTGGCCAGGGACACAGGACACGCCTGGCAGGGAGAGGGCATCAGGCCCCATGTGCCTGCCTCACCCTTCTGGGGGAAGCCCAAGAGACATGGCGCAGTCCCAGGGCCCTCTCTGCCCTCCCATCTCCACCACTCTCGGGCCCAGCGCAAGCCCAGCAAATGGCACTGGGAGACTCCTCCAGGATGGGGGAAGCCTCCCAGCTAGGACTGGGGCCATCGGGCCATCTGATGGGGAGGCCCTGGCCAAGCCAGGGGCTGGGGCAGCTACCTCATTGCGCTGATGGCGAGCATGACTTGCTGCCGCACCACCGTGCCCAGGTGGTCGATGGGCTCCTCTTGCAGCAGCACCTGGAGAGCACAACCGGGATGGGCCATGGGAGCTGCCAGGGCCCAGCAAGCAGGCTGCAGGGCTGGCAGAGCCCGGGTGCCCCCACGCCACCACCGACACCCGGGGCAGCCCCCTCGTTGCCCAGGGCTCAGCTCCCCCGACTCCTCGGTGGCTCCTGCAGCCCCCGCAAGGGCTGTGGCCACGAGCCAGGGCCCCACACCTCCCTGTGCTCAGACACCCCCATCCTGCCCTCATCGCTGGGCCAGTGCCCCCTCCACCAGGCCTGCTGGCGGTCCCCTCTCCCCTCACCTCCAGCGACTCCGCCAGTTCCCATTTGCGCAGAAAAAGCTCCTCCCATAACACGGCATCGGAGCAGGCCCCTGTGCAGAGGGTGCAGACGCAGGCCAGAAACCACAGCTTCTCGGCCTCTCCCTGGTACCAGGAGCAGAGGGACAAAGAGAGCGCGTAAGAGGGGCAGGGGCAGGGCCAGCAGGACCAGAGCACTGCAGGGCCTGCAGCGACAGTGGGGCTCCACAGCCAGCAGCCCTCCGGGGGCTTCTGAGCGTGGTGCAGCCCGAGGGACCCACCGGCAGAGGCGGGCACAGCCCCGAGGGGGATGGCGACACTCACCTCCCCTCGGTGATTGAAAAAGGCACGCACATACTGCATGGGTTCCATGTCCTCTCTGGGCAGAGCCAGGTGAGGAGCTGAGGGGAGGAAGAGAGCAGGCAGAGCTGCAGGGCTGGCAGCGAGAGGAGAGGAGACAGCCGAGCCCTCTGCCCCACCGCACACCTGCGGCCACGCGCACAGGCAGCCCCGGGCTGGGCACCTGCACCGGGGCACGGACACCGCGGCTCCCTGGGCTCGCCAGGCCTGGGAGGCGCCCAGCGAACGGGGCGCAGCGCTGCAGCGCTTTCAGGCCCCACGGCCCGGCACCCCCACAGCAGCCGGCTAGACAGCCAGGAGACCGGGGCAGAGCAGGGCGGGCTCGCAGCCCCCGGCCCTGCCCAGCCCAGCGGTGGCCCCTCACTCACCCATGGGCAGCGCCTGGGGCTCCCACCCCTCCTGGGGCTGCAGCTCACAGCTGCTTGCTGCAAGGGCCCCACCCTCCTCCTCCTCCTCCTCCTCCTTCTCCTCCGAGGCCACCCTGGGGCGGCTGGGGGGTCTCTCCGCCATCTTGGGCCACACGGCAAAAGCTCCGCAGGGCTCGAGGTGTCCCCCAGACATCTGCGGGAGAAAGGAGGGCAGCCCAGATAGATGCGGAGCACCCAGCGGTGCCCCCTCACTCAGCCGTTGGCAGTGCCTGGGGCGTGCGCACCTCGTGGGGCTGCAGCTCGCAGCTGCTCTCCGTAGGGACCCCACGGTCCTCAGCCTCCTCCTCCCAGGCCACCCTGGGGCGGCTGGGGGGTCTCTCCGCCATCCTAGGCGACGCGGCAAAGGCTCCGCGGGGCTGCCCGGGGACAAGAGGGAAAGGCCTGAGTGCACTCAGGGGGCTCCTTTGCCAGCCCCACGCACTCCCGTCCTCTCCCGTCACCGTCCTCCCGGACACTGCGGGGGCTGAGGCCGCAGGGGTGCCTGGCAACCCCGCGGGGTGTCATAGGAGCCCAGTCACAAAGGGCCCCACTGTCACCCTAGCGACACTTGTCACCGGCCCGGGGAGGGGCAGGGTGGGTCCCCTCAGGGGGTGCAGGGCCGGCTCGCCCCCCCTGCTCTGGGACACCTCTGTTTGCCCTTGGGGTGCCCCAGGGCCCCCATGGCAGTCTGGTCCCCTCAGGGCTGCTCCTATCCTCGCCTGCTCCCCCCTGACCGTTGCTCGCTGCCCCTGTCCTCATGCACGCCAGTGAGCACCCCACGGGGACACACATGGCATGAGGTGCGAAGGGAACGAGCCCCGAAGGAAAGCTCTCCTCCACAGGGACCCTCTGGGCTGCTTCCTCACTGCTGCCACCCACCCCCTGGGGAGCAGAGCCAAACTCAGGGGTCTCCACCAGCAGCCTGGGGTCCCCGGGGCCCTCACACACCTCTGGGGCCTTTGAGTCCTCCCAAACCCTGACACTACTCAGGGGTCCAGAAGGGGTCCCCCATCTCCCTCACGCTGTGGGACTGTGGAGTGTTTGCCCTCGGGGGCCAGTGCCCCCAACCCCTGACCTGATCTGTGACAGGATCCAGGTGTCCGGGCCCTCCTGGTGTGCTGCAGGGGCCCTGCAGCCCTGCAGCCCTCTCCCACGGGGTGGGCAGTGGGGCTCCGCTCTCCCTGCCTCCCCTTTCTCAGGGAACAGGGGCAGAGACAGAGGCATCTTGAGGAGATCCCCTCCTTAGACCAGGAAAACAAAGCCCAAAACAGGGAAGGAAAGAAAGAGATTTAGAAAAGAACGGGGCAAAGAAAGGACACTGATCTTAGGGCTCCTTCAAGCAAAACCTTCACCTGGTTTCTTTCCAGCACTGCCGGGAGCAGCCTGGGCCGCCATCCTCCACCACAGGCACCCAGACAGGGTGTCTGGCAAAAAGGGAACAAATTAATCCACCGGGATCATGGCATAGGGTCACACTCATGCAGGGGACCAAACCTCCCACCCAGGACCCTGCTGCCAAGTGGCAATATGAGTGTCTGTGACAGGGTCCTTGCAGTGGTGTCCGCGGCTGAACCAGGAGAGACTCCCCGCACCATAGTTCTGCTCCATCCTTATGACCTACCTGCAGCAGTCGTCCTTGTAAGCTACCTCCATCTTTGTAACCTACCTGTAAGCTTGGGTGGCCAACCCAGCACATGCATGACCCATTGCTATTGATACACCTTAACTACGTACAAAAGCCTGTCTTAAGTGACCATTTCTGCAAGAACAATGTCTCCTGACTCTTTACACATGTCTAAACTGTGTCCAATTTGGTCACTTAGGCAGCAAGACCTACCCACGGGAGCCTTTAGGACATTCCACCCAGGATGGTAACCAACACATTTAAGCATACACATTGGGCTAGACACAGCAGGAATTGCCTGAGGACATTTCTTAAACCGTCCAAAATTTCTACCTGGCGGGCTCTTGTAACAAGCAGTCGACTACTGAATTGTGAAGGGTCAGTCCATCTGTCCTTTGTCTCCAGCCACTCTCTTTTCTTGGAAGTTCAGATAACCAGCCGGGGAGTCCCTGGTCCACCACGGAAGTAACGGCCGATGTGAGCTGCGTGCACGTACAGCCTTGATGCCCAGCAGGACCACAATAAGTAAAGAATAAGTTGCATTTTTATCCTTACAACTCACTTTTAATTTCAGCCCTGTAGCTCTTGAAATATGAAGCATCTGAATTAGGCAGTGATGTCTGGGCAGAGGTTCATCTCAACCACCTTTTTGGTGCAAGAAATTTGGGCATCTGGTTAAGGGTAGCTGTGCGGGGCCTTTCATGGGTAGCTCTTACGATAGGATAGAAAGGCCTGTCTCAGCTTACTCTTAGGGGAACCTCGACATTGAGTTGGCACTCAAAGACTAATTTTTCAAAGATGGCAATTTAGGTGAAACAAATTTGTAGGTACAAATGAATGTGTCTATTTGTGGACAGGCAGAGGATTGAAAATGTAAGAAAAGACTTTTTCACTCTGAGGGTGGTTGAACACCGGAACAGGTTGCTGACAGAGGTTGTGGAGTCTCCAGTCTTGGAGCTATTCAAAACCCAACTGGACACATCCCTGGGCAACCTGCTCTAGCTAACTCTGCTTGAGCAGGGGGTCAGGACAGATAATCCCCCGAGGTCTCTTCGAACCTCAGCTACTCTGATTCTGTCATTGGGTGGGTGGGGGTGCGAAGCGGGGAAGGTGCTTGCACTTCTCGGTCTAGTGAGGCAAGAGATCCTTTTATGCAAAATTGAGTCATTCTTGAAGTCACAGCAGTTTAGACATAAGAAAGGAATGAGATTGCAGTAGATAAAATGTTACGGTATTTCAAAATGCAATAAAGAACAAAACTTGGGGCTGTATTTTCTTGATGTGTATTCTCTTTAATGCTTCAATCCATAGGTTGTCCTGGCAAGAGCTTCTTAACCAAATACTCATATTTTATCTGTGAAAACCTTAATTGCGATGATGTGGAGTGGTACAGTGAAACGGTGCTGTGGTGAGGCAACAAAAGGTGCTGAACGAATAAAGATGGCAGTAAGAGTCAGAAAAATGCTTTTAGCAAGAAAGAAAAATAAGTCAGCAGCAGAAGCAGACGAAACTGAAAAACTACTCCTTTTGACACAATCCTGGTCTATGTTGCTGACAGCGGAGATACACAAACACAAAGCACCCAGGAGCAAGGTCAGACCCTTGTCCCCCCTCCCCAGTCTGGGAAGTGCAAGTGAGTCCTAGGCCACAGTCTAATTACAAGAGAGAGGCACCATAACGTCCTTTGGGACTAAGGTGCTGCCTGTGCTAAGAGGACTAGAAACCTTCAGGCCCAGCAGGCAACAGCCACTTCTCTCGGCCTTTGAGCAGGAAACATCAGTAGCGAAGTATCCTCCTGGGGTGGGATTCGAGAGCTATGTGAGCCCCCAGGCTGACCCATTGGCTTGGGACTGGCAGGTAGGATGTGGGGCGGTAGGAGGATGGGACCCCCGCCCTCTTGGAGCATTGCTGGCACGCCATGGTGCCACGAGTGCCCGTGTATGGGCAGCCCTGGAGTCTATCTGCTGGGTGTCTCAGGGTTTGCGTTGCCTCCCAGAGAAGTTAGAGGACAAAGCAAAGACAGAGCAACGCGGGGCAGGCAGCAGGGGTTTCTGGAGCCCTGGCTTAGGTGATCTGTCCAAAGGCTAAGCATTTTAGGCACACCAGCCTGGTGAGGGGCTTAGGAACAAGGGCACGCAGAGGCTTCTGCACCACACCAAAAGGCCCATTGATGCTCCTGGATTGCAAAGCAAGTCAGCTGGAGGCCCCTGGGGCATGTCATAAGGCTCTTGGAGGGCCCTCAGTGCAGGGAAAGACCAAGCAAGTGATTTGGGGAATGCTGAGAAGTATTCGGAGAGCTCTTGGGCCGTCCTGCATTTGCCGCTTTACCCACCTCCTCGGCTTCTGGCAGCCAGTGCCCGCTGCAGCTGCTGGACAGGCACTGCTAGAAAAGCTTCCTCCCCCCGCCGGAGCGCTGCAGACCGGGCTGCTCCTCCACAGCCACCGAGTCCTCAGGTGCCCAGGGGCCAAGCGGGGCTGGGTGCAGGGGCAGGCCATCTCACTGACTTCTGCTACGGCTTCCGCAGTGCTACAAAGGGACTGAGAGCCCTTCATTGCCCCCAACACTAGCACCGGCCGGGCTGGGCTCAGCACCTCCAGTGCAGTGAGAGCAGGATCTGGCCATCTGCTCTGGCCGTTGCAGGGGCAGAGAGGGCTGGAGCCAGGGCGGGCACCCCTGGCTGCCTGCTGCTGGCGCGGGGCTCTTGCCTGGGACACTCGGTGTGGTGCAGCCTGAATGGGAGGGCGAGAGGGCTTGGGTGGGACACGAACGCTTCTCCCTCTTCTTCCTCGCGCTGGCTATGGCCTGTGCAATCCCCGGCACCACAGCAGTGTTTCAGCAAAGCCCAGCATGCCCGCGACAGGCCTGGGGCTGCTCCTTGAGGCTCAGCCATGCTGGTGTTCTTCCCGTCCCTGGCCCCATGCAGCACAGGGGCTTTGCTCTGGGGTGGGACCCCCTGGGTGGGACCCCCGGGTGGGACCACCCCCCCACACACACCGCCCTGCCTGGGCTCAGCGCTCAGCCCGGCGGGAAATTTGCCATGCAAGCAGACTTCTCCTGACACCCCATCAGCTGTGCCAAAAGCATCCCCCCCCTCCCTTCTCCTAGCTATCCCAGGGACCCTGCTAGCACAGCTCTCCTTGCTCCACCACCAGCTCCTGCAGCAGCTAGTGCCAGCTGCCTCCCACTCTGGGGGGGTCAGGGCAGGGCTGCCCCACACCTGCCACCAGCCCCAGCCAGCCCTGATCCCCCTTCCTTCTTCTGCGCCCCGCTCCCCAGGGAAGGGACACCTTCAATCGGCCCCTGCACCCCAGTGCCTTCCCTTGCACTCCCTGGGGGGAGTGGGCAGCCCCATGCCTCCACCAAGGGCTGCATGTGCAGGCGAGGGCAGCCCCAAGGGGCTGCGTCAGCCCCCGTCTCCCTGCCGTGGCGCTGGGCACTACGGCACTTGCAGGGACCCACGCACACGGCCCTCGGGAGCCTGGGGCCCCGGTGGGGCTCCTCCGCCTCCAAGGTGCCCGCGCTGATGCTCCACACGTCTCTCCCGGGACTCGGAGACCAAGAGAGGGCCCCAGTGCAAGGGAAGAGCAGCAGAGGGCTGCGGGGACACGGACACCGCAGGCGCCGGGGCGTCCTGGAAAGCAGGCAAAGGGAGGCAGAGGGCAACGGCAGGCAGAGAGGAGGGCGGGAGAGAAGGCGTGCGGGGTGTTGGTGTCGCCTTCAGCGCTCGCACGGGCACTGCTGGTTCTGCCCTCCCCGAGGGCCGCAGGGGCAGCCCGGTGGAGAGCCAGAGCCGAGCGGTCGAGGGCAGCGGCCGCACGGGGCTGGGCGAGCTGCCGAGCCCGTGACACCGACTAGGGGGTTAGGGTCTAGTGAAGTGAAGTCCCCACTCTGCAGCACTGATGTACTGAGCACCGCTGGTTGCACAAGGGGCCCAGAGGCCTGATGCCTCCTGGATGGGCTGTGGTGATCTGCTTTATGCACAGCTATTTAGGGGCTCCTGCTTTTAATTCTGGCTGATCAGCAATAGTGATGGGGGGTGTTACAGCAGGGATCACCCTGATTGTGGCCATGGAGAAGAAGGGCCTTGAAGGAGAGAAACCACCAGGCATCAAACCCTCATCGGAAAGGTGTAAAATCTCTGGGCAAATAACATGCCATCGCTTTGAAGGGGCACGCTCAGCATCTTCCTGCTGTTACACTGGGCTTCTGCAGTCAGGGTGCCCGAAGAGCTCCGGCTGCAGAGGGGCTGGAGCCTCTCGTGCCTGTGCAGAGCTCGGGGCCCTGCTGTGCTGGTGCCTGCATGGGCAAATCCTGCGGGGCCTACCAGAGCATCCCAGCAGCCTGCTAACTCCTGGGCTCAGCCACACCAGGGGAAGCCAGCGCCAGCGAGGGGCCAGCTCATGCAGGGTCCTTCCTCATGCAGAAGAGGTCATGGCTTTGCAGGGCAGAACCCTGTCAAGACTGCTGCCATTCCTGACCCTGCTGTCCGGAGAAATGGGGTGCTTCTCTGACTGCTGGAAGGGGGGTATGTTGTGGCTGCCCCAGACTGCTGGAGAGTGTGTGTGCCCCCCCCCCTCCCAGGGTGACCCCGATTCCTTCAGCACCTGACTTTTCCACCACTTCCTTTGCCCAAAGAAAAGACACTGAGCCGTGGTGAAGAGACAGGGCTGCTTCTTTGGGGAAAGCCCAGCAGAGGGGGGACTGGCAGCATAAGCCTGGGACGGGCTGGGCCTGAGGGCCGGAGCTGTCCTGCGGGCAGGGAGAGAGGCCAGGAACCCCCCGACTTCCCCGCACACTCAGGTGGCCGCTGCGGGCAGAGCAGCCTGGCATCAGGAGGCAGCCGAGCTCCAGCAGCAGACACGGCCACCGCGCAGAGGACAGTGCCACCGCTCCCACAGTCTCCTCAGGCGGTAGCACAGGCCTTCTGTGGTGCCTGGGGAGGGAGTCATCTTCCCTGGAGCTCTCAGGAGCAGGATGGTTTGCGTCGCCAGGGAACGGATGGACAGGCTGCTGTCCTCCTGCAAGCCTTGCAGGGCTGAGAGAGAAAGGAGCAGAGCAGAGATCAAGGCGCCGTGTCTGCACAGACGCCAGGCATCCCTTGCTGACGCAGCCAGTCCCACCCAGCTCTTCCCACAGCCAGGAGGCAGCAGGAGCAAGAAAGGGATGAGGTGGGAGTTGCTGGCCAGGACCGTCCCAAAGGCGCCTGAAATCTTCTCTCTACTCTACCCACAGCGGCCCTGCTCTGCACGGGCAGCAGAGCCCTCCTCGCCTGGGGCAGGGGTGGCAGCTCCCTGCCCAGCATCTGTCTGCCTCCCACCAGCCCTGCCTGACACCCTGCTGCCCTCGCTCACCCGTGCAGATGTCCTCCAGCTTCTCCTTGCTCCGGCCCCTCAGGTGCTGCCCGACAAGCCCTAGGCACACACACACAGCCGCTCACAAATCCGGCTCCCCAGCCCACCCCCAGCAGCACAGCTGCCTCCAGGCCCTGCCAGCCTGGCCACGCTCCCTCCTCCCTTTTGCAGCGCTGACGCCAGGGTGCTCCGCACTGCGTGCCACCCAAGGGCATTGCTGTGAGGGCACAGCAGGAGGCTCCCACCAGCCCCACACGTGTGGACAGAGATGGCGGAGGGTGACACGGAGCCCCCAGGCACCCAGGCCCTGCATCAGGCACACAGCAGCTGCAGCTGCAAGGCTGCTTCTTGCTGCTAGCGCAGCAGCCGGGGCTGGGACCAAGCTGCCCCAGGACAGAGAGGGACCCCAGGGGTTGGGACTCACCAGTGAACCTCACGGCTGCCTCTCGCAAGGACTCCTGCGGGCTCTCCAAGTACGTCAGGCTCTGGCTCAGGTACTCTTCTGCTCTTCTGCTGCCCCCCTCCAGCTGGGGAGGGCACAAGGGCACGGGCTTGGCGCACCCCCCCCTCACCCAGCCAGGCAGTCCCTGCGCCCAGGACCGGCCTCCCCGGCCTTGCCCTGCCAGGACGCTCATGGCTCCCACACACGAGCTGGGCAGTGCCGAGCTTCGGAGGGAGCAGAGGGCAGGCTGCTCCCCAGGCACGCTGAGGTGCCCTCCTGCTGCCAAGGCCCAGCTGGGCCAGGGGCTGCTTTAGCATCCCAGGGGGCAGCGAGGGCAGAGGAGCCTGGAGAAGAGCTCGCCAGGGCAGCGTGCTTGGAGAAGGGCAGCGTGAGTGCTGCTCCAGCCTGGCGGCTTTGGGTGCCAGCCAGGGCCAGGGGCACAGCTGCCTGCCCCACACACTGGGCATGGAGGGGGA
Source organism: Dromaius novaehollandiae (assembly GCF_036370855.1). NCBI lineage: Eukaryota > Metazoa > Chordata > Aves > Casuariiformes > Dromaiidae > Dromaius > Dromaius novaehollandiae. The sequence goes on from NC_088104.1 coordinate 45,795,403, forward strand.
CAGGCCTTGCGCAGGCTGGCTCTGGGGGCTTTGGGGCCATTCTTACCAGGCACTCGCCGATCCTCCATGTCTGCGCTGTCTCAGCCAGGTGCCTGAGCTGCTTCCACTTCAGGAACTTGGCAGCGCCAAGGAGGGCTTCCCGAGAGGCCTGCACAGCAGCAGAGACGGGGAGGTGCCACTGCAGCCCAGGGGACAAGACCCTGCGTCCCCCTGCTCTTGGCAAGCCTCGGGGCCTTGCCTGGCCCACCATGGGAAGAGGCAGCAGCTGGGACCTGGGTCTGCCATGGGGTTCAATGTCCTGGGCAGAGATGGGGGGCAACCACCACCTCAAGCACCTCGTCCATTGCTGCTGCCTCGTGCCCCAGCTCCAGAGCTGGGTACCTGGGACGCAGGGCCCAGCCCCTCCCCTGACTGCATCTCCCTCCCTGGGGCTCTCCCCTCCCCAGGCTCGGGGGCTGGGGAACATGTTGGCTCCCCAAACCAGCTTGCAGGTGCTGCACCTCTGTGCAGCCCAAGGACACTGGGGCCACAGGGTGAACTCAGGGAGCAGGTGTCTCCTCCTCCTGGAGAGGGCTGGGCATGCCCCAGCCCAGCCGTCTCCAGGAGCCCTGGGCAGAGCACAGGGGCAAAAGGGATTGGGGGTCAAACCCCATCCTTGGACACCTGCAGGCACAGCTGGGAAGCTGGGGCTCTGCACCCTCCTCAGGCACTCAGGAGGTTGGGCCTCAAGGTGACCCATGTTCAGAGGGGCCCACTGCCAGCAGCCCTTGCTCCTGATGCTCACGCCCACCCAAAGGGGGTCACCCCTCAAAATGACCGCTCAGGGTAGACATCCATACCTGGGCCACACCTGGGCTCTCATCATGCAGATGGAAGAGCAGTGGGAGCAGGCTCTTGTGCACTTGCATCTTCAGCTGCTGGTTTTTGCTGCCCACTGCAGCCTCCACCACATCTCTGAAGACGTGCATGGAGAGTTTTCGCACACAGCCAGACTCCTGGAGGCAAGGAAGAGGGGGCACCTCAGCACTGCCTGCTCCAAGCCCACAGTCAGCATAGGGGGCACTGTGGCTGATGGGGAGATGACGGTTTCTGACCCTCCCTCCGCACCAAGGAGCTGTGGGCCAGGTCTGCAGACCCTGCAAAATGGCCCCAAGCCCAGGCAGGGCAATGCAGTGCGCTTCTGTAACAGGCTGCAGCCAGGAGAGCACAGCTGGGGGAGACGTCTGTGCCTCAAACGGCTCCTCTGGCCCTGGCCACATGCCCCCGGTCACCCCCAGCCGAGGCCCAGAAGAGCTGCCCCAGGAGAGCCCTCCACAGTGCCTCCTGGGCGCATCCCGCCCACTCCAGGCCTCGCCTGCCTGCCCCGGGGAGAGGCGCGAGCTCGCGGTCTTGCCCAGCCACAGTGCCTAGCAGGGCCATCGGGGTGCTGGGAGCAAGCCTCGGCCTGCAGACGGTCTGCCCAGGGGCTGGGGTGGGCATGCAATGCCTGGCACAGAGGCTGGGATCCCCCGGGGATGGGAGAAGCCGTGGGGGGGCTGCTAGGGGCTGGGGGACATTGGCATTGTCGAGCGCGCGTTTCCAGGGAGGGGCAGCAGCAGGACAGGCTTCTCTGAGCTCTGCCTGCCTGGCCCTTCCGGGGAGCCTTTCTCCATCGCCCTGGGGCTCCACCAGTGCTCCCAGCTCAAGACGCCAGCAGAAAGAGGCAGCCATGGGGCACAGCTGCTCTCTCGCGCCCAGGCCTGCTCCTGGCTCTTTGGGCAGCACCTGCCCAGGCCTCGGGAAGGGCCGCAGGGGCCAAGCACAATACAGTTGCCCAGGGCACGGAGGGGGCTGCTTCGATGCAGTCCTGCAGCCCAGGACACCATGGGCAGCACAAGGCAATGATCCCAATTGCCACCAGGCAAAAAGGCTCCTGGCAGCGCCCGGGGCCTGTGGTGGGAAGCACAAATTCACACGCCGGGGGCACACGCACAGGGGAACACACCACAGCCGTGACCCTGCACACAGCCTCACAGACACGCCAGCAGGGCCCCGGGCTCTCCCCCCAGCCTCACCTCATCAAAGAGCGGCAGGAGCTTCTCGGCCAGCAGCGGAGCGATGTGGGCAACCCTCCGTCCATCCGTGACAGGGACCACATTGCTGAACACCAGCAGGGCATTTGTGCTCATGTCCCTGTCCACGTCCTGCAGGTGCCTCATTACCAGTGGCCACAGGTACTGCATTTTGCTTACCTGTGGGAAACGCAACCTCATTTCCTGAAGCAATAAAAGACTGCCCTGGCAAAAATGCCGCCTTATTAGACACCACCTTCCCCTCTGGCTTCCCAGAAGCTGGCACAGCAATTACTGCAGCAACCTTCTGGCTGGCTGGGCTTACTGGCACATGGGCCTGAGCGGGTCTGGGGCATAGGGAGGGAGGAGAGGCCAACACAGTCTCCTCTGCACCTGACCAGTCGCCCTCTTCTCCGCCAGACTTGAATGGGCACCGTGGTTAGTAACCAATGCTGTCTGGAAACCTGCCCGGCCCGTGAGCAGTCCCAACCCTAGCAGGCTCCTTTCCCAGCGAGGCTCAGCGCTCCGTTGCCACGGCCCTGCGGACACCCACGGCTTGTGCACAGAGGCTGCAGCGCAGCGCAGACACCCCCAAGGTGGCACTCAGCACACGGTGGCCTCTGCAGAGTGGGGGCTGCTGCCTCGCGCCCCGGAAGCTGCCTGTGCCCAAAGCCTGGCCCCGCGCTCAGGCTCCCCCTCCACCTCGCAGCAGGATGCTCCCTCTGGGCACAGCACTCTCGCGACACAAACCGTCTGGAGATGGCTTGCTTGGTGCTGGCTCGAGATATCTACAGCATCCCCTGGCCAGCCCCACGCTGCCTGCACAGCTTCACCCGGCTGTCCCCTGCTCACCATCTCCTGTCTCTTGCACAGCAGGACAAGGCCTCGGAGGGCCAGCCCACGCATCACTCTGCACTGACTCCGCAGAGACATCAAAAGGGTTCCCAGGAAATCGTCCTTGTCGCCAGGAAGGTCACTGCAGGCCAGCAGCTGAAACACACAGCACAGAGAAACTGGCAATGGCGGCAGGACTCCCTGCATCGGGCAGCGCTGCATCCCACCAACAGCTCAGGACAAGGGGCCACCAGGCACAGACAAAGCCCAGTGCACAGGCAGCAGGGAGTGTGGAGAGCCCCTGGGGCCCCACTCCCTGCCCTGGGCCTCAGGGCACACCATGCAGATCCCCTGCCTGCTCCTCTGCTCCTCTCCACCAGCTGCAGCCTCTTATCCTCAGGCCTTTGAGGAGCTGCTGAAGAGAGAGCTGGCACAAAGGAGGCATCAAATACAGGTGGCGACAAGAGTTACCCCACCACAGAGGGGCCAAGGCCAAGGGCACTAATTGCAGGGCACTCCCTGCCCCACTTCCACTCGCTGCCATCCATCCCACAGGTGGGTAGAAGAGAGCACCGGAGCTAGAGGCACTCCAGAAAGGCACCGTCTGCCATCAGGCTCACCTCCACGAGGAAAGCCATGGCAGGGATCTCCCGGCAGGACTCCTTGCTCTTGAGCAGCGCTGTCAGCCGTTGGAAGAGGAAAACACGTACGTGTCTTGGGGTCTTCCTCATCTCTCTGGCAGAGGGAAGAAGGCACTGTCAGTTCTGAGCAGCCCAGGCAAACCTGGGCTTCTGCGACTGCCCTCCCAAACCCTCTCACCAGTGCCCTATGGGCCATGACAGGCAGGGCAAGGCCACGGTTGTGCTCGGCTCTGGCAGCCAGCAGCACTGCCCAGCGTCATCAGGCTCCTTTTGCCAGGGGAGACTGGAAGAACACCCTTCCGGCCCTGAACTCCAGCCTTCCAACGTGACCCCTTTCCTGCCCCCTTGAGTCAGGCACCCCTGGGCTCTTCCAGGGGCACCTTGCCCCTTCCCTGGGGGCTGCCCTTGACGGGGCTGCCTGCACACACACACCCCGGGGCTCCTGTGGCACGAGCCCAGGCCCCACGGGAGGGGACTCCACGCCTTTGGGAGGGAACTGCTCCTGGCCATCCCCCTCTCTTGTGCCTCCCAACACCACCTCTCCCCCAGCAGCTCGCAGAGCCTGGCAGCGATGGAGCCGGGGCTCCCTTGGCCGCTCAACTCGGCCAGGCCGCTGTCACAAGCGCTGAGGCTGCAGCCCCTTTCTTGGGGAGCTGGGCACCCCTGCGGGCTCGGTGGGGCACCGCATCTGCAGGGGAGAAATGCTGGGGCAGAGCGGGCACAAGGGGGCTCTCACCTGGCCAGCAAAGCCACTCCGCTGTGGTGGGTCTCAGCGCTGAGGAGCATGTCCCAGGCGCTCTTCCTCACCATGGCCAGCACCAGATTCTCATAGCCAGCATGGCAGAGCAGTGCTTTCATGGTCCGCACTGTTAACCTGTGTGCAGAGCAAACACCAGCTCACACTGGCACCCTGGCCCTGCCTCCAGGTCCGTGGCAGAGATGGTGGGGCTGGGATGGAGCACCTCACGGGGCTCGTGGGAGTGGACTCTTCCCCTCCGCATTCCTTCCAGCACATCTCAGCCTCTTCTGGTGTCAGCTCTGCGGTGAAGGAAATCTGGAATAGCAGCGCCAGGAAGAGCCGGGGGAAAAACTCCTCTAGCACCTGCAGGCAGGGGGGCTGCTGGAGGACCTCCTGTAGCGCTCTGGTTGCCTGCAGAAAAAGCCCAGAGGCAGCTCTCGCTGCTGAGACGTCCCTGTTGCGCTGCCCGAGCTTGGGGGTGAGGCTCAGGCACTGCCCTGCACCTGGGGAGAAGCAGCAGTGCCTGCCCTGGCTGTGTGGCCTCCCTCACATGCTGTGCCTGTGCGCCCTGGGGGAGGTCAGGGCTTGGCGGTAGATGAGGAAGGGGAGAGGGCTCCCTGCCTCTTGCCTGCAGAGGCAAGCGCAGCCCTAGGAGAGAGCGAGGCTTCCTCCAGAAACTCACGGCCAGGGAAGAGACGTCCACGACATCCCCAGCCGAGGTTACTGTCTCATACAGCGGCCAGTCCTCCAGCACGCTGAGCAGCTCCTGCAGCACCCGCTCCGCAGCCGCGGGCTTCGACACCAGCACCCTCCACATGGCCGCGGCAGCACTGCAGGCCCAGAGCGCCCTGTCAGCGGGTGCCGCAGCCGCAGCGCCGTGGCCTGGGCAGCCCCACAGGGCCTGGGCTGGCCGCCAGCCCTGCCGCTGCCCGCTGCCCGCTGCCCCGTGCCGGCAGCACCCAGCCGGCCCTGCCCCAGCAGGCACCACACCGCCAAGCTCAAGTCCCTTGTGGGGCAGGGAGGGAGCCAGGCGACCGGGCTCAGGGGCCCAAGGCAGCCAGGCTTGCTCAGCTCTGGCTGCTGCAGCCCTGCCTGAGGCAGCGGGGCTGGCACACGGGGACACCGGGAGGGCCCAGCCCCTCAGCAGAGTCCTGAAAATCTCCCTCTCCCCCGCAGCCCACACGGGACGAGCTCTAAGGCCTGCGGGGCCCCAAGCACTAGAGGCAGCAGGGCCCGTACCTGTCGCAGGATGGGGAACAGCGCAGCAGGCTCACAACCACCTCCTCGGGGTACGCGCAGGCCAGCTTGAGAAGAGCCCTGTCCAGGCTGCGCTGCGCAGACTCCTCCGTGATGGACAGCACGCTTCTCCACAGGCACCTCACCATCTCTGGCACCTGGAGGGCACACGGCTCCGAGTGGGGCTGCTGCCAGCCTGCAGCCATTTGCCCAGCTCCCACCCAGAACTTTGGCCTCAGAGGGTGTCGGGTGCCTGGCATGCCTGGACTCAGGGGAAAAACAATCTCCCAGAGGCCTCGAGCCTCAGCCACACCACCCACAGGCTACTTACATTCGCCAAAAGGGAGGCATCGTCCGTCACAAACACATCCAGCATGTGAGTAGCTGCCTGTGTGTCATAGGTGCTGCAGGCTCTCATGCCCCTGATGGCTGTGACGATGATATCGGCCCTCTCAGCGGGCTGGAGGTATTTCCCAAACAGCTATGGGAGAAAGGAGGGCAGCCAAGATGGATACATCACACCCAGGGTCCCAACAGCAGTGCCTGGCTGAGTAGCAAGTGGCCCTGGAGAGAGTCGTGGGGCAGTGCTGGCACAGAGACTCCTGGAGAGCCAGGAGCAGGGCTTCTGCTGGGCTGGGTGATGGCACTGGGCTGGAGCTGGATGGTTGGGGTCAGGGTCCCCATGCACTGGTCCTGCGGGGAACCAGAGCTCGCTGGGGGCAGGAGGGAAGCCTTTGGCTAGCCCCAACCCATGGGCAGTGCGAGCCCTCACCCAGTGACCGCAAGGCCCCATCAGCCTCACGCGTTAGCCATCCCTCTCTTCATCCAAGTCGCATGCTGACCCCACGGCTGGCAGCCCCAACCAGGGAGGTGCTCCTTACCCTGCTCATTTCACTGGCATCCTTGCACCCTGAAAGCCACAAGGGGTTCGCAGCTTCCCCGTCCCTTTGGAGCTGCAGGTGCTCTGGGCTATCCTGCGACAGCTCCCTGCCTGCACAAGAGGGGAAAAGCAGGGCGGTCAGCAGGAAGGCTGCAGAGGTGGAGATGGCCCACTGAGGGCATCAGGGAGGAATCTGCCCTGGCAGACAACGGGGGCATGCCAGGAAAGTCTGGGCGGCAGGACGCCCAGGGAGGGGCTGCGCCTGTTGCCAGGCGGGGGAAGGAGAAATGGCTTGCAAGAATACAGAAAGGCAGAAGGACTCTGATCAGATGGTCTGGTGTGAAGCAAGACAGCAGACCTCGGAGCAGCAGGTGCTGCTGAAGGTTTCCCAGGCCGCTGCTAAGCAGAACAGGGCTGAGTGTCTGTGGTCTGGCTGCCCGTGTGTGCAAGAACCCAGCCCAATGCAGCTTCTTACTCTCTTCCCGCAGCAGGAATCTGTACAGGTGCCAAAGAGCATCCGCTGCCCTGTGACTGCTCCCCTCGTCCTTGTAGGCGCAGCACAGGGTGAGATGCCCCACCAGCTGCCCCAGGATTGGCACATGCTGCTGGTCGAGGGAGGCAGAGCTGGCACTGGATCCTTGAAAGCAGCCGCGGGCCTGGGGGAGGGAGGTAGCGCTGACACCAGGCCTGAGGGGCAGCGCTTGGGTCAAAGCCCTGAACCCGGGCTCCATGCAGGGCTGCATCCCAGGTGAGCCAGAGCTTTGGTGGCCCCTTCTGGCCCTGGCTCCCAAAGCAGCTGCGCAGCAGCCCAGGGCACGGAGGGCTGCCAGACGCGCTGGGCCCACGGCATGCGCCCAGGGCAGGCCTGGCCTGCATGGGCCAGGGGCACCGCTGGCTCCTGAGAGAGCAGAGACCACAGGGCAAAGCCCAAAGAGGCAGGCCAAGATCTTAGCTCCAGGGCAGGCTCTTGCTGAGGGCCCTAACCTCTGCCCAGGCTTCCCTCAGAGGGAGCCCGCAGCTGCAGGGCACTCCGGGGAGCTGACAAGGGGTGAGGGGGGGGCTGGAGCTTCCCTGCACCACAGGCTCCTTACCGGCAGCAAGGAAGAACTGGTCAGGAGACCACTCAGCCTCGCAATGCGTCCCACGGCCCTCTCATGCACAGCTGCTCGCTGGCAGTCGGTGAAGGTCAGCAGGACCTGGGAGGAGAAAAGCTGCTGCTCTGCCCTGCGCCCTGACGGCTGCTCCAAGGCAGGCAGCTCTGCTAAACACCTGGCCACATTTACGCTTCGGCTCCTTGGAGCACGAGCAAAGGCTCTAAGGAGGTTCTTGCCTCCAGAGTCCCTCGCAGCCATGGCGCAAATGCCCCAGACGGGCCTGCTGCGGCCACACTGATAGCTGAAGGCCATGAGGGCTCCAAGAGCACTGTGGGGAACCCTGCTCCCATGAGGGAGCCAGGCCCCTCCCGGCAGCATGCTCTCCGCTGCTGCTGCTGGCAGGGGGGTCCACCTGAGGGGGGAACTTCCCTTACAAACGAGGGACTGGTCCTGGGACCCTTTCTCTTGGCAAATACCAGACCTGCAGGATGCTCTGCATCTCCAGGAGGCCAGAGGTCGGGGAGTAGAGCACCAGAACCTGCAGCATGTTGTCCATAGCATCCAGGGTCTGCGAGGGGGACAGAGGGTTGAGGTGCTTCTTCCCCATTGCCCCCTACCTGCCGGAGAGGGGCTGGAATTCCTCCTGCCGGAGGGGGACACCTCTGGTCCTGCGGAGCCCAGGGAGAGGCCCCAGGGCAGGGGAGCTGCCTGGCGGCACTGCCCGTTGGCCTGCGCAGGGCAAGGGGAAGAAGGGATGCAGGTGGGAAACCGAGCTGGCAGCCAGCCCTACCTTGGAGCTCACTCTCGTCTCTCAGCACAGGGCAGCCAGGCAGCAGCCCAGGCAGCCTGGCGGGCCTCTGCAACCCACGCAGCACATACCTTGGAGTAGAGGGCAGCATCCAGGCACTGCAGCTCCTCCCTTGGAGGCAGAGTGAAGACGCTGCAGAAGCAGGCATGCAGCAGGCTCTTCTTGTTCTCCAGAAGCAGCCCGACTTTGCTGCAAGCACAGAGAGGGGCCTGTCACTCCCTGGGGCTGGCAGCAGTACCTTCCTGCCCTGGGAAGGTGGACGCGCACCTGGGGGTGGGAGACCTGCGGGGGATACCTGCACTAGGTGGGGGAGCCCTATGGGCAGCCACCTCTTCCCCCCAGGATGCTGGCCAGGGACACAGGACACGCCTGGCAGGGAGAGGGCATCAGGCCCCATGTGCCTGCCTCACCCTTCTGGGGGAAGCCCAAGAGACATGGCGCAGTCCCAGGGCCCTCTCTGCCCTCCCATCTCCACCACTCTCGGGCCCAGCGCAAGCCCAGCAAATGGCACTGGGAGACTCCTCCAGGATGGGGGAAGCCTCCCAGCTAGGACTGGGGCCATCGGGCCATCTGATGGGGAGGCCCTGGCCAAGCCAGGGGCTGGGGCAGCTACCTCATTGCGCTGATGGCGAGCATGACTTGCTGCCGCACCACCGTGCCCAGGTGGTCGATGGGCTCCTCTTGCAGCAGCACCTGGAGAGCACAACCGGGATGGGCCATGGGAGCTGCCAGGGCCCAGCAAGCAGGCTGCAGGGCTGGCAGAGCCCGGGTGCCCCCACGCCACCACCGACACCCGGGGCAGCCCCCTCGTTGCCCAGGGCTCAGCTCCCCCGACTCCTCGGTGGCTCCTGCAGCCCCCGCAAGGGCTGTGGCCACGAGCCAGGGCCCCACACCTCCCTGTGCTCAGACACCCCCATCCTGCCCTCATCGCTGGGCCAGTGCCCCCTCCACCAGGCCTGCTGGCGGTCCCCTCTCCCCTCACCTCCAGCGACTCCGCCAGTTCCCATTTGCGCAGAAAAAGCTCCTCCCATAACACGGCATCGGAGCAGGCCCCTGTGCAGAGGGTGCAGACGCAGGCCAGAAACCACAGCTTCTCGGCCTCTCCCTGGTACCAGGAGCAGAGGGACAAAGAGAGCGCGTAAGAGGGGCAGGGGCAGGGCCAGCAGGACCAGAGCACTGCAGGGCCTGCAGCGACAGTGGGGCTCCACAGCCAGCAGCCCTCCGGGGGCTTCTGAGCGTGATGCAGCCCGAGGGACCCACCGGCAGAGGCGGGCACAGCCCCGAGGGGGATGGCGACACTCACCTCCCCTCGGTGATTGAAAAAGGCACGCACATACTGCATGGGTTCCATGTCCTCTCTGGGCAGAGCCAGGTGAGGAGCTGAGGGGAGGAAGAGAGCAGGCAGAGCTGCAGGGCTGGCAGCGAGAGGAGAGGAGACAGCCGAGCCCTCTGCCCCACCGCACACCTGCGGCCACGCGCACAGGCAGCCCCGGGCTGGGCACCTGCACCGGGGCACGGACACCGCGGCTCCCTGGGCTCGCCAGGCCTGGGAGGCGCCCAGCGAACGGGGCGCAGCGCTGCAGCGCTTTCAGGCCCCACGGCCCGGCACCCCCACAGCAGCCGGCTAGACAGCCAGGAGACCGGGGCAGAGCAGGGCGGGCTCGCAGCCCCCGGCCCTGCCCAGCCCAGCGGTGGCCCCTCACTCACCCGTGGGCAGCGCCTGGGGCTCCCACCCCTCCTGGGGCTGCAGCTCACAGCTGCTTGCTGCAAGGGCCCCACCCTCCTCCTCCTCCTCCTCCTCCTTCTCCTCCGAGGCCACCCTGGGGCGGCTGGGGGGTCTCTCCGCCATCTTGGGCCACACGGCAAAAGCTCCGCAGGGCTCGAGGTGTCCCCCAGACATCTGCGGGAGAAAGGAGGGCAGCCCAGATAGATGCGGAGCACCCAGCGGTGCCCCCTCACTCAGCCGTTGGCAGCGCCTGGGGCGTGCGCACCTCGTGGGGCTGCAGCTCGCAGCTGCTCTCCGTAGGGACCCCACGGTCCTCAGCCTCCTCCTCCCAGGCCACCCTGGGGCGGCTGGGGGGTCTCTCCGCCATCTTGGGCCACGCGGCAAAGGCTCCGCGGGGCTCGAGGTGTCCCCCAGACATCTGCGGGAGAAAGGAGGGCAGCCCAGATAGATGCGGAGCACCCAGCGGTGCCCCCTCACTCAGCCGTTGGCAGCGCCTGGGGCGTGCGCACCTCGTGGGGCTGCAGCTCGCAGCTGCTCTCCGTAGGGACCCCACGGTCCTCAGCCTCCTCCTCCCAGGCCACCCTGGGGCGGCTGGGGGGTCTCTCCGCCATCCTAGGCGACGCGGCAAAGGCTCCGCGGGGCTGCCCGGGGACAAGAGGGAAAGGCCTGAGTGCACTCAGGGGGCTCCTTTGCCAGCCCCACGCACTCCCGTCCTCTCCCGTCACCGTCCTCCCGGACACTGCGGGGGCTGAGGCCGCAGGGGTGCCTGGCAACCCCGCGGGGTGTCATAGGAGCCCAGTCACAAAGGGCCCCACTGTCACCCTAGCGACACTTGTCACCGGCCCGGGGAGGGGCAGGGTGGGTCCCCTCAGGGGGTGCAGGGCCGGCTCGCCCCCCCTGCTCTGGGACACCTCTGTTTGCCCTTGGGGTGCCCCAGGGCCCCCATGGCAGTCTGGTCCCCTCAGGGCTGCTCCTATCCTCGCCTGCTCCCCCCTGACCGTTGCTCGCTGCCCCTGTCCTCATGCACGCCAGTGAGCACCCCACGGGGACACACATGGCATGAGGTGCGAAGGGAACGAGCCCCGAAGGAAAGCTCTCCTCCACAGGGACCCTCTGGGCTGCTTCCTCACTGCTGCCACCCACCCCCTGGGGAGCAGAGCCAAACTCAGGGGTCTCCACCAGCAGCCTGGGGTCCCCGGGGCCCTCACACACCTCTGGGGCCTTTGAGTCCTCCCAAACCCTGACACTACTCAGGGGTCCAGAAGGGGTCCCCCATCTCCCTCACGCTGTGGGACTGTGGAGTGTTTGCCCTCGGGGGCCAGTGCCCCCAACCCCTGACCTGATCTGTGACAGGATCCAGGTGTCCGGGCCCTCCTGGTGTGCTGCAGGGGCCCTGCAGCCCTGCAGCCCTCTCCCACGGGGTGGGCAGTGGGGCTCCGCTCTCCCTGCCTCCCCTTTCTCAGGGAACAGGGGCAGAGACAGAGGCATCTTGAGGAGATCCCCTCCTTAGACCAGGAAAACAAAGCCCAAAACAGGGAAGGAAAGAAAGAGATTTAGAAAAGAACGGGGCAAAGAAAGGACACTGATCTTAGGGCTCCTTCAAGCAAAACCTTCACCTGGTTTCTTTCCAGCACTGCCGGGAGCAGCCTGGGCCGCCATCCTCCACCACAGGCACCCAGACAGGGTGTCTGGCAAAAAGGGAACAAATTAATCCACCGGGATCATGGCATAGGGTCACACTCATGCAGGGGACCAAACCTCCCACCCAGGACCCTGCTGCCAAGTGGCAATATGAGTGTCTGTGACAGGGTCCTTGCAGTGGTGTCCGCGGCTGAATCAGGAGAGACTCCCCGCACCATAGTTCTGCTCCATCCTTATGACCTACCTGCAGCAGTCGTCCTTGTAAGCTACCTCCATCTTTGTAACCTACCTGTAAGCTTGGGTGGCCAACCCAGCACATGCATGACCCATTGCTATTGATACACCTTAACTACGTACAAAAGCCTGTCTTAAGTGACCATTTCTGCAAGAACAATGTCTCCTGACTCTTTACACATGTCTAAACTGTGTCCAATTTGGTCACTTAGGCAGCAAGACCTACCCACGGGAGTCTTTAGGACATTCCACCCAGGATGGTAACCAACACATTTAAGCGTACACATTGGGCTAGACACAGCAGGAATTGCCTGAGGACATTTCTTAAACCGTCCAAAATTTCTACCTGGAGGGCTCTTGTAACAAGCAGTCGACTACTGAATTGTGAAGGGTCAGTCCATCTGTCCTTTGTCTCCAGCCACTCTCTTTTCTTGGAAGTTCAGATAACCAGCCGGGGAGTCCCTGGTCCACCACGGAAGTAACGGCCGATGTGAGCTGCGTGCACGTACAGCCTTGATGCCCAGCAGGACCACAATAAGTAAAGAATAAGTTGCATTTTTATCCTTACAACTCACTTTTAATTTCAGCCCTGTAGCTCTTGAAATATGAAGCATCTGAATTAGGCAGTGATGTCTGGGCAGAGGTTCATCTCAACCACCTTTTTGGTGCAAGAAATTTGGGCATCTGGTTAAGGGTAGCTGTGCGGGGCCTTTCATGGGTAGCTCTTACGATAGGATAGAAAGGCCTGTCTCAGCTTACTCTTAGGGGAACCTCGACATTGAGTTGGCACTCAAAGACTAATTTTTCAAAGATGGCAATTTAGGTGAAACAAATTTGTAGGTACAAATGAATGTGTCTATTTGTGGACAGGCAGAGGATTGAAAAAGTAAGAAAAGACTTTTTCACTCTGAGGGTGGTTGAACACCGGAACAGGTTGCTGACAGAGGTTGTGGAGTCTCCAGTCTTGGAGCTATTCAAAACCCAACTGGACACATCCCTGGGCAACCTGCTCTAGCTAACTCTGCTTGAGCAGGGGGTCAGGACAGATAATCCCCCGAGGTCTCTTCGAACCTCAGCTACTCTGTGATTCTGTCATTGGGTGGGTGGGGGTGCGAAGCGGGGAAGGTGCTTGCACTTCTCGGTCTAGTGAGGCAAGAGATCCTTTTATGCAAAATTGAGTCATTCTTGAAGTCACAGCAGTTTAGACATAAGAAAGGAATGAGATTGCAGTAGATAAAATGTTACGGTATTTCAAAATGCAATAAAGAACAAAACTTGGGGCTGTATTTTCTTGATGTGTATTCTCTTTAATGCTTCAATCCATAGGTTGTCCTGGCAAGAGCTTCTTAACCAAATACTCATATTTTATCTGTGAAAACCTTAATTGCGATGATGTGGAGTGGTACAGTGAAACGGTGCTGTGGTGAGGCAACAAAAGGTGCTGAACGAATAAAGATGGCAGTAAGAGTCAGAAAAATGCTTTTAGCAAGAAAGAAAAATAAGTCAGCAGCAGAAGCAGACGAAACTGAAAAACTACTCCTTTTGACACAATCCTGGTCTATGTTACTGACAGCGGAGATACACAAACACAAAGCACCCAGGAGCAAGGTCAGACCCTTGTCCCCCCTCCCCAGTCTGGGAAGTGCAAGTGAGTCCTAGGCCACAGTCTAATTACAAGAGAGAGGCACCATAACGTCCTTTGGGACTAAGGTGCTGCCTGTGCTAAGAGGACTAGAAACCTTCAGGCCCAGCAGGCAACAGCCACTTCTCTCGGCCTTTGAGCAGGAAACATCAGTAGCGAAGTATCCTCCTGGGGTGGGATTCGAGAGCTATGTGAGCCCCCAGGCTGACCCATTGGCTTGGGACTGGCAGGTAGGATGTGGGGCGGTAGGAGGATGGGACCCCCGCCCTCTTGGAGCATTGCTGGCACGCCATGGTGCCACGAGTGCCCGTGTATGGGCAGCCCTGGAGTCTATCTGCTGGGTGTCTCAGGGTTTGCGTTGCCTCCCAGAGAAGTTAGAGGACAAAGCAAAGACAGAGCAACGCGGGGCAGGCAGCAGGGGTTTCTGGAGCCCTGGCTTAGGTGATCTGTCCAAAGGCTAAGCATTTTAGACACACCAGCCTGGTGAGGGGCTTAGGAACAAGGGCACGCAGAGGCTTCTGCACCACACCAAAAGGCCCATTGATGCTCCTGGATTGCAAAGCAAGTCAGCTGGAGGCCCCTGGGGCATGTCATAAGGCTCTTGGAGGGCCCTCAGTGCAGGGAAAGACCAAGCAAGTGATTTGGGGAATGCTGAGAAGTATTCGGAGAGCTCTTGGGCCGTCCTGCATTTGCCGCTTTACCCACCTCCTCGGCTTCTGGCAGCCAGTGCCCGCTGCAGCTGCTGGACAGGCACTGCTAGAAAAGCTTCCTCCCCCCGCCGGAGCGCTGCAGACCGGGCTGCTCCTCCCCAGCCACCGAGTCCTCAGGTGCCCAGGGGCCAAGCGGGGCTGGGTGCAGGGGCAGGCCATCTCACTGACTTCTGCTACGGCTTCCGCAGTGCTACAAAGGGACTGAGAGCCCTTCATTGCCCCCAACACAAGCACCGGCCGGGCTGGGCTCAGCACCTCCAGTGCAGTGAGAGCAGGATCTGGCCATCTGCTCTGGCCGTTGCAGGGGCAGAGAGGGCTGGAGCCAGGGCGGGCACCCCTGGCTGCCTGCTGCTGGCGCGGGGCTCTTGCCTGGGACACTCGGTGTGGTGTAGCCTGAATGGGAGGGCGAGAGGGCTTGGGTGGGACACGAGCGCTTCTCCCTCTTCTTCCTCGCGCTGGCTATGGCCTGTGCAATCCCCGGCACCACAGCAGTGTTTCAGCAAAGCCCAGCATGCCCGCGACAGGCCTGGGGCTGCTCCTTGAGGCTCAGCCATGCTGGTGTTCTTCCCGTCCCTGGCCCCATGCAGCACAGGGGCTTTGCTCTGGGGTGGGACCCCCTGGGTGGGACCCCCGGGTGGGACCACCCCCCCACACACACCGCCCTGCCTGGGCTCAGCGCTCAGCCCGGCGGGAAATTTGCCATGCAAGCAGACTTCTCCTGACACCCCATCAGCTGTGCCAAAAGCATCCCCCCCCTCCCTTCTCCTAGCTATCCCAGGGACCCTGCTAGCACAGCTCTCCTTGCTCCACCACCAGCTCCTGCAGCAGCTAGTGCCAGCTGCCTCCCACTCTGGGGGGGTCAGGGCAGGGCTGCCCCACACCTGCCACCAGCCCCAGCCAGCCCTGATCCCCCTTCCTTCTTCTGCGCCCCGCTCCCCAGGGAAGGGACACCTTCAATCGGCCCCTGCACCCCAGTGCCTTCCCTTGCACTCCCTGGGGGGAGTGGGCAGCCCCATGCCTCCACCAAGGGCTGCATGTGCAGGCGAGGGCAGCCCCAAGGGGCTGCGTCAGCCCCCGTCTCCCTGCCGTGGTGCTGGGCACTACGGCACTTGCAGGGACCCACGCACACGGCCCTCGGGAGCCTGGGGCCCCGGTGGGGCTCCTCCGCCTCCAAGGTGCCCGCGCTGATGCTCCACACGTCTCTCCCGGGACTCGGAGACCAAGAGAGGGCCCCAGTGCAAGGGAAGAGCAGCAGAGGGCTGCGGGGACACGGACACCGCAGGCGCCGGGGCGTCCTGGAAAGCAGGCAAAGGGAGGCAGAGGGCAACGGCAGGCAGAGAGGAGGGCGGGAGAGAAGGCGTGCGGGGTGTTGGTGTCGCCTTCAGCGCTCGCACGGGCACTGCTGGTTCTGCCCTCCCCGAGGGCCGCAGGGGCAGCCCGGTGGAGAGCCAGAGCCGAGCGGTCGAGGGCAGTGGCCGCACGGGGTTGGGCGAGCTGCCGAGCCCGTGACACCGACTAGGGGGTTAGGGTCTAGTGAAGTGAAGTCCCCACTCTGCAGCACTGATGTACTGAGCACCGCTGGTTGCACAAGGGGCCCAGAGGCCTGATGCCTCCTGGATGGGCTGTGGTGATCTGCTTTATGCACAGCTATTTAGGGGCTCCTGCTTTTAATTCTGGCTGATCAGCAATAGTGATGGGGGGTGTTACAGCAGGGATCACCCTGATTGTGGCCATGGAGAAGAAGGGCCTTGAAGGAGAGAAACCACCAGGCATCAAACCCTCATCGGAAAGGTGTAAAATCTCTGGGCAAATAACATGCCATCGCTTTGAAGGGGCACGCTCAGCATCTTCCTGCTGTTACACTGGGCTTCTGCAGTCAGGGTGCCCGAAGAGCTCCGGCTGCAGAGGGGCTGGAGCCTCTCGTGCCTGTGCAGAGCTCGGGGCCCTGCTGCGCTGGTGCCTGCATGGGCAAATCCTGCGGGGCCTACCAGAGCATCCCAGCAGCCTGCTAACTCCTGGGCTCAGCCACACCAGGGGAAGCCAGCGCCAGCGAGGGGCCAGCTCATGCAGGGTCCTTCCTCATGCAGAAGAGGTCATGGCTTTGCAGGGCAGAACCCTGTCAAGACTGCTGCCATTCCTGACCCTGCTGTCCGGAGAAATGGGGTGCTTCTCTGACTGCTGGAAGGGGGGTATGTTGTGGCTGCCCCAGACTGCTGGAGAGTGTGTGTGCCCCCCCCTCCCAGGGTGACCCCGATTCCTTCAGCACCTGACTTTTCCACCACTTCCTTTGCCCAAAGAAAAGACACTGAGCCGTGGTGAAGAGACAGGGCTGCTTCTTTGGGGAAAGCCCAGCAGAGGGGGGACTGGCAGCATAAGCCTGGGACGGGCTGGGCCTGAGGGCCAGAGCTGTCCTGCGGGCAGGGAGAGAGGCCAGGAACCCCCCGACTTCCCCGCACACTCAGGTGGCCGCTGCGGGCAGAGCAGCCTGGCATCAGGAGGCAGCCGAGCTCCAGCAGCAGACACGGCCACCGCGCAGAGGACAGTGCCACCGCTCCCACAGTCTCCTCAGGCGGTAGCGCAGGCCTTCTGTGGTGCCTGGGGAGGGAGTCATCTTCCCTGGAGCTCTCAGGAGCAGGATGGTTTGCGTCGCCAGGGAACGGATGGACAGGCTGCTGTCCTCCTGCAAGCCTTGCAGGGCTGAGAGAGAAAGGAGCAGAGCAGAGATCAAGGCGCCGTGTCTGCACAGACGCCAGGCATCCCTTGCTGACGCAGCCAGTCCCACCCAGCTCTTCCCACAGCCAGGAGGCAGCAGGAGCAAGAAAGGGATGAGGTGGGAGTTGCTGGCCAGGACCGTCCCAAAGGCGCCTGAAATCTTCTCTCTACTCTACCCACAGCGGCCCTGCTCTGCACGGGCAGCAGAGCCCTCCTCGCCTGGGGCAGGGGTGGCAGCTCCCTGCCCAGCATCTGTCTGCCTCCCACCAGCCCTGCCTGACACCCTGCTGCCCTCGCTCACCCGTGCAGATGTCCTCCAGCTTCTCCTTGCTCCGGCCCCTCAGGTGCTGCCCGACAAGCCCTAGGCACACACACACAGCCGCTCACAAATCCGGCTCCCCAGCCCACCCCCAGCAGCACAGCTGCCTCCAGGCCCTGCCAGCCTGGCCACGCTCCCTCCTCCCTTTTGCAGCGCTGACGCCAGGGTGCTCCGCACTGCGTGCCACCCAAGGGCGTTGCTGTGAGGGCACAGCAGGAGGCTCCCACCAGCCCCACACGTGTGGACAGAGATGGCGGAGGGTGACACGGAGCCCCCAGGCACCCAGGCCCTGCATCAGGCACACAGCAGCTGCAGCTGCAAGGCTGCTTCTTGCTGCTAGCGCAGCAGCCGGGGCTGGGACCAAGCTGCCCCGGGACAGAGAGGGACCCCAGGGGTTGGGACTCACCAGTGAACCTCACGGCTGCCTCTCGCAAGGACTC
This sequence comes from Dromaius novaehollandiae, assembly GCF_036370855.1. NCBI lineage: Eukaryota > Metazoa > Chordata > Aves > Casuariiformes > Dromaiidae > Dromaius > Dromaius novaehollandiae. The sequence goes on from NC_088104.1 coordinate 45,813,110, forward strand.
CTGCGGGCTCTCCAAGTACGTCAGGCTCTGGCTCAGGTACTCTTCTGCTCTTCTGCTGCCCCCCTCCAGCTGGGGAGGGCACAAGGGCACGGGCTTGGCGCACCCCCCCCTCACCCAGCCAGGCAGTCCCTGCGCCCAGGACCGGCCTCCCCGGCCTTGCCCTGCCAGGACGCTCATGGCTCCCACACACGAGCTGGGCAGTGCCGAGCTTCGGAGGGAGCAGAGGGCAGGCTGCTCCCCAGGCACGCTGAGGTGCCCTCCTGCTGCCAAGGCCCAGCTGGGCCAGGGGCTGCTTTAGCATCCCAGGGGGCAGCGAGGGCAGAGGAGCCTGGAGAAGAGCTCACCAGGGCAGCGTGCTTGGAGAAGGGCAGCGTGAGTGCTGCTCCAGCCTGGCGGCTTTGGGTGCCAGCCAGGGCCAGGGGCACAGCTGCCTGCCCCACACACTGGGCATGGAGGGGGACAGGCCTTGCGCAGGCTGGCTCTGGGGGCTTTGGGGCCATTCTTACCAGGCACTCGCCGATCCTCCATGTCTGCGCTGTCTCAGCCAGGTGCCTGAGCTGCTTCCACTTCAGGAACTTGGCAGCGCCAAGGAGGGCTTCCCGAGAGGCCTGCACAGCAGCAGAGACGGGGAGGTGCCACTGCAGCCCAGGGGACAAGACCCTGCGTCCCCCTGCTCTTGGCAAGCCTCGGGGCCTTGCCTGGCCCACCATGGGAAGAGGCAGCAGCTGGGACCTGGGTCTGCCATGGGGTTCACTGTCCTGGGCAGAGATGGGGGGCAACCACCACCTCAAACACCTCGTCCATTGCTGCTGCCTCATGCCCCAGCTCCAGAGCTGGGTACCTGGGACGCAGGGCCCAGCCCCTCCCCTGACTGCATCTCCCTCCCTGGGGCTCTCCCCTCCCCAGGCTCGGGGGCTGGGGAACATGTTGGCTCCCCAAACCAGCTTGCAGGTGCTGCACCTCTGTGCAGCCCAAGGACACTGGGGCCACAGGGTGAACTCAGGGAGCAGGTGTCTCCTCCTCCTGGAGAGGGCTGGGCATGCCCCAGCCCAGCCGTCTCCAGGAGCCCTGGGCAGAGCACAGGGGCAAAAGGGATTGGGGGTCAAACCCCATCCTTGGACACCTGCAGGCACAGCTGGGAAGCTGGGGCTCTGCACCCTCCTCAGGCACTCAGAGGTTGGGCCTCAAGGTGACCCATGTTCAGAGGGGCCCACTGCCAGCAGCCCTTGCTCCTGATGCTCACGCCCACCCAAAGGGGGTCACCCCTCAAAATGACCGCTCAGGGTAGACATCCATACCTGGGCCACACCTGGGCTCTCATCATGCAGATGGAAGAGCAGTGGGAGCAGGCTCTTGTGCACTTGCATCTTCAGCTGCTGGTTTTTGCTGCCCACTGCAGCCTCCACCACATCTCTGAAGACGTGCATGGAGAGTTTTCGCACACAGCCAGACTCCTGGAGGCAAGGAAGAGGGGGCACCTCAGCACTGCCTGCTCCAAGCCCACAGTCAGCATAGGGGGCACTGTGGCTGATGGGGAGATGACGGTTTCTGACCCTCCCTCCGCACCAAGGAGCTGTGGGCCAGGTCTGCAGACCCTGCAAAATGGCCCCAAGCCCAGGCAGGGCAATGCAGTGCGCTTCTGTAACAGGCTGCAGCCAGGAGAGCACAGCTGGGGGAGACGTCTGTGCCTCAAACGGCTCCTCTGGCCCTGGCCACATGCCCCCGGTCACCCCCAGCCGAGGCCCAGAAGAGCTGCCCCAGGAGAGCCCTCCACAGTGCCTCCTGGGCGCATCCCGCCCACTCCAGGCCTCGCCTGCCTGCCCCGGGGAGAGGCGCGAGCTCGCGGTCTTGCCCAGCCACAGTGCCTAGCAGGGCCATCGGGGTGCTGGGAGCAAGCCTCGGCCTGCAGACGGTCTGCCCAGGGGCTGGGGTGGGCATGCAATGCCTGGCACAGAGGCTGGGATCCCCCGGGGATGGGAGAAGCCGTGGGGGGGCTGCTAGGGGCTGGGGGACATTGGCATTGTCGAGCGCGCGTTTCCAGGGAGGGGCAGCAGCAGGACAGGCTTCTCTGAGCTCTGCCTGCCTGGCCCTTCCGGGGAGCCTTTCTCCATCGCCCTGGGGCTCCACCAGTGCTCCCAGCTCAAGACGCCAGCAGAAAGAGGCAGCCATGGGGCACAGCTGCTCTCTCGTGCCCAGGCCTGCTCCTGGCTCTTTGGGCAGCACCTGCCCAGGCCTCGGGAAGGGCCGCAGGGGCCAAGCACAATACAGTTGCCCAGGGCACGGAGGGGGCTGCTTCGATGCAGTCCTGCAGCCCAGGACACCATGGGCAGCACAAGGCAATGATCCCAATTGCCACCAGGCAAAAAGGCTCCTGGCAGCGCCCGGGGCCTGTGGTGGGAAGCACAAATTCACACGCCGGGGGCACACGCACAGGGGAACACACCACAGCCGTGACCCTGCACACAGCCTCACAGACACGCCAGCAGGGCCCCGGGCTCTCCCCCCAGCCTCACCTCATCAAAGAGCGGCAGGAGCTTCTCGGCCAGCAGCGGAGCGATGTGGGCAACCCTCCGTCCATCCGTGACAGGGACCACATTGCTGAACACCAGCAGGGCATTTGTGCTCATGTCCCTGTCCACGTCCTGCAGGTGCCTCATTACCAGTGGCCACAGGTACTGCATTTTGCTTACCTGTGGGAAACGCAACCTCATTTCCTGAAGCAATAAAAGACTGCCCTGGCAAAAATGCCGCCTTATTAGACACCACCTTCCCCTCTGGCTTCCCAGAAGCTGGCACAGCAATTACTGCAGCAACCTTCTGGCTGGCTGGGCTTACTGGCACATGGGCCTGAGCGGGTCTGGGGCATAGGGAGGGAGGAGAGGCCAACACAGTCTCCTCTGCACCTGACCAGTCGCCCTCTTCTCCGCCAGACTTGAATGGGCACCGTGGTTAGTAACCAATGCTGTCTGGAAACCTGCCCGGCCCGTGAGCAGTCCCAACCCTAGCAGGCTCCTTTCCCAGCGAGGCTCAGCGCTCCGTTGCCACGGCCCTGCGGACACCCACGGCTTGTGCACAGAGGCTGCAGCGCAGCGCAGACACCCCCAAGGTGGCACTCAGCACACGGTGGCCTCTGCAGAGTGGGGGCTGCTGCCTCGCGCCCCGGAAGCTGCCTGTGCCCAAAGCCTGGCCCCGCGCTCAGGCTCCCCCTCCACCTCGCAGCAGGATGCTCCCTCTGGGCACAGCACTCTCGCGACACAAACCGTCTGGAGATGGCTTGCTTGGTGCTGGCTCGAGATATCTACAGCATCCCCTGGCCAGCCCCACGCTGCCTGCACAGCTTCACCCGGCTGTCCCCTGCTCACCATCTCCTGTCTCTTGCACAGCAGGACAAGGCCTCGGAGGGCCAGCCCACGCATCACTCTGCACTGACTCCGCAGAGACATCAAAAGGGTTCCCAGGAAATCGTCCTTGTCGCCAGGAAGGTCACTGCAGGCCAGCAGCTGAAACACACAGCACAGAGAAACTGGCAATGGCGGCAGGACTCCCTGCATCGGGCAGCGCTGCATCCCACCAACAGCTCAGGACAAGGGGCCACCAGGCACAGACAAAGCCCAGTGCACAGGCAGCAGGGAGTGTGGAGAGCCCCTGGGGCCCCACTCCCTGCCCTGGGCCTCAGGGCACACCATGCAGATCCCCTGCCTGCTCCTCTGCTCCTCTCCACCAGCTGCAGCCTCTTATCCTCAGGCCTTTGAGGAGCTGCTGAAGAGAGAGCTGGCACAAAGGAGGCATCAAATACAGGTGGCGACAAGAGTTACCCCACCACAGAGGGGCCAAGGCCAAGGGCACTAATTGCAGGGCACTCCCTGCCCCACTTCCACTCGCTGCCATCCATCCCACAGGTGGGTAGAAGAGAGCACCGGAGCTAGAGGCACTCCAGAAAGGCACCGTCTGCCATCAGGCTCACCTCCACGAGGAAAGCCATGGCGGGGATCTCCTGGCAGGACTCCTTGCTCTTGAGCAGCGCTGTCAGCCGTTGGAAGAGGAAAACACGTACGTGTCTTGGGGTCTTCCTCATCTCTCTGGCAGAGGGAAGAAGGCACTGTCAGTTCTGAGCAGCCCAGGCAAACCTGGGCTTCTGCGACTGCCCTCCCAAACCCTCTCACCAGTGCCCTATGGGCCATGACAGGCAGGGCAAGGCCACGGTTGTGCTCGGCTCTGGCAGCCAGCAGCACTGCCCAGCGTCATCAGGCTCCTTTTGCCAGGGGAGACTGGAAGAACACCCTTCCGGCCCTGAACTCCAGCCTTCCAACGTGACCCCTTTCCTGCCCCCTTGAGTCAGGCACCCCTGGGCTCTTCCAGGGGCACCTTGCCCCTTCCCTGGGGGCTGCCCTTGACGGGGCTGCCTGCACACACACACCCCGGGGCTCCTGTGGCACGAGCCCAGGCCCCACGGGAGGGGACTCCACGCCTTTGGGAGGGAACTGCTCCTGGCCATCCCCCTCTCTTGTGCCTCCCAACACCGCCTCTCCCCCAGCAGCTCGCAGAGCCTGGCAGCGATGGAGCCGGGGCTCCCTTGGCCGCTCAACTCGGCCAGGCCGCTGTCACAAGCGCTGAGGCTGCAGCCCCTTTCTTGGGGAGCTGGGCACCCCTGCGGGCTCGGTGGGGCACCGCATCTGCAGGGGAGAAATGCTGGGGCAGAGCGGGCACAAGGGGGCTCTCACCTGGCCAGCAAAGCCACTCCGCTGTGGTGGGTCTCAGCGCTGAGGAGCATGTCCCAGGCGCTCTTCCTCACCATGGCCAGCACCAGATTCTCATAGCCAGCATGGCAGAGCAGTGCTTTCATGGTCCGCACTGTTAACCTGTGTGCAGAGCAAACACCAGCTCACACTGGCACCCTGGCCCTGCCTCCAGGTCCGTGGCAGAGATGGTGGGGCTGGGATGGAGCACCTCACGGGGCTCGTGGGAGTGGACTCTTCCCCTCCGCATTCCTTCCAGCACATCTCAGCCTCTTCTGGTGTCAGCTCTGCGGTGAAGGAAATCTGGAATAGCAGCGCCAGGAAGAGCCGGGGGAAAAACTCCTCTAGCACCTGCAGGCAGGGGGGCTGCTGGAGGACCTCCTGTAGCGCTCTGGTTGCCTGCAGAAAAAGCCCAGAGACAGCTCTCGCTGCTGAGACGTCCCTGTTGCGCTGCCCGAGCTTGGGGGTGAGGCTCAGGCACTGCCCTGCACCTGGGGAGAAGCAGCAGTGCCTGCCCTGGCTGTGTGGCCTCCCTCACATGCTGTGCCTGTGCGCCCTGGGGGAGGTCAGGGCTTGGCGGTAGATGAGGAAGGGGAGAGGGCTCCCTGCCTCTTGCCTGCAGAGGCAAGCGCAGCCCTAGGAGAGAGCGAGGCTTCCTCCAGAAACTCACGGCCAGGGAAGAGACGTCCACGACATCCCCAGCCGAGGTTACTGTCTCATACAGCGGCCAGTCCTCCAGCACGCTGAGCAGCTCCTGCAGCACCCGCTCCGCAGCCGCGGGCTTCGACACCAGCACCCTCCACATGGCCGCGGCAGCACTGCAGGCCCAGAGCGCCCTGTCAGCGGGTGCCGCAGCCGCAGCGCCGTGGCCTGGGCAGCCCCACAGGGCCTGGGCTGGCCGCCAGCCCTGCCGCTGCCCGCTGCCCGCTGCCCGCTGCCCCGTGCCGGCAGCACCCAGCCGGCCCTGCCCCAGCAGGCACCACACCGCCAAGCTCAAGTCCCTTGTGGGGCAGGGAGGGAGCCAGGCGACCGGGCTCAGGGGCCCAAGGCAGCCAGGCTTGCTCAGCTCTGGCTGCTGCAGCCCTGCCTGAGGCAGCGGGGCTGGCACACGGGGACACCGGGAGGGCCCAGCCCCTCAGCAGAGTCCTGAAAATCTCCCTCTCCCCCGCAGCCCACACGGGACGAGCTCTAAGGCCTGCGGGGCCCCAAGCACTAGAGGCAGCAGGGCCCGTACCTGTCGCAGGATGGGGAACAGCGCAGCAGGCTCACAACCACCTCCTCGGGGTACGCGCAGGCCAGCTTGAGAAGAGCCCTGTCCAGGCTGCGCTGCGCAGACTCCTCCGTGATGGACAGCACGCTTCTCCACAGGCACCTCACCATCTCTGGCACCTGGAGGGCACACGGCTCCGAGTGGGGCTGCTGCCAGCCTGCAGCCATTTGCCCAGCTCCCACCCAGAACTTTGGCCTCAGAGGGTGTCGGGTGCCTGGCATGCCTGGACTCAGGGGAAAAACAATCTCCCAGAGGCCTCGAGCCTCAGCCACACCACCCACAGGCTACTTACATTCGCCAAAAGGGAGGCATCGTCCGTCACAAACACATCCAGCATGTGAGTAGCTGCCTGTGTGTCATAGGTGCTGCAGGCTCTCATGCCCCTGATGGCTGTGACGATGATATCGGCCCTCTCAGCGGGCTGGAGGTATTTCCCAAACAGCTATGGGAGAAAGGAGGGCAGCCAAGACGGATACATCACACCCAGGGTCCCAACAGCAGTGCCTGGCTGAGTAGCAAGTGGCCCTGGAGAGAGTCGTGGGGCAGTGCTGGCACAGAGACTCCTGGAGAGCCAGGAGCAGGGCTTCTGCTGGGCTGGGTGATGGCACTGGGCTGGAGCTGGATGGTTGGGGTCAGGGTCCCCATGCACTGGTCCTGCGGGGAACCAGAGCTCGCTGGGGGCAGGAGGGAAGCCTTTGGCTAGCCCCAACCCATGGGCAGTGCGAGCCCTCACCCAGTGACCGCAAGGCCCCATCAGCCTCACGCGTTAGCCATCCCTCTCTTCATCCAAGTCGCATGCTGACCCCACGGCTGGCAGCCCCAACCAGGGAGGTGCTCCTTACCCTGCTCATTTCGCTGGCATCCTTGCACCCTGAAAGCCAGAAGGGGTTCGCAGCTTCCCCGTCCCTTTGGAGCTGCAGGTGCTCTGGGCTATCCTGCAACAGCTCCCTGCCTGCACAAGAGGGGAAAAGCAGGGCGGTCAGCAGGAAGGCTGCAGAGGTGGAGATGGCCCACTGAGGGCATCAGGGAGGAATCTGCCCTGGCAGACAACGGGGGCATGCCAGGAAAGTCTGGGCGGCAGGACGCCCAGGGAGGGGCTGCGCCTGTTGCCAGGCGGGGGAAGGAGAAATGGCTTGCAAGAATACAGAAAGGCAGAAGGACTCTGATCAGATGGTCTGGTGTGAAGCAAGACAGCAGACCTCGGAGCAGCAGGTGCTGCTGAAGGTTTCCCAGGCCGCTGCTAAGCAGAACAGGGCTGAGTGTCTGTGGTCTGGCTGCCCGTGTGTGCAAGAACCCAGCCCAATGCAGCTTCTTACTCTCTTCCCGCAGCAGGAATCTGTACAGGTGCCAAAGAGCATCCGCTGCCCTGTGACTGCTCCCCTCGTCCTTGTAGGCGCAGCACAGGGTGAGATGCCCCACCAGCTGCCCCAGGATTGGCACATGCTGCTGGTCGAGGGAGGCAGAGCTGGCACTGGATCCTTGAAAGCAGCCGCGGGCCTGGGGGAGGGAGGTAGCGCTGACACCAGGCCTGAGGGGCAGCGCTTGGGTCAAAGCCCTGAACCCAGGCTCCATGCAGGGCTGCATCCCAGGTGAGCCAGAGCTTTGGTGGCCCCTTCTGGCCCTGGCTCCCAAAGCAGCTGCGCAGCAGCCCAGGGCACGGAGGGCTGCCAGACGCGCTGGGCCCACGGCATGCGCCCAGGGCAGGCCTGGCCTGCATGGGCCAGGGGCACCGCTGGCTCCTGAGAGAGCAGAGACCACAGGGCGAAGCCCAAAGAGGCAGGCCAAGATCTTAGCTCCAGGGCAGGCTCTTGCTGAGGGCCCTAACTTCTGCCCAGGCTTCTCTCAGAGGGAGCCCGCAGCTGCAGGGCACTCCGGGGAGCTGACAAGGGGTGAGGGGGGGGCTGGAGCTTCCCTGCACCACAGGCTCCTTACCGGCAGCAAGGAAGAACTGGTCAGGAGACCACTCAGCCTCGCAATGCGTCCCACGGCCCTCTCATGCACAGCTGCTCGCTGGCAGTCGGTGAAGGTCAGCAGGACCTGGGAGGAGAAAAGCTGCTGCTCTGCCCTGCGCCCTGACGGCTGCTCCAAGGCAGGCAGCTCTGCTAAACACCTGGCCACATTTACGCTTCGGCTCCTTGGAGCACGAGCAAAGGCTCTAAGGAGGTTCTTGCCTCCAGAGTCCCTCGCAGCCATGGCGCAAATGCCCCAGACGGGCCTGCTGCGGCCACACTGATAGCTGAAGGCCATGAGGGCTCCAAGAGCACTGTGGGGAACCCTGCTCCCATGAGGGAGCCAGGCCCCTCCCGGCAGCATGCTCTCCGCTGCTGCTGCTGGCAGGGGGGTCCACCTGAGGGGGGAACTTCCCTTACAAACGAGGGACTGGTCCTGGGACCCTTTCTCTTGGCAAATACCAGACCTGCAGGATGCTCTGCATCTCCAGGAGGCCAGAGGTCGGGGAGTAGAGCACCAGAACCTGCAGCATGTTGTCCATAGCATCCAGGGTCTGCGAGGGGGACAGAGGGTTGAGGTGCTTCTTCCCCATTGCCCCCTACCTGCCGGAGAGGGGCTGGAATTCCTCCTGCCGGAGGGGGACACCTCTGGTCCTGCGGAGCCCAGGGAGAGGCCCCAGGGCAGGGGAGCTGCCTGGCGGCACTGCCCGTTGGCCTGCGCAGGGCAAGGGGAAGAAGGGATGCAGGTGGGAAACCGAGCTGGCAGCCAGCCCTACCTTGGAGCTCACTCTCGTCTCTCAGCACAGGGCAGCCAGGCAGCAGCCCAGGCAGCCTGGCGGGCCTCTGCAACCCACGCAGCACATACCTTGGAGTAGAGGGCAGCATCCAGGCACTGCAGCTCCTCCCTTGGAGGCAGAGTGAAGACGCTGCAGAAGCAGGCATGCAGCAGGCTCTTCTTGTTCTCCAGAAGCAGCCCGACTTTGCTGCAAGCACAGAGAGGGGCCTGTCACTCCCTGGGGCTGGCAGCAGTACCTTCCTGCCCTGGGAAGGTGGACGCGCACCTGGGGGTGGGAGACCTGCGGGGGATACCTGCACTAGGTGGGGGAGCCCTATGGGCAGCCACCTCTTCCCCCCAGGATGCTGGCCAGGGACACAGGACACGCCTGGCAGGGAGAGGGCATCAGGCCCCATGTGCCTGCCTCACCCTTCTGGGGGAAGCCCAAGAGACATGGCGCAGTCCCAGGGCCCTCTCTGCCCTCCCATCTCCACCACTCTCGGGCCCAGCGCAAGCCCAGCAAATGGCACTGGGAGACTCCTCCAGGATGGGGGAAGCCTCCCAGCTAGGACTGGGGCCATCGGGCCATCTGATGGGGAGGCCCTGGCCAAGCCAGGGGCTGGGGCAGCTACCTCATTGCGCTGATGGCGAGCATGACTTGCTGCCGCACCACCGTGCCCAGGTGGTCAATGGGCTCCTCTTGCAGCAGCACCTGGAGAGCACAACCGGGATGGGCCATGGGAGCTGCCAGGGCCCAGCAAGCAGGCTGCAGGGCTGGCAGAGCCCGGGTGCCCCCACGCCACCACCGACACCCGGGGCAGCCCCCTCGTTGCCCAGGGCTCAGCTCCCCCGACTCCTCGGTGGCTCCTGCAGCCCCCGCAAGGGCTGTGGCCACGAGCCAGGGCCCCACACCTCCCTGTGCTCAGACACCCCCATCCTGCCCTCATCGCTGGGCCAGTGCCCCCTCCACCAGGCCTGCTGGCGGTCCCCTCTCCCCTCACCTCCAGCGACTCCGCCAGTTCCCATTTGCGCAGAAAAAGCTCCTCCCATAACACGGCATCGGAGCAGGCCCCTGTGCAGAGGGTGCAGACGCAGGCCAGAAACCACAGCTTCTCGGCCTCTCCCTGGTACCAGGAGCAGAGGGACAAAGAGAGCGCGTAAGAGGGGCAGGGGCAGGGCCAGCAGGACCAGAGCACTGCAGGGCCTGCAGCGACAGTGGGGCTCCACAGCCAGCAGCCCTCCGGGGGCTTCTGAGCGTGATGCAGCCCGAGGGACCCACCGGCAGAGGCGGGCACAGCCCCGAGGGGGATGGCGACACTCACCTCCCCTCGGTGATTGAAAAAGGCACGCACATACTGCATGGGTTCCATGTCCTCTCTGGGCAGAGCCAGGTGAGGAGCTGAGGGGAGGAAGAGAGCAGGCAGAGCTGCAGGGCTGGCAGCGAGAGGAGAGGAGACAGCCGAGCCCTCTGCCCCACCGCACACCTGCGGCCACGTGCACAGGCAGCCCCGGGCTGGGCACCTGCACCGGGGCACGGACACCGCGGCTCCCTGGGCTCGCCAGGCCTGGGAGGCGCCCAGCGAACGGGGCGCAGCGCTGCAGCGCTTTCAGGCCCCACGGCCCGGCACCCCCACAGCAGCCGGCTAGACAGCCAGGAGACCGGGGCAGAGCAGGGCGGGCTCGCAGCCCCCGGCCCTGCCCAGCCCAGCGGTGGCCCCTCACTCACCCATGGGCAGCGCCTGGGGCTCCCACCCCTCCTGGGGCTGCAGCTCACAGCTGCTTGCTGCAAGGGCCCCACCCTCCTCCTCCTCCTCCTCCTCCTTCTCCTCCGAGGCCACCCTGGGGCGGCTGGGGGGTCTCTCCGCCATCTTGGGCCACACGGCAAAAGCTCCGCGGGGCTCGAGGTGTCCCCCAGACATCTGCGGGAGAAAGGAGGGCAGCCCAGATAGATGCGGAGCACCCAGCGGTGCCCCCTCACTCAGCCGTTGGCAGCGCCTGGGGCGTGCGCACCTCGTGGGGCTGCAGCTCGCAGCTGCTCTCCGTAGGGACCCCACGGTCCTCAGCCTCCTCCTCCCAGGCCACCCTGGGGCGGCTGGGGGGTCTCTCCGCCATCCTAGGCGACGCGGCAAAGGCTCCGCGGGGCTGCCCGGGGACAAGAGGGAAAGGCCTGAGTGCACTCAGGGGGCTCCTTCGCCAGCCCCACGCACTCCCGTCCTCTCCCGTCACCGTCCTCCCGGACACTGCGGGGGCTGAGGCCGCAGGGGTGCCTGGCAACCCCGCGGGGTGTCACAGGAGCCCAGTCACAAAGGGCCCCACTGTCACCCTAGCGACGCTTGTCACCGGCCCGGGGAGGGGCAGGGTGGGTCCCCTCAGGGGGCGCAGGGCCAGCTCGCCCCCCCTGCTCTGGGACACCTCTGTTTGCCCTTGGGGTGCCCCAGGGCCCCCATGGCAGTCTGGTCCCCTCAGGGCTGCTCCTATCCTCGCCTGCTCCCCCCTGACCGTTGCTCGCTGCCCCTGTCCTCATGCACGCCAGTGAGCACCCCACGGGGACACACATGGCATGAGGTGCGAAGGGAACGAGCCCCGAAGGAAAGCTCTCCTCCACAGGGACCCTCTGGGCTGCTTCCTCACTGCTGCCACCCACCCCCTGGGGAGCAGAGCCAAACTCAGGGGTCTCCACCAGCAGCCTGGGGTCCCCGGGGCCCTCACACACCTCTGGGGCCTTTGAGTCCTCCCAAACCCTGACACTACTCAGGGCTCCAGAAGGGGTCCCCCATCTCCCTCACGCTGTGGGACTGTGGAGTGTTTGCCCTCGGGGGCCAGTGCCCCCAACCCCTGACCTGATCTGTGACAGGATCCAGGTGTCCGGGCCCTCCTGGTGTGCTGCAGGGGCCCTGCAGCCCTGCAGCCCTCTCCCACGGGGTGGGCAGTGGGGCTCCGCTCTCCCTGCCTCCCCTTTCTCAGGGAACAGGGGCAGAGACAGAGGCATCTTGAGGAGATCCCCTCCTTAGACCAGGAAAACAAAGCCCAAAACAGGGAAGGAAAGAAAGAGATTTAGAAAAGAACGGGGCAAAGAAAGGACACTGATCTTAGGGCTCCTTCAAGCAAAACCTTCACCTGGTTTCTTTCCAGCACTGCCGGGAGCAGCCTGGGCCGCCATCCTCCACCACAGGCACCCAGACAGGGTGTCTGGCAAAAAGGGAACAAATTAATCCACCGGGATCATGGCATAGGGTCACACTCATGCAGGGGACCAAACCTCCCACCCAGGACCCTGCTGCCAAGTGGCAATATGAGTGTCTGTGACAGGGTCCTTGCAGTGGTGTCCGCGGCTGAATCAGGAGAGACTCCCCGCACCATAGTTCTGCTCCATCCTTATGACCTACCTGCAGCAGTCGTCCTTGTAAGCTACCTCCATCTTTGTAACCTACCTGTAAGCTTGGGTGGCCAACCCAGCACATGCATGACCCATTGCTATTGATACACCTTAACTATGTACAAAAGCCTGTCTTAAGTGACCATTTCTGCAAGAACAATGTCTCCTGACTCTTTACACATGTCTAAACTGTGTCCAATTTGGTCACTTAGGCAGCAAGACCTACCCACGGGAGTCTTTAGGACATTCCACCCAGGATGGTAACCAACACATTTAAGCGTACACATTGGGCTAGACACAGCAGGAATTGCCTGAGGACATTTCTTAAACCGTCCAAAATTTCTACCTGGAGGGCTCTTGTAACAAGCAGTCGACTACTGAATTGTGAAGGGTCAGTCCATCTGTCCTTTGTCTCCAGCCACTCTCTTTTCTTGGAAGTTCAGATAACCAGCCGGGGAGTCCCTGGTCCACCACGGAAGTAACGGCCGATGTGAGCTGCGTGCACGTACAGCCTTGATGCCCAGCAGGACCACAATAAGTAAAGAATAAGTTGCATTTTTATCCTTACAACTCACTTTTAATTTCAGCCCTGTAGCTCTTGAAATATGAAGCATCTGAATTAGGCAGTGATGTCTGGGCAGAGGTTCATCTCAACCACCTTTTTGGTGCAAGAAATTTGGGCATCTGGTTAAGGGTAGCTGTGCGGGGCCTTTCATGGGTAGCTCTTACGATAGGATAGAAAGGCCTGTCTCAGCTTACTCTTAGGGGAACCTCGACATTGAGTTGGCACTCAAAGACTAATTTTTCAAAGATGGCAATTTAGGTGAAACAAATTTGTAGGTACAAATGAATGTGTCTATTTGTGGACAGGCAGAGGATTGAAAATGTAAGAAAAGACTTTTTCACTCTGAGGGTGGTTGAACACCGGAACAGGTTGCTGACAGAGGTTGTGGAGTCTCCAGTCTTGGAGCTATTCAAAACCCAACTGGACACGTCCCTGGGCAACCTGCTCTAGCTAACTCTGCTTGAGCAGGGGGTCAGGACAGATAATCCCCCGAGGTCTCTTCGAACCTCAGCTACTCTGTGATTCTGTCATTGGGTGGGTGGGAGTGCGAAGCGGGGAAGGTGCTTGCACTTCTCGGTCTAGTGAGGCAAGAGATCCTTTTATGCAAAATTGAGTCATTCTTGAAGTCACAGCAGTTTAGACATAAGAAAGGAATGAGATTGCAGTAGATAAAATGTTACGGTATTTCAAAATGCAATAAAGAACAAAACTTGGGGCTGTATTTTCTTGATGTGTATTCTCTTTAATGCTTCAATCCATAGGTTGTCCTGGCAAGAGCTTCTTAACCAAATACTCATATTTTATCTGTGAAAACCTTAATTGCGATGATGTGGAGTGGTACAGTGAAACGGTGCTGTGGTGAGGCAACAAAAGGTGCTGAACGAATAAAGATGGCAGTAAGAGTCAGAAAAATGCTTTTAGCAAGAAAGAAAAATAAGTCAGCAGCAGAAGCAGACGAAACTGAAAAACTACTCCTTTTGACACAATCCTGGTCTATGTTACTGACAGCGGAGATACACAAACACAAAGCACCCAGGAGCAAGGTCAGACCCTTGTCCCCCCTCCCCAGTCTGGGAAGTGCAAGTGAGTCCTAGGCCACAGTCTAATTACAAGAGAGAGGCACCATAACGTCCTTTGGGACTAAGGTGCTGCCTGTGCTAAGAGGACTAGAAACCTTCAGGCCCAGCAGGCAACAGCCACTTCTCTCGGCCTTTGAGCAGGAAACATCAGTAGCGAAGTATCCTCCTGGGGTGGGATTCGAGAGCTATGTGAGCCCCCAGGCTGACCCATTGGCTTGGGACTGGCAGGTAGGATGTGGGGCGGTAGGAGGATGGGACCCCCGCCCTCTTGGAGCATTGCTGGCACGCCATGGTGCCACGAGTGCCCGTGTATGGGCAGCCCTGGAGTCTATCTGCTGGGTGTCTCAGGGTTTGCGTTGCCTCCCGGAGAAGTTAGAGGACAAAGCAAAGACAGAGCAACGCGGGGCAGGCAGCAGGGGTTTCTGGAGCCCTGGCTTAGGTGATCTGTCCAAAGGCTAAGCATTTTAGGCACACCAGCCTGGTGAGGGGCTTAGGAACAAGGGCACGCAGAGGCTTCTGCACCACACCAAAAGGCCCATTGATGCTCCTGGATTGCAAAGCAAGTCAGCTGGAGGCCCCTGGGGCATGTCATAAGGCTCTTGGAGGGCCCTCAGTGCAGGGAAAGACCAAGCAAGTGATTTGGGGAATGCTGAGAAGTATTCGGAGAGCTCTTGGGCCGTCCTGCATTTGCCGCTTTACCCACCTCCTCGGCTTCTGGCAGCCAGTGCCCGCTGCAGCTGCTGGACAGGCACTGCTAGAAAAGCTTCCTCCCCCCGCCGGAGCGCTGCAGACCGGGCTGCTCCTCCCCAGCCACCGAGTCCTCAGGTGCCCAGGGGCCAAGCGGGGCTGGGTGCAGGGGCAGGCCATCTCACTGACTTCTGCTACGGCTTCCGCAGTGCTACAAAGGGACTGAGAGCCCTTCATTGCCCCCAACACTAGCACCGGCCGGGCTGGGCTCAGCACCTCCAGTGCAGTGAGAGCAGGATCTGGCCATCTGCTCTGGCCGTTGCAGGGGCAGAGAGGGCTGGAGCCAGGGCGGGCAACCCTGGCTGCCTGCTGCTGGCGCGGGGCTCTTGCCTGGGACACTCGGTGTGGTGTAGCCTGAATGGGAGGGCGAGAGGGCTTGGGTGGGACACGAACGCTTCTCCCTCTTCTTCCTCGCGCTGGCTATGGCCTGTGCAATCCCCGGCACCACAGCAGTGTTTCAGCAAAGCCCAGCATGCCCGCGACAGGCCTGGGGCTGCTCCTTGAGGCTCAGCCATGCTGGTGTTCTTCCCGTCCCTGGCCCCATGCAGCACAGGGGCTTTGCTCTGGGGTGGGACCCCCTGGGTGGGACCCCCGGGTGGGACCACCCCCCCACACACACCGCCCTGCCTGGGCTCAGCGCTCAGCCCGGCGGGAAATTTGCCATGCAAGCAGACTTCTCCTGACACCCCATCAGCTGTGCCAAAAGCATCCCCCCCCCTCCCTTCTCCTAGCCATCCCAGGGACCCTGCTAGCACAGCTCTCCTTGCTCCGCCACCAGCTCCTGCAGCAGCTAGTGCCAGCTGCCTCCCACTCTGGGGGGGTCAGGGCAGGGCTGCCCCACACCTGCCACCAGCCCCAGCCAGCCCTGATCCCCCTTCCTTCTTCTGCGCCCCGCTCCCCAGGGAAGGGACACCTTCAATCGGCCCCTGCACTCCAGTGCCTTCCCTTGCACTCCCTGGGGGGAGTGGGCAGCCCCATGCCTCCACCAAGGGCTGCGTGTGCAGGCGAGGGCAGCCCCAAGGGCTGCGTCAGCCCCCGTCTCCCTGCCGTGGCGCTGGGCACTACGGCACTTGCAGGGACCCACGCACACGGCCCTCGGGAGCCTGGGGCCCCGGTGGGGCTCCTCCGCCTCCAAGGTGCCCGCGCTGATGCTCCACACGTCTCTCCCGGGACTCGGAGACCAAGAGAGGGCCCCAGTGCAAGGGAAGAGCAGCAGAGGGCTGCGGGGACACGGACACCGCAGGCGCCGGGGCGTCCTGGAAAGCAGGCAAAGGGAGGCAGAGGGCAACGGCAGGCAGAGAGGAGGGCGGGAGAGAAGGCGTGCGGGGTGTTGGTGTCGCCTTCAGCGCTCGCACGGGCACTGCTGGTTCTGCCCTCCCCGAGGGCCGCAGGGGCAGCCCGGTGGAGAGCCAGAGCGGAGCAGTCGAGGGCAGTGGCCGCACGGGGCTGGGCGAGCTGCCGAGCCCGTGACACCGACTAGGGGGTTAGGGTCTAGTGAAGTGAAGTCCCCACTCTGCAGCACTGATGTACTGAGCACTGCTGGTTGCACAAGGGGCCCAGAGGCCTGATGCCTCCTGGATGGGCTGTGGTGATCTGCTTTATGCACAGCTATTTAGGGGCTCCTGCTTTTAATTCTGGCTGATCAGCAATAGTGATGGGGGGTGTTACAGCAGGGATCACCCTGATTGTGGCCATGGAGAAGAAGGGCCTTGAAGGAGAGAAACCACCAGGCATCAAACCCTCATCGGAAAGGTGTAAAATCTCTGGGCAAATAACATGCCATCGCTTTGAAGGGGCACGCTCAGCATCTTCCTGCTGTTACACTGGGCTTCTGCAGTCAGGGTGCCCGAAGAGCTCCGGCTGCAGAGAGGCTGGAGCCTCTCGTGCCTGTGCAGAGCTCGGGGCCCTGCTGCGCTGGTGCCTGCATGGGCAAATCCTGCGGGGCCTACCAGAGCATCCCAGCAGCCTGCTAACTCCTGGGCTCAGCCACACCAGGGGAAGCCAGCGCCAGCGAGGGGCCAGCTCATGCAGGGTCCTTCCTCATGCAGAAGAGGTCATGGCTTTGCAGGGCAGAACCCTGTCAAGACTGCTGCCATTCCTGACCCTGCTGTCCGGAGAAATGGGGTGCTTCTCTGACTGCTGGAAGGGGGGTATGTTGTGGCTGCCCCAGACTGCTGGAGAGTGTGTGTGCCCCCCCCCTCCCAGGGTGACCCCGATTCCTTCAGCACCTGACTTTTCCACCACTTCCTTTGCCCAAAGAAAAGACACTGAGCCGTGGTGAAGAGACAGGGCTGCTTCTTTGGGGAAAGCCCAGCAGAGGGGGGACTGGCAGCATAAGCCTGGGACGGGCTGGGCCTGAGGGCTGGAGCTGTCCTGCGGGCAGGGAGAGAGGCCAGGAACCCCCCGACTTCCCTGCACACTCAGGTGGCCGCTGCGGGCAGAGCAGCCTGGCATCAGGAGGCAGCCGAGCTCCAGCAGCAGACACGGCCACCACGCAGAGGACAGTGCCACCGCTCCCACGCTCTCCTCAGCCGGTAGCGCAGGCCTTCTGTGGTGCCTGGGGAGGGAGTCATCTTCCCTGGAGCTCTCAGGAGCAGGATGGTTTGCGTCGCCAGGGAACGGATGGACAGGCTGCTGTCCTCCTGCAAGCCTTGCAGGGCTGAGAGAGAAAGGAGCAGAGCAGAGATCAAGGCGCCGTGTCTGCACAGACGCCAGGCATCCCTTGCTGACGCAGCCAGTCCCACCCAGCTCTTCCCACAGCCAGGAGGCAGCAGGAGCAAGAAAGGGATGAGGTGGGAGTTGCTGGCCAGGACCGTCCCAAAGGCGCCTGAAATCTTCTCTCTACTCTACCCACAGCGGCCCTGCTCTGCACGGGCAGCAGAGCCCTCCTCGCCTGGGGCAGGGGTGGCAGCTCCCTGCCCAGCATCTGTCTGCCTCCCACCAGCCCTGCCTGACACCCTGCTGCCCTCACTCACCCGTGCAGATGTCCTCCAGCTTCTCCTTGCTCCGGCCCCTCAGGTGCTGCCCGACAAGCCCTAGGCACACACACACAGCCGCTCAGAAATCTGGCTCCCCAGCCCACCCCCAGCAGCACAGCTGCCTCCAGGCCCTGCCAGCCTGGCCACGCTCCCTCCTCCCTTTTGCAGCGCTGACGCCAGGGTGCTCCGCACTGCGTGCCACCCAAGGGCGTTGCTGTGAGGGCACAGCAGGAGGCTCCCAGCAGCCCCACACGTGTGGACAGAGATGGCGGAGGGTGACACGGAGCCCCCAGGCACCCAGGCCCTGCATCAGGCACACAGCAGCTGCAGCTGCAAGGCTGCTTCTTGCTGCTAGCGCAGCAGCCGGGGCTGGGACCAAGCTGCCCCGGGACAGAGAGGGACCCCAGGGGTTGGGACTCACCAGTGAACCTCACGGCTGCCTCTCGCAAGGACTCCTGCGGGCTCTCCAAGTACGTCAGGCTCTGGCTCAGGTACTCTTCTGCTCTTCTGCTGCCCCCCTCTAGCTGGGGAGGGCACAAGGGCACGGGCTTGGCGCACCCCCCCCTCACCCAGCCAGGCAGTCCCTGCGCCCAGGACCGGCCTCCCCGGCCTTGCCCTGCCAGGACGCTCATGGCTCCCACACACGAGCTGGGCAGTGCCGAGCTTCGGAGGGAGCAGAGGGCAGGCTGCTCCCCAGGCACGCTGAGGTGCCCTCCTGCTGCCAAGGCCCAGCTGGGCCAGGGGCTGCTTTAGCATCCCAGGGGGCAGCGAGGGCAGAGGAGCCTGGAGAAGAGCTCGCCAGGGCAGCGTGCTTGGAGAAGGGCAGCGTGAGTGCTGCTCCAGCCTGGCGGCTTTGGGTGCCAGCCAGGGCCAGGGGCACAGCTGCCTGCCCCACACACTGGGCATGGAGGGGGACAGGCCTTGCGCAGGCTGGCTCTGGGGGCTTTGGGGCCATTCTTACCAGGCACTCGCCGATCCTCCATGTCTGCGCTGTCTCAGCCAGGTGCCTGAGCTGCTTCCACTTCAGGAACTTGGCAGCGCCAAGGAGGGCTTCCCGAGAGGCCTGCACAGCAGCAGAGACGGGGAGGTGCCACTGCAGCCCAGGGGACAAGACCCTGCGTCCCCCTGCTCTTGGCAAGCCTCGGGGCCTTGCCTGGCCCACCATGGGAAGAGGCAGCAGCTGGGACCTGGGTCTGCCATGGGGTTCAATGTCCTGGGCAGAGATGGGGGGCAACCACCACCTCAAGCACCTCGTCCATTGCTGCTGCCTCGTGCCCCAGCTCCAGAGCTGGGTACCTGGGACGCAGGGCCCAGCCCCTCCCCTGACTGCATCTCCCTCCCTGGGGCTCTCCCCTCCCCAGGCTCGGGGGCTGGGGAACATGTTGGCTCCCCAAACCAGCTTGCAGGTGCTGCACCTCTGTGCAGCCCAAGGACACTGGGGCCACAGGGTGAACTCAGGGAGCAGGTGTCTCCTCCTCCTGGAGAGGGCTGGGCATGCCCCAGCCCAGCCGTCTCCAGGAGCCCTGGGCAGAGCACAGGGGCAAAAGGGATTGGGGGTCAAACCCCATCCTTGGACACCTGCAGGCACAGCTGGGAAGCTGGGGCTCTGCACCCTCCTCAGGCACTCAGGAGGTTGGGCCTCAAGGTGACCCATGTTCAGAGGGGCCCACTGCCAGCAGCCCTTGCTCCTGATGCTCACGCCCACCCAAAGGGGGTCACCCCTCAAAATGACCGCTCAGGGTAGACATCCATACCTGGGCCACACCTGGGCTCTCATCATGCAGATGGAAGAGCAGTGGGAGCAGGCTCTTGTGCACTTGCATCTTCAGCTGCTGGTTTTTGCTGCCCACTGCAGCCTCCACCACATCTCTGAAGACGTGCATGGAGAGTTTTCGCACACAGCCAGACTCCTGGAGGCAAGGAAGAGGGGACACCTCAGCACTGCCTGCTCCAAGCCCACAGTCAGCATAGGGGGCACTGTGGCTGATGGGGAGATGACGGTTTCTGACCCTCCCTCCGCACCAAGGAGCTGTGGGCCAGGTCTGCAGACCCTGCAAAATGGCCCCAAGCCCAGGCAGGGCAATGCAGTGCGCTTCTGTAACAGGCTGCAGCCAGGAGAGCACAGCTGGGGGAGACGTCTGTGCCTCAAACGGCTCCTCTGGCCCTGGCCACATGCCCCCGGTCACCCCCAGCCGAGGCCCAGAAGAGCTGCCCCAGGAGAGCCCTCCACAGTGCCTCCTGGGCGCATCCCGCCCACTCCAGGCCTCGCCTGCCTGCCCCGGGGAGAGGCGCGAGCTCGCGGTCTTGCCCAGCCACAGTGCCTAGCAGGGCCGTCGGGGTGCTGGGAGCAAGCCTCGGCCTGCAGACGGTCTGCCCAGGGGCTGGGGTGGGCATGCAATGCCTGGCACAGAGGCTGGGATCCCCCGGGGATGGGAGAAGCCGTGGGGGGGCTGCTAGGGGCTGCGGGGACATTGGCATTGTCGAGCGCGCGTTTCCAGGGAGGGGCAGCAGCAGGACAGGCTTCTCTGAGCTCTGCCTGCCTGGCCCTTCCGGGGAGCCTTTCTCCATCGCCCTGGGGCTCCACCAGTGCTCCCAGCTCAAGACGCCAGCAGAAAGAGGCAGCCATGGGGCACAGCTGCTCTCTCGCGCCCAGGCCTGCTCCTGGCTCTTTGGGCAGCACCTGCCCAGGCCTCGGGAAGGGCCGCAGGGGCCAAGCACAATACAGTTGCCCAGGGCACGGAGGGGGCTGCTTCGATGCAGTCCTGCAGCCCAGGACACCATGGGCAGCACAAGGCAATGATCCCAATTGCCACCAGGCAAAAAGGCTCCTGGCAGCGCCCGGGGCCTGTGGTGGGAAGCACAAATTCACACGCCGGGGGCACACGCACAGGGGAACACACCACAGCCGTGACCCTGCACACAGCCTCACAGACACACCAGCAGGGCCCCGGGCTCTCCCCCCAGCCTCACCTCATCAAAGAGCGGCAGGAGCTTCTCGGCCAGCAGCGGAGCGATGTGGGCAACCCTCCGTCCATCCGTGACAGGGACCACATTGCTGAACACCAGCAGGGCATTTGTGCTCATGTCCCTGTCCACGTCCTGCAGGTGCCTCATTACCAGTGGCCACAGGTACTGCATTTTGCTTACCTGTGGGAAACGCAACCTCATTTCCTGAAGCAATAAAAGACTGCCCTGGCAAAAATGCCGCCTTATTAGACACCACCTTCCCCTCTGGCTTCCCAGAAGCTGGCACAGCAATTACTGCAGCAACCTTCTGGCTGGCTGGGCTTACTGGCACATGGGCCTGAGCGGGTCTGGGGCATAGGGAGGGAGGAGAGGCCAACACAGTCTCCTCTGCACCTGACCAGTCGCCCTCTTCTCCGCCAGACTTGAATGGGCACCGTGGTTAGTAACCAATGCTGTCTGGAAACCTGCCCGGCCCGTGAGCAGTCCCAACCCTAGCAGGCTCCTTTCCCAGCGAGGCTCAGCGCTCCGTTGCCACGGCCCTGCGGACACCCACGGCTTGTGCACAGAGGCTGCAGCGCAGCGCAGACACCCCCAAGGTGGCACTCAGCACACGGTGGCCTCTGCAGAGTGGGGGCTGCTGCCTCGCGCCCCGGAAGCTGCCTGTGCCCAAAGCCTGGCCCCGCGCTCAGGCTCCCCCTCCACCTCGCAGCAGGATGCTCCCTCTGGGCACAGCACTCTCGCGACACAAACCGTCTGGAGATGGCTTGCTTGGTGCTGGCTCAAGATATCTACAGCATCCCCTGGCCAGCCCCACGCTGCCTGCACAGCTTCACCCGGCTATCCCCTGCTCACCATCTCCTGTCTCTTGCACAGCAGGACAAGGCCTCGGAGGGCCAGCCCACGCATCACTCTGCACTGACTCCGCAGAGACATCAAAAGGGTTCCCAGGAAA
This sequence comes from Dromaius novaehollandiae, assembly GCF_036370855.1. Lineage (NCBI taxonomy): Eukaryota > Metazoa > Chordata > Aves > Casuariiformes > Dromaiidae > Dromaius > Dromaius novaehollandiae. The sequence continues at coordinate 45,834,504 of NC_088104.1, forward strand.
TCGTCCTTGTCGCCAGGAAGGTCACTGCAGGCCAGCAGCTGAAACACACAGCACAGAGAAACTGGCAATGGCGGCAGGACTCCCTGCATCGGGCAGTGCTGCATCCCACCAACAGCTCAGGACAAGGGGCCACCAGGCACAGACAAAGCCCAGTGCACAGGCAGCAGGGAGTGTGGAGAGCCCCTGGGGCCCCACTCCCTGCCCTGGGCCTCAGGGCACACCATGCAGATCCCCTGCCTGCTCCTCTGCTCCTCTCCACCAGCTGCAGCCTCTTATCCTCAGGCCTTTGAGGAGCTGCTGAAGAGAGAGCTGGCACAAAGGAGGCATCAAATACAGGTGGCGACAAGAGTTACCCCACCACAGAGGGGCCAAGGCCAAGGGCACTAATTGCAGGGCACTCCCTGCCCCACTTCCACTCGCTGCCATCCATCCCACAGGTGGGTAGAAGAGAGCACCGGAGCTAGAGGCACTCCAGAAAGGCACCGTCTGCCATCAGGCTCACCTCCACGAGGAAAGCCATGGCGGGGATCTCCCGGCAGGACTCCTTGCTCTTGAGCAGCGCTGTCAGCCGTTGGAAGAGGAAAACACGTACGTGTCTTGGGGTCTTCCTCATCTCTCTGGCAGAGGGAAGAAGGCACTGTCAGTTCTGAGCAGCCCAGGCAAACCTGGGCTTCTGCGACTGCCCTCCCAAACCCTCTCACCAGTGCCCTATGGGCCATGACAGGCAGGGCAAGGCCACGGTTGTGCTCGGCTCTGGCAGCCAGCAGCACTGCCCAGCGTCATCAGGCTCCTTTTGCCAGGGGAGACTGGAAGAACACCCTTCCGGCCCTGAACTCCAGCCTTCCAACGTGACCCCTTTCCTGCCCCCTTGAGTCAGGCACCCCTGGGCTCTTCCAGGGGCACCTTGCCCCTTCCCTGGGGGCTGCCCTTGACGGGGCTGCCTGCACACACACACCCCGGGGCTCCTGTGGCACGAGCCCAGGCCCCACGGGAGGGGACTCCACGCCTTTGGGAGGGAACTGCTCCTGGCCATCCCCCTCTCTTGTGCCTCCCAACACCGCCTCTCCCCCAGCAGCTCGCAGAGCCTGGCAGCGATGGAGCCGGGGCTCCCTTGGCCGCTCAACTCGGCCAGGCCGCTGTCACAAGCGCTGAGGCTGCAGCCCCTTTCTTGGGGAGCTGGGCACCCCTGCGGGCTCGGTGGGGCACCGCATCTGCAGGGGAGAAATGCTGGGGCAGAGCGGGCACAAGGGGGCTCTCACCTGGCCAGCAAAGCCACTCCGCTGTGGTGGGTCTCAGCGCTGAGGAGCATGTCCCAGGCGCTCTTCCTCACCATGGCCAGCACCAGATTCTCATAGCCAGCATGGCAGAGCAGTGCTTTCATGGTCCGCACTGTTAACCTGTGTGCAGAGCAAACACCAGCTCACACTGGCACCCTGGCCCTGCCTCCAGGTCCGTGGCAGAGATGGTGGGGCTGGGATGGAGCACCTCACGGGGCTCGTGGGAGTGGACTCTTCCCCTCCGCATTCCTTCCAGCACATCTCAGCCTCTTCTGGTGTCAGCTCTGCGGTGAAGGAAATCTGGAATAGCAGCGCCAGGAAGAGCCGGGGGAAAAACTCCTCTAGCACCTGCAGGCAGGGGGGCTGCTGGAGGACCTCCTGTAGCGCTCTGGTTGCCTGCAGAAAAAGCCCAGAGGCAGCTCTCGCTGCTGAGACGTCCCTGTTGCGCTGCCCGAGCTTGGGGGTGAGGCTCAGGCACTGCCCTGCACCTGGGGAGAAGCAGCAGTGCCTGCCCTGGCTGTGTGGCCTCCCTCACATGCTGTGCCTGTGCGCCCTGGGGGAGGTCAGGGCTTGGCGGTAGATGAGGAAGGGGAGAGGGCTCCCTGCCTCTTGCCTGCAGAGGCAAGCGCAGCCCTAGGAGAGAGCGAGGCTTCCTCCAGAAACTCACGGCCAGGGAAGAGACGTCCACGACATCCCCAGCCGAGGTTACTGTCTCATACAGCGGCCAGTCCTCCAGCACGCTGAGCAGCTCCTGCAGCACCCGCTCCGCAGCCGCGGGCTTCGACGCCAGCACCCTCCACATGGCCGCGGCAGCACTGCAGGCCCAGAGCGCCCTGTCAGCGGGTGCCGCAGCCGCAGCGCCGTGGCCTGGGCAGCCCCACAGGGCCTGGGCTGGCCGCCAGCCCTGCCGCTGCCCGCTGCCCGCTGCCCGCTGCCCGCTGCCCACTGCCCCGTGCCGGCAGCACCCAGCCGGCCCTGCCCCAGCAGGCACCACACCGCCAAGCTCAAGTCCCTTGTGGGGCAGGGAGGGAGCCCAAGGCAGCCAGGCTTGCTCAGCTCTGGCTGCTGCAGCCCTGCCTGAGGCAGCGGGGCTGGCACACGGGGACACCGGGAGGGCCCAGCCCCTCAGCAGAGTCCTGAAAAATCTCCCTCTCCCCCGCAGCCCACACGGGACGAGCTCTAAGGCCTGCGGGGCCCCAAGCACTAGAGGCAGCAGGGCCCGTACCTGTCGCAGGATGGGGAACAGCGCAGCAGGCTCACAACCACCTCCTCGGGGTACGCGCAGGCCAGCTTGAGAAGGGCCCTGTCCAGGCTGTGCTGCGCAGACTCCTCCGTGATGGACAGCACGCTTCTCCACAGGCACCTCACCATCTCTGGCACCTGGAGGGCACACGGCTCCGAGTGGGGCTGCTGCCAGCCTGCAGCCATTTGCCCAGCTCCCACCCAGAACTTTGGCCTCAGAGGGTGTCGGGTGCCTGGCATGCCTGGACTCAGGGGAAAAACAATCTCCCAGAGGCCTCGAGCCTCAGCCACACCACCCACAGGCTACTTACATTCGCCAAAAGGGAGGCATCGTCCGTCACAAACACATCCAGCATGTGAGTAGCTGCCTGTGTGTCATAGGTGCTGCAGGCTCTCATGCCCCTGATGGCTGTGACGATGATATCGGCCCTCTCAGCGGGCTGGAGGTATTTCCCAAACAGCTATGGGAGAAAGGAGGGCAGCCAAGACGGATACATCACACCCAGGGTCCCAACAGCAGTGCCTGGCTGAGTAGCAAGTGGCCCTGGAGAGAGTCGTGGGGCAGTGCTGGCACAGAGACTCCTGGAGAGCCAGGAGCAGGGCTTCTGCTGGGCTGGGTGATGGCACTGGGCTGGAGCTGGATGGTTGGGGTCAGGGTCCCCATGCACTGGTCCTGCGGGGAACCAGAGCTCGCTGGGGGCAGGAGGGAAGCCTTTGGCTAGCCCCAACCCATGGGCAGTGCGAGCCCTCACCCAGTGACCGCAAGGCCCCATCAGCCTCACGCGTTAGCCATCCCTCTCTTCATCCAAGTCGCATGCTGACCCCACGGCTGGCAGCCCCAACCAGGGAGGTGCTCCTTACCCTGCTCATTTCGCTGGCATCCTTGCACCCTGAAAGCCAGAAGGGGTTCGCAGCTTCCCCGTCCCTTTGGAGCTGCAGGTGCTCTGGGCTATCCTGCAACAGCTCCCTGCCTGCACAAGAGGGGAAAAGCAGGGCGGTCAGCAGGAAGGCTGCAGAGGTGGAGATGGCCCACTGAGGGCATCAGGGAGGAATCTGCCCTGGCAGACAACGGGGGCATGCCAGGAAAGTCTGGGCGGCAGGACGCCCAGGGAGGGGCTGCGCCTGTTGCCAGGCGGGGGAAGGAGAAATGGCTTGCAAGAATACAGAAAGGCAGAAGGACTCTGATCAGATGGTCTGGTGTGAAGCAAGACAGCAGACCTCGGAGCAGCAGGTGCTGCTGAAGGTTTCCCAGGCCGCTGCTAAGCAGAACAGGGCTGAGTGTCTGTGGTCTGGCTGCCCGTGTGTGCAAGAACCCAGCCCAATGCAGCTTCTTACTCTCTTCCCGCAGCAGGAATCTGTACAGGTGCCAAAGAGCATCCGCTGCCCTGTGACTGCTCCCCTCGTCCTTGTAGGCGCAGCACAGGGTGAGATGCCCCACCAGCTGCCCCAGGATTGGCACATGCTGCTGGTCGAGGGAGGCAGAGCTGGCACTGGATCCTTGAAAGCAGCCGCGAGCCTGGGGGAGGGAGGTAGCGCTGACACCAGGCCTGAGGGGCAGCGCTTGGGTCAAAGCCCTGAACCCGGGCTCCATGCAGGGCTGCATCCCAGGTGAGCCAGAGCTTTGGTGGCCCCTTCTGGCCCTGGCTCCCAAAGCAGCTGCGCAGCAGCCCAGGGCACGGAGGGCTGCCAGACGCGCTGGGCCCACGGCATGCGCCCAGGGCAGGCCTGGCCTGCATGGGCCAGGGGCACCGCCGGCTCCTGAGAGAGCAGAGACCACAGGGCGAAGCCCAAAGAGGCAGGCCAAGATCTTAGCTCCAGGGCAGGCTCTTGCTGAGGGCCCTAACCTCTGCCCAGGCTTCCCTCAGAGGGAGCCCGCAGCTGCAGGGCACTCCGGGGAGCTGACAAGGGGTGAGGGGGGGGCTGGAGCTTCCCTGCACCACAGGCTCCTTACCGGCAGCAAGGAAGAACTGGTCAGGAGACCACTCAGCCTCGCAATGCGTCCCACGGCCCTCTCATGCACAGCTGCTCGCTGGCAGTCGGTGAAGGTCAGCAGGACCTGGGAGGAGAAAAGCTGCTGCTCTGCCCTGCGCCCTGACGGCTGCTCCAAGGCAGGCAGCTCTGCTAAACACCTGGCCACATTTACGCTTCGGCTCCTTGGAGCACGAGCAAAGGCTCTAAGGAGGTTCTTGCCTCCAGAGTCCCTCGCAGCCATGGCGCAAATGCCCCAGACGGGCCTGCTGCGGCCACACTGATAGCTGAAGGCCATGAGGGCTCCAAGAGCACTGTGGGGAACCCTGCTCCCATGAGGGAGCCAGGCCCCTCCCGGCAGCATGCTCTCCGCTGCTGCTGCTGGCAGGGGGGTCCACCTGAGGGGGGAACTTCCCTTACAAATGAGGGACTGGTCCTGGGACCCTTTCTCTTGGCAAATACCAGACCTGCAGGATGCTCTGCATCTCCAGGAGGCCAGAGGTCGGGGAGTAGAGCACCAGAACCTGCAGCATGTTGTCCATAGCATCCAGGGTCTGCGAGGGGGACAGAGGGTTGAGGTGCTTCTTCCCCATTGCCCCCTACCTGCCGGAGAGGGGCTGGAATTCCTCCTGCCGGAGGGGGACACCTCTGGTCCTGCGGAGCCCAGGGAGAGGCCCCAGGGCAGGGGAGCTGCCTGGCGGCACTGCCCGTTGGCCTGCGCAGGGCAAGGGGAAGAAGGGATGCAGGTGGGAAACCGAGCTGGCAGCCAGCCCTACCTTGGAGCTCACTCTCGTCTCTCAGCACAGGGCAGCCAGGCAGCAGCCCAGGCAGCCTGGCGGGCCTCTGCAACCCACGCAGCACATACCTTGGAGTAGAGGGCAGCATCCAGGCACTGCAGCTCCTCCCTTGGAGGCAGAGTGAAGACGCTGCAGAAGCAGGCATGCAGCAGGCTCTTCTTGTTCTCCAGAAGCAGCCCGACTTTGCTGCAAGCACAGAGAGGGGCCTGTCACTCCCTGGGGCTGGCAGCAGTACCTTCCTGCCCTGGGAAGGTGGACGCGCACCTGGGGGTGGGAGACCTGCGGGGGATATCTGCACTAGGTGGGGGAGCCCTATGGGCAGCCACCTCTTCCCCCCAGGATGCTGGCCAGGGACACAGGACACGCCTGGCAGGGAGAGGGCATCAGGCCCCATGTGCCTGCCTCACCCTTCTGGGGGAAGCCCAAGAGACATGGCGCAGTCCCAGGGCCCTCTCTGCCCTCCCATCTCCACCACTCTCGGGCCCAGCGCAAGCCCAGCAAATGGCACTGGGAGACTCCTCCAGGATGGGGGAAGCCTCCCAGCTAGGACTGGGGCCATCGGGCCATCTGATGGGGAGGCCCTGGCCAAGCCAGGGGCTGGGGCAGCTACCTCATTGCGCTGATGGCGAGCATGACTTGCTGCCGCACCACCGTGCCCAGGTGGTCGATGGGCTCCTCTTGCAGCAGCACCTGGAGAGCACAACCGGGATGGGCCATGGGAGCTGCCAGGGCCCAGCAAGCAGGCTGCAGGGCTGGCAGAGCCCGGGTGCCCCCACGCCACCACCGACACCCGGGGCAGCCCCCTCGTTGCCCAGGGCTCAGCTCCCCCGACTCCTCGGTGGCTCCTGCAGCCCCCGCAAGGGCTGTGGCCACGAGCCAGGGCCCCACACCTCCCTGTGCTCAGACACCCCCATCCTGCCCTCATCGCTGGGCCAGTGCCCCCTCCACCAGGCCTGCTGGCGGTCCCCTCTCCCCTCACCTCCAGCGACTCCGCCAGTTCCCATTTGCGCAGAAAAAGCTCCTCCCATAACACGGCATCGGAGCAGGCCCCTGTGCAGAGGGTGCAGACGCAGGCCAGAAACCACAGCTTCTCGGCCTCTCCCTGGTACCAGGAGCAGAGGGACAAAGAGAGCGCGTAAGAGGGGCAGGGGCAGGGCCAGCAGGACCAGAGCACTGCAGGGCCTGCAGCGACAGTGGGGCTCCACAGCCAGCAGCCCTCCGGGGGCTTCTGAGCGTGGTGCAGCCCGAGGGACCCACCGGCAGAGGCGGGCACAGCCCCGAGGGAGATGGCGACACTCACCTCCCCTCGGTGATTGAAAAAGGCACGCACATACTGCATGGGTTCCATGTCCTCTCTGGGCAGAGCCAGGTGAGGAGCTGAGGGGAGGAAGAGAGCAGGCAGAGCTGCAGGGCTGGCAGCGAGAGGAGAGGAGACAGCCGAGCCCTCTGCCCCACCGCACACCTGCGGCCACGCGCACAGGCAGCCCCGGGCTGGGCACCTGCACCGGGGCACGGACACCGCGGCTCCCTGGGCTCGCCAGGCCTGGGAGGTGCCCAGCGGATGGGGCGCAGCGCTGCAGCGCTTTCAGGCCCCACGGCCCGGCACCCCCACAGCAGCCGGCTAGACAGCCAGGAGACCGGGGCAGAGCAGGGCGGGCTCACAGCCCCCGGCCCTGCCCAGCCCAGCGGTGGCCCCTCACTCACCCGTGGGCAGCGCCTGGGGCTCCCACCCCTCCTGGGGCTCCAGCTCACAGCTGCTTGCTGCAAGGGCCCCACCCTCCTCCTCCTCCTCCTCCTCCTTCTCCTCCGAGGCCACCCTGGGGCGGCTGGGGGGTCTCTCCGCCATCTTGGGCCACACGGCAAAAGCTCCGCAGGGCTCGAGGTGTCCCCCAGACATCTGCAGGAGAAAGGAGGGCAGCCCAGATAGATGCGGAGCACCCAGCGGTGCCCCCTCACTCAGCCGTTGGCAGCGCCTGGGGCGTGCGCACCTCGTGGGGCTGCAGCTCGCAGCTGCTCTCCGTAGGGACCCCACGGTCCTCAGCCTCCTCCTCCCAGGCCACCCTGGGGCGGCTGGGGGGTCTCTCCGCCATCTTGGGCCACGCGGCAAAGGCTCCGCGGGGCTCGAGGTGTCCCCCAGACATCTGCGGGAGAAAGGAGGGCAGCCCAGATAGATGCGGAGCACCCAGCAGTGCCCCCTCACTCAGCCGTTGGCAGTGCCTGGGGCGTGCGCACCTCGTGGGGCTGCAGCTCGCAGCTGCTCTCCGTAGGGACCCCACGGTCCTCAGCCTCCTCCTCCCAGGCCACCCTGGGGCGGCTGGGGGGTCTCTCCGCCATCCTAGGCGACGCGGCAAAGGCTCCGCGGGGCTGCCCGGGGACAAGAGGGAAAGGCCTGAGTGCACTCAGGGGGCTCCTTTGCCAGCCCCACGCACTCCCGTCCTCTCCCGTCACCGTCCTCCCGGACACTGCGGGGGCTGAGGCCGCAGGGGTGCCTGGCAACCCCGCGGGGTGTCACAGGAGCCCAGTCACAAAGGGCCCCACTGTCACCCTAGCGACCCTTGTCACCGGCCCGGGGAGGGGCAGGGTGGGTCCCCTCAGGGGGCGCAGGGCCAGCTCGCCCCCCCTGCTCTGGGACACCTCTGTTTGCCCTTGGGGTGCCCCAGGGCCCCCATGGCAGTCTGGTCCCCTCAGGGCTGCTCCTATCCTCGCCTGCTCCCCCCTGACCGTTGCTCGCTGCCCCTGTCCTCATGCACGCCAGTGAGCACCCCACGGGGACACACATGGCATGAGGTGCAAAGGGAACGAGCCCCGAAGGAAAGCTCTCCTCCACAGGGACCCTCTGGGCTGCTTCCTCACTGCTGCCACCCACCCCCTGGGGAGCAGAGCCAAACTCAGGGGTCTCCACCAGCAGCCTGGGGTCCCCGGGGCCCTCACACACCTCTGGGGCCTTTGAGTCCTCCCAAACCCTGACACTACTCAGGGCTCCAGAAGGGGTCCCCCATCTCCCTCACGCTGTGGGACTGTGGAGTGTTTGCCCTCGGGGGCCAGTGCCCCCAACCCCTGACCTGATCTGTGACAGGATCCAGGTGTCCGGGCCCTCCTGGTGTGCTGCAGGGGCCCTGCAGCCCTGCAGCCCTCTCCCACGGGGTGGGCAGTGGGGCTCCGCTCTCCCTGCCTCCCCTTTCTCAGGGAACAGGGGCAGAGACAGAGGCATCTTGAGGAGATCCCCTCCTTAGACCAGGAAAACAAAGCCCAAAACAGGGAAGGAAAGAAAGAGATTTAGAAAAGAACGGGGCAAAGAAAGGACACTGATCTTAGGGCTCCTTCAAGCAAAACCTTCACCTGGTTTCTTTCCAGCACTGCCGGGAGCAGCCTGGGCCGCCATCCTCCACCACAGGCACCCAGACAGGGTGTCTGGCAAAAAGGGAACAAATTAATCCACCGGGATCATGGCATAGGGTCACACTCATGCAGGGGACCAAACCTCCCACCCAGGACCCTGCTGCCAAGTGGCAATATGAGTGTCTGTGACAGGGTCCTTGCAGTGGTGTCCGCGGCTGAATCAGGAGAGACTCCCCGCACCATAGTTCTGCTCCATCCTTATGACCTACCTGCAGCAGTCGTCCTTGTAAGCTACCTCCATCTTTGTAACCTACCTGTAAGCTTGGGTGGCCAACCCAGCACATGCATGACCCATTGCTATTGATACACCTTAACTACGTACAAAAGCCTGTCTTAAGTGACCATTTCTGCAAGAACAATGTCTCCTGACTCTTTACACATGTCTAAACTGTGTCCAATTTGGTCACTTAGGCAGCAAGACCTACCCACGGGAGTCTTTAGGACATTCCACCCAGGATGGTAACCAACACATTTAAGCGTACACATTGGGCTAGACACAGCAGGAATTGCCTGAGGACATTTCTTAAACCGTCCAAAATTTCTACCTGGAGGGCTCTTGTAACAAGCAGTCGACTACTGAATTGTGAAGGGTCAGTCCATCTGTCCTTTGTCTCCAGCCACTCTCTTTTCTTGGAAGTTCAGATAACCAGCCGGGGAGTCCCTGGTCCACCACGGAAGTAACGGCCGATGTGAGCTGCGTGCACGTACAGCCTTGATGCCCAGCAGGACCACAATAAGTAAAGAATAAGTTGCATTTTTATCCTTACAACTCACTTTTAATTTCAGCCCTGTAGCTCTTGAAATATGAAGCATCTGAATTAGGCAGTGATGTCTGGGCAGAGGTTCATCTCAACCACCTTTTTGGTGCAAGAAATTTGGGCATCTGGTTAAGGGTAGCTGTGCGGGGCCTTTCATGGGTAGCTCTTACGATAGGATAGAAAGGCCTGTCTCAGCTTACTCTTAGGGGAACCTCGACATTGAGTTGGCACTCAAAGACTAATTTTTCAAAGATGGCAATTTAGGTGAAACAAATTTGTAGGTACAAATGAATGTGTCTATTTGTGGACAGGCAGAGGATTGAAAAAGTAAGAAAAGACTTTTTCACTCTGAGGGTGGTTGAACACCGGAACAGGTTGCTGACAGAGGTTGTGGAGTCTCCAGTCTTGGAGCTATTCAAAACCCAACTGGACACATCCCTGGGCAACCTGCTCTAGCTAACTCTGCTTGAGCAGGGGGTCAGGACAGATAATCCCCCGAGGTCTCTTCGAACCTCAGCTACTCTGTGATTCTGTCATTGGGTGGGTGGGGGTGCGAAGCGGGGAAGGTGCTTGCACTTCTCGGTCTAGTGAGGCAAGAGATCCTTTTATGCAAAATTGAGTCATTCTTGAAGTCACAGCAGTTTAGACATAAGAAAGGAATGAGATTGCAGTAGATAAAATGTTACGGTATTTCAAAATGCAATAAAGAACAAAACTTGGGGCTGTATTTTCTTGATGTGTATTCTCTTTAATGCTTCAATCCATAGGTTGTCCTGGCAAGAGCTTCTTAACCAAATACTCATATTTTATCTGTGAAAACCTTAATTGCGATGATGTGGAGTGGTACAGTGAAACGGTGCTGTGGTGAGGCAACAAAAGGTGCTGAACGAATAAAGATGGCAGTAAGAGTCAGAAAAATGCTTTTAGCAAGAAAGAAAAATAAGTCAGCAGCAGAAGCAGACGAAACTGAAAAACTACTCCTTTTGACACAATCCTGGTCTATGTTACTGACAGCGGAGATACACAAACACAAAGCACCCAGGAGCAAGGTCAGACCCTTGTCCCCCCTCCCCAGTCTGGGAAGTGCAAGTGAGTCCTAGGCCACAGTCTAATTACAAGAGAGAGGCACCATAACGTCCTTTGGGACTAAGGTGCTGCCTGTGCTAAGAGGACTAGAAACCTTCAGGCCCAGCAGGCAACAGCCACTTCTCTCGGCCTTTGAGCAGGAAACATCAGTAGCGAAGTATCCTCCTGGGGTGGGATTCGAGAGCTATGTGAGCCCCCAGGCTGACCCATTGGCTTGGGACTGGCAGGTAGGATGTGGGGCGGTAGGAGGATGGGACCCCCGCCCTCTTGGAGCATTGCTGGCACGCCATGGTGCCACGAGTGCCCGTGTATGGGCAGCCCTGGAGTCTATCTGCTGGGTGTCTCAGGGTTTGCGTTGCCTCCCAGAAAAGTTAGAGGACAAAGCAAAGACAGAGCAACGCGGGGCAGGCAGCAGGGGTTTCTGGAGCCCTGGCTTAGGTGATCTGTCCAAAGGCTAAGCATTTTAGGCACACCAGCCTGGTGAGGGGCTTAGGAACAAGGGCACGCAGAGGCTTCTGCACCACACCAAAAGGCCCATTGATGCTCCTGGATTGCAAAGCAAGTCAGCTGGAGGCCCCTGGGGCATGTCATAAGGCTCTTGGAGGGCCCTCAGTGCAGGGAAAGACCAAGCAAGTGATTTGGGGAATGCTGAGAAGTATTCGGAGAGCTCTTGGGCCGTCCTGCATTTGCCGCTTTACCCACCTCCTCGGCTTCTGGCAGCCAGTGCCCGCTGCAGCTGCTGGACAGGCACTGCTAGAAAAGCTTCCTCCCCCCGCCGGAGCGCTGCAGACCGGGCTGCTCCTCCACAGCCACCAAGTCCTCAGGTGCCCAGGGGCCAAGCGGGGCTGGGTGCAGGGGCAGGCCATCTCACTGACTTCTGCTACGGCTTCCGCAGTGCTACAGAGGGACTGAGAGCCCTTCATTGCCCCCAACACAAGCACCGGCCGGGCTGGGCTCAGCACCTCCAGTGCAGTGAGAGCAGGATCTGGCCATCTGCTCTGGCCGTTGCAGGGGCAGAGAGGGCTGGAGCCAGGGCGGGCACCCCTGGCTGCCTGCTGCTGGCGCGGGGCTCTTGCCTGGGACACTCGGTGTGGTGCAGCCTGAATGGGAGGGCGAGAGGGCTTGGGTGGGACACGAACGCTTCTCCCTCTTCTTCCTCGCGCTGGCTATGGCCTGTGCAATCCCCGGCACCACAGCAGTGTTTCAGCAAAGCCCAGCATGCCCGCGACAGGCCTGGGGCTGCTCCTTGAGGCTCAGCCATGCTGGTGTTCTTCCCGTCCCTGGCCCCATGCAGCACAGGGGCTTTGCTCTGGGGTGGGACCCCCTGGGTGGGACCCCTGGGTGGGACCACCCCCCACACACACACCGCCCTGCCTGGGCTCAGCGCTCAGCCCGGCGGGAAATTTGCCATGCAAGCAGACTTCTCCTGACACCCCATCAGCTGTGCCAAAAGCATCCCCCCCCCCCCTCCCTTCTCCTAGCCATCCCAGGGACCCTGCTAGCACAGCTCTCCTTGCTCCGCCACCAGCTCCTGCAGCAGCTAGTGCCAGCTGCCTCCCACTCTGGGGGGGGTCAGGGCAGGGCTGCCCCACACCTGCCACCAGCCCCAGCCAGCCCTGATCCCCCTTCCTTCTTCTGCGTCCCGCTCCCCAGGGAAGGGACACCTTCAATCGGCCCCTGCACCCCAGTGCCTTCCCTTGCACTCCCTGGGGGGAGTGGGCAGCCCCATGCCTCCACCAAGGGCTGCGTGTGCAGGCGAGGGCAGCCCCAAGGGCTGCGTCAGCCCCCGTCTCCCTGCCGTGGCGCTGGGCACTACGGCACTTGCAGGGACCCACGCACACGGCCCTCGGGAGCCTGGGGCCCCGGTGGGGCTCCTCCGCCTCCAAGGTGCCCGCGCTGATGCTCCACACGTCTCTCCCGGGACTCGGAGACCAAGAGAGGGCCCCAGTGCAAGGGAAGAGCAGCAGAGGGCTGCGGGGACACGGACACCGCAGGCGCCGGGGCGTCCTGGAAAGCAGGCAGAGGGAGGCAGAGGGCAACGGCAGGCAGAGAGGAGGGCGGGAGAGAAGGCGTGCGGGGTGTTGGTGTCGCCTTCAGCGCTCGCACGGGCACTGCTGGTTCTGCCCTCCCCGAGGGCCGCAGGGGCAGCCCGGTGGAGAGCCAGAGCCGAGCGGTCGAGGGCAGCGGCCGCACGGGGCTGGGCGAGCTGCCGAGCCCGTGACACCGACTAGGGGGTTAGGGTCTAGTGAAGTGAAGTCCCCACTCTGCAGCACTGATGTACTGAGCACCGCTGGTTGCACAAGGGGCCCAGAGGCCTGATGCCTCCTGGATGGGCTGTGGTGATCTGCTTTATGCACAGCTATTTAGGGGCTCCTGCTTTTAATTCTGGCTGATCAGCAATAGTGATGGGGGGTGTTACAGCAGGGATCACCCTGATTGTGGCCATGGAGAAGAAGGGCCTTGAAGGAGAGAAACCACCAGGCATCAAACCCTCATCGGAAAGGTGTAAAATCTCTGGGCAAATAACATGCCATCGCTTTGAAGGGGCACGCTCAGCATCTTCCTGCTGTTACACTGGGCTTCTGCAGTCAGGGTGCCCGAAGAGCTCCGGCTGCAGAGGGGCTGGAGCCTCTCGTGCCTGTGCAGAGCTCGGGGCCCTGCTGCGCTGGTGCCTGCATGGGCAAATCCTGCGGGGCCTACCAGAGCATCCCAGCAGCCTGCTAACTCCTGGGCTCAGCCACACCAGGGGAAGCCAGCGCCAGCGAGGGGCCAGCTCATGCAGGGTCCTTCCTCATGCAGAAGAGGTCATGGCTTTGCAGGGCAGAACCCTGTCAAGACTGCTGCCATTCCTGACCCTGCTGTCCGGAGAAATGGGGTGCTTCTCTGACTGCTGGAAGGGGGGTATGTTGTGGCTGCCCCAGACTGCTGGAGAGTGTGTGTGCCCTCCCCCTCCCAGGGTGACCCCGATTCCTTCAGCACCTGACTTTTCCACCACTTCCTTTGCCCAAAGAAAAGACACTGAGCCGTGGTGAAGAGACAGGGCTGCTTCTTTGGGGAAAGCCCAGCAGAGGGGGGACTGGCAGCATAAGCCTGGGACGGGCTGGGCCTGAGGGCTGGAGCTGTCCTGCGGGCAGGGAGAGAGGCCAGGAACCCCCCGACTTCCCTGCACACTCAGGTGGCCGCTGCGGGCAGAGCAGCCTGGCATCAGGAGGCAGCCGAGCTCCAGCAGCAGACACGGCCACCGCGCAGAGGACAGTGCCACCGCTCCCACGCTCTCCTCAGGCGGTAGCGCAGGCCTTCTGTGGTGCCTGGGGAGGGAGTCATCTTCCCTGGAGCTCTCAGGAGCAGGATGGTTTGCGTCGCCAGGGAACGGATGGACAGGCTGCTGTCCTCCTGCAAGCCTTGCAGGGCTGAGAGAGAAAGGAGCAGAGCAGAGATCAAGGCGCCGTGTCTGCACAGACGCCAGGCATCCCTTGCTGACGCAGCCAGTCCCACCCAGCTCTTCCCACAGCCAGGAGGCAGCAGGAGCAAGAAAGGGATGAGGTGGGAGTTGCTGGCCAGGACCGTCCCAAAGGCGCCTGAAATCTTCTCTCTACTCTACCCACAGCGGCCCTGCTCTGCACGGGCAGCAGAGCCCTCCTCGCCTGGGGCAGGGGTGGCAGCTCCCTGCCCAGCATCTGTCTGCCTCCCACCAGCCCTGCCTGACACCCTGCTGCCCTCGCTCACCCGTGCAGATGTCCTCCAGCTTCTCCTTGCTCCGGCCCCTCAGGTGCTGCCCGACAAGCCCTAGGCACACACACACAGCCGCTCAGAAATCTGGCTCCCCAGCCCACCCCCAGCAGCACAGCTGCCTCCAGGCCCTGCCAGCCTGGCCACGCTCCCTCCTCCCTTTTGCAGCGCTGACGCCAGGGTGCTCCGCACTGCGTGCCACCCAAGGGCGTTGCTGTGAGGGCACAGCAGGAGGCTCCCACCAGCCCCACACGTGTGGACAGAGATGGCGGAGGGTGACACGGAGCCCCCAGGCACCCAGGCCCTGCATCAGGCACACAGCAGCTGCAGCTGCAAGGCTGCTTCTTGCTGCTAGCGCAGCAGCCGGGGCTGGGACCAAGCTGCCCCGGGACAGAGAGGGACCCCAGGGGTTGGGACTCACCAGTGAACCTCACGGCTGCCTCTCGCAAGGACTCCTGCGGGCTCTCCAAGTACGTCAGGCTCTGGCTCAGGTACTCTTCTGCTCTTCTGCTGCCCCCCTCCAGCTGGGGAGGGCACAAGGGCACGGGCTTGGCGCACCCCCCCCTCACCCAGCCAGGCAGTCCCTGCGCCCAGGACCGGCCTCCCCGGCCTTGCCCTGCCAGGACGCTCATGGCTCCCACACACGAGCTGGGCAGTGCCGAGCTTCGGAGGGAGCAGAGGGCAGGCTGCTCCCCAGGCACGCTGAGGTGCCCTCCTGCTGCCAAGGCCCAGCTGGGCCAGGGGCTGCTTTAGCATCCCAGGGGGCAGCGAGGGCAGAGGAGCCTGGAGAAGAGCTCGCCAGGGCAGCGTGCTTGGAGAAGGGCAGCGTGAGTGCTGCTCCAGCCTGGCGGCTTTGGGTGCCAGCCAGGGCCAGGGGCACAGCTGCCTGCCCCACACACTGGGCATGGAGGGGGACAGGCCTTGCGCAGGCTGGCTCTGGGGGCTTTGGGGCCATTCTTACCAGGCACTCGCCGATCCTCCATGTCTGCGCTGTCTCAGCCAGGTGCCTGAGCTGCTTCCACTTCAGGAACTTGGCAGCGCCAAGGAGGGCTTCCCGAGAGGCCTGCACAGCAGCAGAGACGGGGAGGTGCCACTGCAGCCCAGGGGACAAGACCCTGCGTCCCCCTGCTCTTGGCAAGCCTCGGGGCCTTGCCTGGCCCACCATGGGAAGAGGCAGCAGCTGGGACCTGGGTCTGCCATGGGGTTCAATGTCCTGGGCAGAGATGGGGGGCAACCACCACCTCAAACACCTCGTCCATTGCTGCTGCCTCGTGCCCCAGCTCCAGAGCTGGGTACCTGGGACGCAGGGCCCAGCCCCTCCCCTGACTGCATCTCCCTCCCTGGGGCTCTCCCCTCCCCAGGCTCGGGGGCTGGGGAACATGTTGGCTCCCCAAACCAGCTTGCAGGTGCTGCACCTCTGTGCAGCCCAAGGACACTGGGGCCACAGGGTGAACTCAGGGAGCAGGTGTCTCCTCCTCCTGGAGAGGGCTGGGCATGCCCCAGCCCAGCCGTCTCCAGGAGCCCTGGGCAGAGCACAGGGGCAAAAGGGATTGGGGGTCAAACCCCATCCTTGGACACCTGCAGGCACAGCTGGGAAGCTGGGGCTCTGCACCCTCCTCAGGCACTCAGGAGGTTGGGCCTCAAGGTGACCCATGTTCAGAGGGGCCCACTGCCAGCAGCTCTTGCTCCTGATGCTCACGCCCACCCAAAGGGGGTCACCCCTCAAAATGACCGCTCAGGGTAGACATCCATACCTGGGCCACACCTGGGCTCTCATCATGCAGATGGAAGAGCAGTGGGAGCAGGCTCTTGTGCACTTGCATCTTCAGCTGCTGGTTTTTGCTGCCCACTGCAGCCTCCACCACATCTCTGAAGACGTGCATGGAGAGTTTTCGCACACAGCCAGACTCCTGGAGGCAAGGAAGAGGGGACACCTCAGCACTGCCTGCTCCAAGCCCACAGTCAGCATAGGGGGCACTGTGGCTGATGGGGAGATGACGGTTTCTGACCCTCCCTCCGCACCAAGGAGCTGTGGGCCAGGTCTGCAGACCCTGCAAAATGGCCCCAAGCCCAGGCAGGGCAATGCAGTGCGCTTCTGTAACAGGCTGCAGCCAGGAGAGCACAGCTGGGGGAGACGTCTGTGCCTCAAACGGCTCCTCTGGCCCTGGCCACATGCCCCCGGTCACCCCCAGCCGAGGCCCAGAAGAGCTGCCCCAGGAGAGCCCTCCACAGTGCCTCCTGGGCGCATCCCACCCACTCCAGGCCTCGCCTGCCTGCCCCGGGGAGAGGCGCGAGCTCGCGGTCTTGCCCAGCCACAGTGCCTAGCAGGGCCGTCGGGGTGCTGGGAGCAAGCCTCGGCCTGCAGACGGTCTGCCCAGGGGCTGGGGTGGGCATGCAATGCCTGGCACAGAGGCTGGGATCCCCCGGGGATGGGAGAAGCCGTGGGGGGGCTGCTAGGGGCTGCGGGGACATTGGCATTGTCGAGCGCGCGTTTCCAGGGAGGGGCAGCAGCAGGACAGGCTTCTCTGAGCTCTGCCTGCCTGGCCCTTCCGGGGAGCCTTTCTCCATCGCCCTGGGGCTCCACCAGTGCTCCCAGCTCAAGACGCCAGCAGAAAGAGGCAGCCATGGGGCACAGCTGCTCTCTCGCGCCCAGGCCTGCTCCTGGCTCTTTGGGCAGCACCTGCCCAGGCCTCGGGAAGGGCCGCAGGGGCCAAGCACAATACAGTTGCCCAGGGCACGGAGGGGGCTGCTTCGATGCAGTCCTGCAGCCCAGGACACCATGGGCAGCACAAGGCAATGATCCCAATTGCCACCAGGCAAAAAGGCTCCTGGCAGCGCCCGGGGCCTGTGGTGGGAAGCACAAATTCACACGCCGGGGGCACACGCACAGGGGAACACACCACAGCCGTGACCCTGCACACAGCCTCACAGACACACCAGCAGGGCCCCGGGCTCTCCCCCCAGCCTCACCTCATCAAAGAGCGGCAGGAGCTTCTCGGCCAGCAGCGGAGCGATGTGGGCAACCCTCCGTCCATCCGTGACAGGGACCACATTGCTGAACACCAGCAGGGCATTTGTGCTCATGTCCCTGTCCACGTCCTGCAGGTGCCTCATTACCAGTGGCCACAGGTACTGCATTTTGCTTACCTGTGGGAAACGCAACCTCATTTCCTGAAGCAATAAAAGACTGCCCTGGCAAAAATGCCGCCTTATTAGACACCACCTTCCCCTCTGGCTTCCCAGAAGCTGGCACAGCAATTACTGCAGCAACCTTCTGGCTGGCTGGGCTTACTGGCACATGGGCCTGAGCGGGTCTGGGGCATAGGGAGGGAGGAGAGGCCAACACAGTCTCCTCTGCACCTGACCAGTCGCCCTCTTCTCCGCCAGACTTGAATGGGCACCGTGGTTAGTAACCAATGCTGTCTGGAAACCTGCCCGGCCCGTGAGCAGTCCCAACCCTAGCAGGCTCCTTTCCCAGCGAGGCTCAGCGCTCCGTTGCCACGGCCCTGCGGACACCCACGGCTTGTGCACAGAGGCTGCAGCGCAGCGCAGACACCCCCAAGGTGGCACTCAGCACACGGTGGCCTCTGCAGAGTGGGGGCTGCTGCCTCGCGCCCCGGAAGCTGCCTGTGCCCAAAGCCTGGCCCCGCGCTCAGGCTCCCCCTCCACCTCGCAGCAGGATGCTCCCTCTGGGCACAGCACTCTCGCGACACAAACCGTCTGGAGATGGCTTGCTTGGTGCTGGCTCGAGATATCTACAGCATCCCCTGGCCAGCCCCACGCTGCCTGCACAGCTTCACCCGGCTGTCCCCTGCTCACCATCTCCTGTCTCTTGCACAGCAGGACAAGGCCTCGGAGGGCCAGCCCACGCATCACTCTGCACTGACTCCGCAGAGACATCAAAAGGGTTCCCAGGAAATCGTCCTTGTCGCCAGGAAGGTCACTGCAGGCCAGCAGCTGAAACACACAGCACAGAGAAACTGGCAATGGCGGCAGGACTCCCTGCATCGGGCAGCGCTGCATCCCACCAACAGCTCAGGACAAGGGGCCACCAGGCACAGACAAAGCCCAGTGCACAGGCAGCAGGGAGTGTGGAGAGCCCCTGGGGCCCCACTCCCTGCCCTGGGCCTCAGGGCACACCATGCAGATCCCCTGCCTGCTCCTCTGCTCCTCTCCACCAGCTGCAGCCTCTTATCCTCAGGCCTTTGAGGAGCTGCTGAAGAGAGAGCTGGCACAAAGGAGGCATCAAATACAGGTGGCGACAAGAGTTACCCCACCACAGAGGGGCCAAGGCCAAGGGCACTAATTGCAGGGCACTCCCTGCCCCACTTCCACTCGCTGCCATCCATCCCACAGGTGGGTAGAAGAGAGCACCGGAGCTAGAGGCACTCCAGAAAGGCACCGTCTGCCATCAGGCTCACCTCCACGAGGAAAGCCATGGCGGGGATCTCCCGGCAGGACTCCTTGCTCTTGAGCAGCGCTGTCAGCCGTTGGAAGAGGAAAACACGTACGTGTCTTGGGGTCTTCCTCATCTCTCTGGCAGAGGGAAGAAGGCACTGTCAGTTCTGAGCAGCCCAGGCAAACCTGGGCTTCTGCGACTGCCCTCCCAAACCCTCTCACCAGTGCCCTATGGGCCATGACAGGCAGGGCAAGGCCACGGTTGTGCTCGGCTCTGGCAGCCAGCAGCACTGCCCAGCGTCATCAGGCTCCTTTTGCCAGGGGAGACTGGAAGAACACCCTTCCGGCCCTGAACTCCAGCCTTCCAACGTGACCCCTTTCCTGCCCCCTTGAGTCAGGCACCCCTGGGCTCTTCCAGGGGCACCTTGCCCCTTCCCTGGGGGCTGCCCTTGACGGGGCTGCCTGCACACACACACCCCGGGGCTCCTGTGGCACGAGCCCAGGCCCCACGGGAGGGGACTCCACGCCTTTGGGAGGGAACTGCTCCTGGCCACCCCCCCTCTCTTGTGCCTCCCAACACCACCTCTCCCCCAGCAGCTCGCAGAGCCTGGCAGCGATGGAGCCGGGGCTCCCTTGGCCGCTCAACTCGGCCAGGCCGCTGTCACAAGCGCTGAGGCTGCAGCCCCTTTCTTGGGGAGCTGGGCACCCCTGCGGGCTCGGTGGGGCACCGCATCTGCAGGGGAGAAATGCTGGGGCAGAGCGGGCACAAGGGGGCTCTCACCTGGCCAGCAAAGCCACTCCGCTGTGGTGGGTCTCAGCGCTGAGGAGCATGTCCCAGGCGCTCTTCCTCACCATGGCCAGCACCAGATTCTCATAGCCAGCATGGCAGAGCAGTGCTTTCATGGTCCGCACTGTTAACCTGTGTGCAGAGCAAACACCAGCTCACACTGGCACCCCGGCCCTGCCTCCAGGTCCGTGGCAGAGATGGTGGGGCTGGGATGGAGCACCTCACGGGGCTCGTGGGAGTGGACTCTTCCCCTCCGCATTCCTTCCAGCACATCTCAGCCTCTTCTGGTGTCAGCTCTGCGGTGAAGGAAATCTGGAATAGCAGCGCCAGGAAGAGCCGGGGGAAAAACTCCTCTAGCACCTGCAGGCAGGGGGGCTGCTGGAGGACCTCCTGTAGCGCTCTGGTTGCCTGCAGAAAAAGCCCAGAGGCAGCTCTCGCTGCTGAGACGTCCCTGTTGCGCTGCCCGAGCTTGGGGGTGAGGCTCAGGCACTGCCCTGCACCTGGGGAGAAGCAGCAGTGCCTGCCCTGGCTGTGTGGCCTCCCTCACATGCTGTGCCTGTGCGCCCTGGGGGAGGTCAGGGCTTGGCGGTAGATGAGGAAGGGGAGAGGGCTCCCTGCCTCTTGCCTGCAGAGGCAAGCGCAGCCCTAGGAGAGAGCGAGGCTTCCTCCAGAAACTCACGGCCAGGGAAGAGACGTCCACGACATCCCCAGCCGAGGTTACTGTCTCATACAGCGGCCAGTCCTCCAGCACGCTGAGCAGCTCCTGCAGCACCCGCTCCACAGCCGCGGGCTTCGACGCCAGCACCCTCCACATGGCCGCGGCAGCACTGCAGGCCCAGAGCGCCCTGTCAGCGGGTGCCGCAGCCGCAGCGCCGTGGCCTGGGCAGCCCCACAGGGCCTGGGCTGGCCGCCAGCCCTGCCGCTGCCCGCTGCCCGCTGCCCGCTGCCCACTGCCCCGTGCCGGCAGCACCCAGCCGGCCCTGCCCCAGCAGGCACCACACCGCCAAGCTCAAGTCCCTTGTGGGGCAGGGAGGGAGCCAGGCGACCAGGCTCAGGGGCCCAAGGCAGCCAGGCTTGCTCAGCTCTGGCTGCTGCAGCCCTGCCTGAGGCAGCGGGGCTGGCACACGGGGACACCGGGAGGGCCCAGCCCCTCAGCAGAGTCCTGAAAATCTCCCTCTCCCCCGCAGCCCACACGGGACGAGCTCTAAGGCCTGCGGGGCCCCAAGCACTAGAGGCAGCAGGGCCCGTACCTGTCGCAGGATGGGGAACAGCGCAGCAGGCTCACAACCACCTCCTCGGGGTACGCGCAGGCCAGCTTGAGAAGAGCCCTGTCCAGGCTGCGCCACGCAGACTCCTCCGTGATGGACAGCACGCTTCTCCACAGGCACCTCACCATCTCTGGCACCTGGAGGGCACACGGCTCCGAGTGGGGCTGCTGCCAGCCTGCAGCCGTTTGCCCAGCTCCCACCCAGAACTTTGGCCTCAGAGGGTGTCGGGTGCCTGGCATGCCTGGACTCAGGGGAAAAACAATCTCCCAGAGGCCTCGAGCCTCAGCCACACCACCCACAGGCTACTTACATTCGCCAAAAGGGAGGCATCGTCCGTCACAAACACATCCAGCATGTGAGTAGCTGCCTGTGTGTCATAGGTGCTGCAGGCTCTCATGCCCCTGATGGCTGTGACGATGATATCGGCCCTCTCAGCGGGCTGGAGGTATTTCCCAAACAGCTATGGGAGAAAGGAGGGCAGCCAAGACGGATACATCACACCCAGGGTCCCAACAGCAGTGCCTGGCTGAGTAGCAAGTGGCCCTGGAGAGAGTCGTGGGGCAGTGCTGGCACAGAGACTCCTGGAGAGCCAGGAGCAGGGCTTCTGCTGGGCTGGGTGATGGCACTGGGCTGGAGCTGGATGGTTGGGGTCAGGGTCCCCATGCACTGGTCCTGCGGGGAACCAGAGCTCGCTGGGGGCAGGAGGGAAGCCTTTGGCTAGCCCCAACCCATGGGCAGTGCGAGCCCTCACCCAGTGACCGCAAGGCCCCATCAGCCTCACGCGTTAGCCATCCCTCTCTTCATCCAAGTCGCATGCTGACCCCACGGCTGGCAGCCCCAACCAGGGAGGTGCTCCTTACCCTGCTCATTTCGCTGGCATCCTTGCACCCTGAAAGCCAGAAGGGGTTCGCAGCTTCCCCGTCCCTTTGGAGCTGCAGGTGCTCTGGGCTATCCTGCAACAGCTCCCTGCCTGCACAAGAGGGGAAAAGCAGGGCGGTCAGCAGGAAGGCTGCAGAGGTGGAGATGGCCCACTGAGGGCATCAGGGAGGAATCTGCCCTGGCAGACAACGGGGGCATGCCAGGAAAGTCTGGGCGGCAGGACGCCCAGGGAGGGGCTGCGCCTGTTGCCAGGCGGGGGAAGGAGAAATGGCTTGCAAGAATACAGAAAGGCAGAAGGACTCTGATCAGATGGTCTGGTGTGAAGCAAGACAGCAGACCTCGGAGCAGCAGGTGCTGCTGAAGGTTTCCCAGGCCGCTGCTAAGCAGAACAGGGCTGAGTGTCTGTGGTCTGGCTGCCCGTGTGTGCAAGAACCCAGCCCAATGCAGCTTCTTACTCTCTTCCCGCAGCAGGAATCTGTACAGGTGCCAAAGAGCATCCGCTGCCCTGTGACTGCTCCCCTCGTCCTTGTAGGCGCAGCACAGGGTGAGATGCCCCACCAGCTGCCCCAGGATTGGCACATGCTGCTGGTCGAGGGAGGCAGAGCTGGCACTGGATCCTTGAAAGCAGCCACGGGCCTGGGGGAGGGAGGTAGCGCTGACACCAGGCCTGAGGGGCAGCGCTTGGGTCAAAGCCCTGAACCCGGGCTCCATGCAGGGCTGCATCCCAGGTGAGCCAGAGCTTTGGTGGCCCCTTCTGGCCCTGGCTCCCAAAGCAGCTGCGCAGCAGCCCAGGGCACGGAAGGCTGCCAGACGCGCTGGGCCCACGGCATGCGCCCAGGGCAGGCCTGGCCTGCATGGGCCAGGGGCACCGCTGGCTCCTGAGAGAGCAGAGACCACAGGGCAAAGCCCAAAGAGGCAGGCCAAGATCTTAGCTCCAGGGCAGGCTCTTGCTGAGGGCCCTAACCTCTGCCCAGGCTTCCCTCAGAGGGAGCCCGCAGCTGCAGGGCACTCCGGGGAGCTGACAAGGGGTGAGGGGGGGGCTGGAGCTTCCCTGCACCACAGGCTCCTTACCGGCAGCAAGGAAGAACTGGTCAGGAGACCACTCAGCCTCGCAATGCGTCCCACGGCCCTCTCATGCACAGCTGCTCGCTGGCAGTCGGTGAAGGTCAGCAGGACCTGGGAGGAGAAAAGCTGCTGCTCTGCCCTGCGCCCTGACGGCTGCTCCAAGGCAGGCAGCTCTGCTAAACACCTGGCCACATTTACGCTTCGGCTCCTTGGAGCACGAGCAAAGGCTCTAAGGAGGTTCTTGCCTCCAGAGTCCCTCGCAGCCATGGCGCAAATGCCCCAGACGGGCCTGCTGCGGCCACACTGATAGCTGAAGGCCATGAGGGCTCCAAGAGCACTGTGGGGAACCCTGCTCCCATGAGGGAGCCAGGCCCCTCCCGGCAGCATGCTCTCCGCTGCTGCTGCTGGCAGGGGGGTCCACCTGAGGGGGGAACTTCCCTTACAAACGAGGGACTGGTCCTGGGACCCTTTCTCTTGGCAAATACCAGACCTGCAGGATGCTCTGCATCTCCAGGAGGCCAGAGGTCGGGGAGTAGAGCACCAGAACCTGCAGCATGTTGTCCATAGCATCCAGGGTCTGCGAGGGGGACAGAGGGTTGAGGTGCTTCTTCCCCATTGCCCCCTACCTGCCGGAGAGGGGCTGGAATTCCTCCTGCCGGAGGGGGACACCTCTGGTCCTGCGGAGCCCAGGGAGAGGCCCCAGGGCAGGGGAGCTGCCTGGCGGCACTGCCCGTTGGCCTGCGCAGGGCAAGGGGAAGAAGGGATGCAGGTGGGAAACCGAGCTGGCAGCCAGCCCTACCTTGGAGCTCACTCTCGTCTCTCAGCACAGGGCAGCCAGGCAGCAGCCCAGGCAGCCTGGCGGGCCTCTGCAACCCACGCAGCACATACCTTGGAGTAGAGGGCAGCATCCAGGCACTGCAGCTCCTCCCTTGGAGGCAGAGTGAAGATGCTGCAGAAGCAGGCATGCAGCAGGCTCTTCTTGTTCTCCAGAAGCAGCCCGACTTTGCTGCAAGCACAGAGAGGGGCCTGTCACTCCCTGGGGCTGGCAGCAGTACCTTCCTGCCCTGGGAAGGTGGACGCGCACCTGGGGGTGGGAGACCTGCGGGGGATATCTGCACTAGGTGGGGGAGCCCTATGGGCAGCCACCTCTTCCCCCCAGGATGCTGGCCAGGGACACAGGACACGCCTGGCAGGGAGAGGGCATCAGGCCCCATGTGCCTGCCTCACCCTTCTGGGGGAAGCCCAAGAGACATGGCGCAGTCCCAGGGCCCTCTCTGCCCTCCCCTCTCCACCACTCTCGGGCCCAGTGCAAGCCCAGCAAATGGCACTGGGAGACTCCTCCAGGATGGGGGAAGCCTCCCAGCTAGGACTGGGGCCATCGGGCCATCTGATGGGGAGGCCCTGGCCAAGCCAGGGGCTGGGGCAGCTACCTCATTGCGCTGATGGCGAGCATGACTTGCTGCCGCACCACCGTGCCCAGGTGGTCGATGGGCTCCTCTTGCAGCAGCACCTGGAGAGCACAACCGGGATGGGCCATGGGAGCTGCCAGGGCCCAGCAAGCAGGCTGCAGGGCTGGCAGAGCCCGGGTGCCCCCACGCCACCACCGACACCCGGGGCAGCCCCCTCGTTGCCCAGGGCTCAGCTCCCCCGACTCCTCGGTGGCTCCTGCAGCCCCCGCAAGGGCTGTGGCCACGAGCCAGGGCCCCACACCTCCCTGTGCTCAGACACCCCCATCCTGCCCTCATCGCTGGGCCAGTGCCCCCTCCACCAGGCCTGCTGGCGGTCCCCTCTCCCCTCACCTCCAGCGACTCCGCCAGTTCCCATTTGCGCAGAAAAAGCTCCTCCCATAACACGGCATCGGAGCAGGCCCCTGTGCAGAGGGTGCAGACGCAGGCCAGAAACCACAGCTTCTCGGCCTCTCCCTGGTACCAGGAGCAGAGGGACAAAGAGAGCGCGTAAGAGGGGCAGGGGCAGGGCCAGCAGGACCAGAGCACTGCAGGGCCTGCAGCGACAGTGGGGCTCCACAGCCAGCAGCCCTCCGGGGGCTTCTGAGCGTGGTGCAGCCCGAGGGACCCACCGGCAGAGGCGGGCACAGCCCCGAGGGGGATGGCGACACTCACCTCCCCTCGGTGATTGAAAAAGGCACGCACATACTGCATGGGTTCCATGTCCTCTCTGGGCAGAGCCAGGTGAGGAGCTGAGGGGAGGAAGAGAGCAGGCAGAGCTGCAGGGCTGGCAGCGAGAGGAGAGGAGACAGCCGAGCCCTCTGCCCCACCGCACACCTGCGGCCACGCGCACAGGCAGCCCCGGGCTGGGCACCTGCACCGGGGCACGGACACCGCGGCTCCCTGGGCTCGCCAGGCCTGGGAGGCGCCCAGCGAACGGGGCGCAGCGCTGCAGTGCTTTCAGGCCCCACGGCCCGGCACCCCCACAGCAGCCGGCTAGACAGCCAGGAGACCGGGGCAGAGCAGGGCGGGCTCGCAGCCCCCGGCCCTGCCCAGCCCAGCGGTGGCCCCTCACTCACCCATGGGCAGCGCCTGGGGCTCCCACCCCTCCTGGGGCTCCAGCTCACAGCTGCTTGCTGCAAGGGCCCCACCCTCCTCCTCCTCCTCCTCCTCCTTCTCCTCCGAGGCCACCCTGGGGCGGCTGGGGGGTCTCTCCGCCATCTTGGGCCACACGGCAAAAGCTCCGCAGGGCTCGAGGTGTCCCCCAGACATCTGCGGGAGAAAGGAGGGCAGCCCAGATAGATGCGGAGCACCCAGCGGTGCCCCCTCACTCAGCCGTTGGCAGCGCCTGGGGCGTGCGCACCTCGTGGGGCTGCAGCTCGCAGCTGCTCTCCGTAGGGACCCCACGGTCCTCAGCCTCCTCCTCCCAGGCCACCCTGGGGCGGCTGGGGGGTCTCTCCGCCATCTTGGGCCACGCGGCAAAGGCTCCGCGGGGCTCGAGGTGTCCCCCAGACATCTGCGGGAGAAAGGAGGGCAGCCCAGATAGATGCGGAGCACCCAGCGGTGCCCCCTCACTCAGCCGTTGGCAGCGCCTGGGGCGTGCGCACCTCGTGGGGCTGCAGCTCGCAGCTGCTCTCCGTGGGGACCCCACGGTCCTCAGCCTCCTCCTCCCAGGCCACCCTGGGGCGGCTGGGGGGTCTCTCCGCCATCCTAGGCGACGCGGCAAAGGCTCCGCGGGGCTGCCCGGGGACAAGAGGGAAAGGCCTGAGTGCACTCAGGGGGCTCCTTTGCCAGCCCCACGCACTCCCGTCCTCTCCCGTCACCGTCCTCCCGGACACTGCGGGGGCTGAGGCCGCAGGGGTGCCTGGCAACCCCGCGGGGTGTCATAGGAGCCCAGTCACAAAGGGCCCCACTGTCACCCTAGCGACACTTGTCACCGGCCCGGGGAGGGGCAGGGTGGGTCCCCTCAGGGGGTGCAGGGCCGGCTCGCCCCCCCTGCTCTGGGACACCTCTGTTTGCCCTTGGGGTGCCCCAGGGCCCCCATGGCAGTCTGGTCCCCTCAGGGCTGCTCCTATCCTCGCCTGCTCCCCCCTGACCGTTGCTCGCTGCCCCTGTCCTCATGCACGCCAGTGAGCACCCCACGGGGACACACATGGCATGAGGTGCGAAGGGAACGAGCCCCGAAGGAAAGCTCTCCTCCACAGGGACCCTCTGGGCTGCTTCCTCACTGCTGCCACCCACCCCCTGGGGAGCAGAGCCAAACTCAGGGGTCTCCACCAGCAGCCTGGGGTCCCCGGGGCCCTCACACACCTCTGGGGCCTTTGAGTCCTCCCAAACCCTGACACTACTCAGGGGTCCAGAAGGGGTCCCCCATCTCCCTCACGCTGTGGGACTGTGGAGTGTTTGCCCTCGGGGGCCAGTGCCCCCAACCCCTGACCTGATCTGTGACAGGATCCAGGTGTCCGGGCCCTCCTGGTGTGCTGCAGGGGCCCTGCAGCCCTGCAGCCCTCTCCCACGGGGTGGGCAGTGGGGCTCCGCTCTCCCTGCCTCCCCTTTCTCAGGGAACAGGGGCAGAGACAGAGGCATCTTGAGGAGATCCCCTCCTTAGACCAGGAAAACAAAGCCCAAAACAGGGAAGGAAAGAAAGAGATTTAGAAAAGAACGGGGCAAAGAAAGGACACTGATCTTAGGGCTCCTTCAAGCAAAACCTTCACCTGGTTTCTTTCCAGCACTGCCGGGAGCAGCCTGGGCCGCCATCCTCCACCACAGGCACCCAGACAGGGTGTCTGGCAAAAAGGGAACAAATTAATCCACCGGGATCATGGCATAGGGTCACACTCATGCAGGGGACCAAACCTCCCACCCAGGACCCTGCTGCCAAGTGGCAATATGAGTGTCTGTGACAGGGTCCTTGCAGTGGTGTCCGCGGCTGAACCAGGAGAGACTCCCCGCACCATAGTTCTGCTCCATCCTTATGACCTACCTGCAGCAGTCGTCCTTGTAAGCTACCTCCATCTTTGTAACCTACCTGTAAGCTTGGGTGGCCAACCCAGCACATGCATGACCCATTGCTATTGATACACCTTAACTACGTACAAAAGCCTGTCTTAAGTGACCATTTCTGCAAGAACAATGTCTCCTGACTCTTTACACATGTCTAAACTGTGTCCAATTTGGTCACTTAGGCAGCAAGACCTACCCACGGGAGTCTTTAGGACATTCCACCCAGGATGGTAACCAACACATTTAAGCGTACACATTGGGCTAGACACAGCAGGAATTGCCTGAGGACATTTCTTAAACCGTCCAAAATTTCTACCTGGAGGGCTCTTGTAACAAGCAGTCGACTACTGAATTGTGAAGGGTCAGTCCATCTGTCCTTTGTCTCCAGCCACTCTCTTTTCTTGGAAGTTCAGATAACCAGCCGGGGAGTCCCTGGTCCACCACGGAAGTAACGGCCGATGTGAGCTGCGTGCACGTACAGCCTTGATGCCCAGCAGGACCACAATAAGTAAAGAATAAGTTGCATTTTTATCCTTACAACTCACTTTTAATTTCAGCCCTGTAGCTCTTGAAATATGAAGCATCTGAATTAGGCAGTGATGTCTGGGCAGAGGTTCATCTCAACCACCTTTTTGGTGCAAGAAATTTGGGCATCTGGTTAAGGGTAGCTGTGCGGGGCCTTTCATGGGTAGCTCTTACGATAGGATAGAAAGGCCTGTCTCAGCTTACTCTTAGGGGAACCTCGACATTGAGTTGGCACTCAAAGACTAATTTTTCAAAGATGGCAATTTAGGTGAAACAAATTTGTAGGTACAAATGAATGTGTCTATTTGTGGACAGGCAGAGGATTGAAAAAGTAAGAAAAGACTTTTTCACTCTGAGGGTGGTTGAACACCGGAACAGGTTGCTGACAGAGGTTGTGGAGTCTCCAGTCTTGGAGCTATTCAAAACCCAACTGGACACATCCCTGGGCAACCTGCTCTAGCTAACTCTGCTTGAGCAGGGGGTCAGGACAGATAATCCCCCGAGGTCTCTTCGAACCTCAGCTACTCTGTGATTCTGTCATTGGGTGGGTGGGGGTGCGAAGCGGGGAAGGTGCTTGCACTTCTCGGTCTAGTGAGGCAAGAGATCCTTTTATGCAAAATTGAGTCATTCTTGAAGTCACAGCAGTTTAGACATAAGAAAGGAATGAGATTGCAGTAGATAAAATGTTACGGTATTTCAAAATGCAATAAAGAACAAAACTTGGGGCTGTATTTTCTTGATGTGTATTCTCTTTAATGCTTCAATCCATAGGTTGTCCTGGCAAGAGCTTCTTAACCAAATACTCATATTTTATCTGTGAAAACCTTAATTGCGATGATGTGGAGTGGTACAGTGAAACGGTGCTGTGGTGAGGCAACAAAAGGTGCTGAACGAATAAAGATGGCAGTAAGAGTCAGAAAAATGCTTTTAGCAAGAAAGAAAAATAAGTCAGCAGCAGAAGCAGACGAAACTGAAAAACTACTCCTTTTGACACAATCCTGGTCTATGTTACTGACAGCGGAGATACACAAACACAAAGCACCCAGGAGCAAGGTCAGACCCTTGTCCCCCCTCCCCAGTCTGGGAAGTGCAAGTGAGTCCTAGGCCACAGTCTAATTACAAGAGAGAGGCACCATAACGTCCTTTGGGACTAAGGTGCTGCCTGTGCTAAGAGGACTAGAAACCTTCAGGCCCAGCAGGCAACAGCCACTTCTCTCGGCCTTTGAGCAGGAAACATCAGTAGCGAAGTATCCTCCTGGGGTGGGATTCGAGAGCTATGTGAGCCCCCAGGCTGACCCATTGGCTTGGGACTGGCAGGTAGGATGTGGGGCGGTAGGAGGATGGGACCCCCGCCCTCTTGGAGCATTGCTGGCACGCCATGGTGCCACGAGTGCCCGTGTATGGGCAGCCCTGGAGTCTATCTGCTGGGTGTCTCAGGGTTTGCGTTGCCTCCCAGAGAAGTTAGAGGACAAAGCAAAGACAGAGCAACGCGGGGCAGGCAGCAGGGGTTTCTGGAGCCCTGGCTTAGGTGATCTGTCCAAAGGCTAAGCATTTTAGGCACACCAGCCTGGTGAGGGGCTTAGGAACAAGGGCACGCAGAGGCTTCTGCACCACACCAAAAGGCCCATTGATGCTCCTGGATTGCAAAGCAAGTCAG
This sequence comes from Dromaius novaehollandiae, assembly GCF_036370855.1. NCBI lineage: Eukaryota > Metazoa > Chordata > Aves > Casuariiformes > Dromaiidae > Dromaius > Dromaius novaehollandiae. The sequence goes on from NC_088104.1 coordinate 45,863,787, forward strand.
CTGGAGGCCCCTGGGGCATGTCATAAGGCTCTTGGAGGGCCCTCAGTGCAGGGAAAGACCAAGCAAGTGATTTGGGGAATGCTGAGAAGTATTCGGAGAGCTCTTGGGCCGTCCTGCATTTGCCGCTTTACCCACCTCCTCGGCTTCTGGCAGCCAGTGCCCGCTGCAGCTGCTGGACAGGCACTGCTAGAAAAGCTTCCTCCCCCCGCCGGAGCGCTGCAGACCGGGCTGCTCCTCCACAGCCACCGAGTCCTCAGGTGCCCAGGGGCCAAGCGGGGCTGGGTGCAGGGGCAGGCCATCTCACTGACTTCTGCTACGGCTTCCGCAGTGCTACAGAGGGACTGAGAGCCCTTCATTGCCCCCAACACAAGCACCGGCCGGGCTGGGCTCAGCACCTCCAGTGCAGTGAGAGCAGGATCTGGCCATCTGCTCTGGCCGTTGCAGGGGCAGAGAGGGCTGGAGCCAGGGCGGGCACCCCTGGCTGCCTGCTGCTGGCGCGGGGCTCTTGCCTGGGACACTCGGTGTGGTGCAGCCTGAATGGGAGGGCGAGAGGGCTTGGGTGGGACACGAGCGCTTCTCCCTCTTCTTCCTCGCGCTGGCTATGGCCTGTGCAATCCCCGGCACCACAGCAGTGTTTCAGCAAAGCCCAGCATGCCCGCGACAGGCCTGGGGCTGCTCCTTGAGGCTCAGCCATGCTGGTGTTCTTCCCGTCCCTGGCCCCATGCAGCACAGGGGCTTTGCTCTGGGGTGGGACCCCCTGGGTGGGACCCCCGGGTGGGACCAGCCCCCCCACACACACCGCCCTGCCTGGGCTCAGCGCTCAGCCCGGCGGGAAATTTGCCATGCAAGCAGACTTCTCCTGACACCCCATCAGCTGTGCCAAAAGCATCCCCCCCCTCCCTTCTCCTAGCTATCCCAGGGACCCTGCTAGCACAGCTCTCCTTGCTCCACCACCAGCTCCTGCAGCAGGTAGTGCCAGCTGCCTCCCACTCTGGGGGGGGTCAGGGCAGGGCTGCCCCACACCTGCCACCAGCCCCAGCCAGCCCTGATCCCCCTTCCTTCTTCTGCGCCCCGCTCCCCAGGGAAGGGACACCTTCAATCGGCCCCTGCACCCCAGTGCCTTCCCTTGCACTCCCTGGGGGGAGTGGGCAGCCCCATGCCTCCACCAAGGGCTGCGTGTGCAGGCGAGGGCAGCCCCAAGGGCTGCGTCAGCCCCCGTCTCCCTGCCGTGGCGCTGGGCACTACGGCACTTGCAGGGACCCACGCACACGGCCCTCGGGAGCCTGGGGCCCCGGTGGGGCTCCTCTGCCTCCAAGGTGCCCGCGCTGATGCTCCACACGTCTCTCCCGGGACTCGGAGACCAAGAGAGGGCCCCAGTGCAAGGGAAGAGCAGCAGAGGGCTGCGGGGACACGGACACCGCAGGCGCCGGGGCGTCCTGGAAAGCAGGCAGAGGGAGGCAGAGGGCAACAGCAGGCAGAGAGGAGGGCGGGAGAGAAGGCGTGCGGGGTGTTGGTGTCGCCTTCAGCACTCGCACGGGCACTGCTGGTTCTGCCCTCCCCGAGGGCCGCAGGGGCAGCCCGGTGGAGAGCCAGAGCCGAGCGGTCGAGGGCAGCGGCCGCACGGGGCTGGGCGAGCTGCCGAGCCCGTGACACCGACTAGGGGGTTAGGGTCTAGTGAAGTGAAGTCCCCACTCTGCAGCACTGATGTACTGAGCACCGCTGGTTGCACAAGGGGCCCAGAGGCCTGATGCCTCCTGGATGGGCTGTGGTGATCTGCTTTATGCACAGCTATTTAGGGGCTCCTGCTTTTAATTCTGGCTGATCAGCAATAGTGATGGGGGGTGTTACAGCAGGGATCACCCTGATTGTGGCCATGGAGAAGAAGGGCCTTGAAGGAGAGAAACCACCAGGCATCAAACCCTCATCGGAAAGGTGTAAAATCTCTGGGCAAATAACATGCCATCGCTTTGAAGGGGCACGCTCAGCATCTTCCTGCTGTTACACTGGGCTTCTGCAGTCAGGGTGCCCGAAGAGCTCCGGCTGCAGAGGGGCTGGAGCCTCTCGTGCCTGTGCAGAGCTCGGGGCCCTGCTGCGCTGGTGCCTGCATGGGCAAATCCTGCGGGGCCTACCAGAGCATCCCAGCAGCCTGCTAACTCCTGGGCTCAGCCACACCAGGGGAAGCCAGCGCCAGCGAGGGGCCAGCTCATGCAGGGTCCTTCCTCATGCAGAAGAGGTCATGGCTTTGCAGGGCAGAACCCTGTCAAGACTGCTGCCATTCCTGACCCTGCTGTCCGGAGAAATGGGGTGCTTCTCTGACTGCTGGAAGGGGGGTATGTTGTGGCTGCCCCAGACTGCTGGAGAGTGTGTGTGCCCCCCCCCTCCCAGGGTGACCCCGATTCCTTCAGCACCTGACTTTTCCACCACTTCCTTTGCCCAAAGAAAAGACACTGAGCCGTGGTGAAGAGACAGGGCTGCTTCTTTGGGGAAAGCCCAGCAGAGGGGGGACTGGCAGCATAAGCCTGGGACGGGCTGGGCCTGAGGGCTGGAGCTGTCCTGCGGGCAGGGAGAGAGGCCAGGAACCCCCCGACTTCCCTGCACACTCAGGTGGCCGCTGCGGGCAGAGCAGCCTGGCATCAGGAGGCAGCCGAGCTCCAGCAGCAGACACGGCCACCGCGCAGAGGACAGTGCCACCGCTCCCACGCTCTCCTCAGGCGGTAGCGCAGGCCTTCTGTGGTGCCTGGGGAGGGAGTCATCTTCCCTGGAGCTCTCAGGAGCAGGATGGTTTGCGTCGCCAGGGAACGGATGGACAGGCTGCTGTCCTCCTGCAAGCCTTGCAGGGCTGAGAGAGAAAGGAGCAGAGCAGAGATCAAGGCGCCGTGTCTGCACAGACGCCAGGCATCCCTTGCTGACGCAGCCAGTCCCACCCAGCTCTTCCCACAGCCAGGAGGCAGCAGGAGCAAGAAAGGGATGAGGTGGGAGTTGCTGGCCAGGACCGTCCCAAAGGCGCCTGAAATCTTCTCTCTACTCTACCCACAGCGGCCCTGCTCTGCACGGGCAGCAGAGCCCTCCTCGCCTGGGGCAGGGGTGGCAGCTCCCTGCCCAGCATCTGTCTGCCTCCCACCAGCCCTGCCTGACACCCTGCTGCCCTCACTCACCCGTGCAGATGTCCTCCAGCTTCTCCTTGCTCCGGCCCCTCAGGTGCTGCCCGACAAGCCCTAGGCACACACACACAGCCGCTCACAAATCCGGCTCCCCAGCCCACCCCCAGCAGCACAGCTGCCTCCAGGCCCTGCCAGCCTGGCCACGCTCCCTCCTCCCTTTTGCAGCGCTGACGCCAGGGCGCTCCGCACTGCGTGCCACCCAAGGGTCTTGCTGTGAGGGCACAGCAGGAGGCTCCCAGCAGCCCCACACGTGTGGACAGAGATGGCGGAGGGTGACACGGAGCCCCCAGGCACCCAGGCCCTGCATCAGGCACACAGCAGCTGCAGCTGCAAGGCTGCTTCTTGCTGCTAGCGCAGCAGCCGGGGCTGGGACCAAGCTGCCCCGGGACAGAGAGGGACCCCAGGGGTTGGGACTCACCAGTGAACCTCACGGCTGCCTCTCGCAAGGACTCCTGCGGGCTCTCCAAGTACGTCAGGCTCTGGCTCAGGTACTCTTCTGCTCTTCTGCTGCCCCCCTCCAGCTGGGGAGGGCACAAGGGCACGGGCTTGGCGCACCCCCCCCTCACCCAGCCAGGCAGTCCCTGCGCCCAGGACCGGCCTCCCCGGCCTTGCCCTGCCAGGACGCTCATGGCTCCCACACACGAGCTGGGCAGTGCCGAGCTTCGGAGGGAGCAGAGGGCAGGCTGCTCCCCAGGCACGCTGAGGTGCCCTCCTGCTGCCAAGGCCCAGCTGGGCCAGGGGCTGCTTTAGCATCCCAGGGGGCAGCGAGGGCAGAGGAGCCTGGAGAAGAGCTCGCCAGGGCAGCGTGCTTGGAGAAGGGCAGCGTGAGTGCTGCTCCAGCCTGGCGGCTTTGGGTGCCAGCCAGGGCCAGGGGCACAGCTGCCTGCCCCACACACTGGGCATGGAGGGGGACAGGCCTTGCGCAGGCTGGCTCTGGGGGCTTTGGGGCCATTCTTACCAGGCACTCGCCGATCCTCCATGTCTGCGCTGTCTCAGCCAGGTGCCTGAGCTGCTTCCACTTCAGGAACTTGGCAGCGCCAAGGAGGGCTTCCCGAGAGGCCTGCACAGCAGCAGAGACGGGGAGGTGCCACTGCAGCCCAGGGGACAAGACCCTGCGTCCCCCTGCTCTTGGCAAGCCTCGGGGCCTTGCCTGGCCCACCATGGGAAGAGGCAGCAGCTGGGACCTGGGTCTGCCATGGGGTTCAATGTCCTGGGCAGAGATGGGGGGCAACCACCACCTCAAGCACCTCGTCCATTGCTGCTGCCTCGTGCCCCAGCTCCAGAGCTGGGTACCTGGGACACAGGGCCCAGCCCCTCCCCTGACTGCATCTCCCTCCCTGGGGCTCTCCCCTCCCCAGGCTCGGGGGCTGGGGAACATGTTGGCTCCCCAAACCAGCTTGCAGGTGCTGCACCTCTGTGCAGCCCAAGGACACTGGGGCCACAGGGTGAACTCAGGGAGCAGGTGTCTCCTCCTCCTGGAGAGGGCTGGGCATGCCCCAGCCCAGCCGTCTCCAGGAGCCCTGGGCAGAGCACAGGGGCAAAAGGGATTGGGGGTCAAACCCCATCCTTGGACACCTGCAGGCACAGCTGGGAAGCTGGGGCTCTGCACCCTCCTCAGGCACTCAGGAGGTTGGGCCTCAAGGTGACCCATGTTCAGAGGGGCCCACTGCCAGCAGCCCTTGCTCCTGATGCTCACGCCCACCCAAAGGGGGTCACCCCTCAAAATGACCGCTCAGGGTAGACATCCATACCTGGGCCACACCTGGGCTCTCATCATGCAGATGGAAGAGCAGTGGGAGCAGGCTCTTGTGCACTTGCATCTTCAGCTGCTGGTTTTTGCTGCCCACTGCAGCCTCCACCACATCTCTGAAGACGTGCATGGAGAGTTTTCGCACACAGCCAGACTCCTGGAGGCAAGGAAGAGGGGACACCTCAGCACTGCCTGCTCCAAGCCCACAGTCAGCATAGGGGGCACTGTGGCTGATGGGGAGATGACGGTTTCTGACCCTCCCTCCGCACCAAGGAGCTGTGGGCCAGGTCTGCAGACCCTGCAAAATGGCCCCAAGCCCAGGCAGGGCAATGCAGTGCGCTTCTGTAACAGGCTGCAGCCAGGAGAGCACAGCTGGGGGAGACGTCTGTGCCTCAAACGGCTCCTCTGGCCCTGGCCACATGCCCCCGGTCACCCCCAGCCGAGGCCCAGAAGAGCTGCCCCAGGAGAGCCCTCCACAGTGCCTCCTGGGCGCATCCCGCCCACTCCAGGCCTCGCCTGCCTGCCCCGGGGAGAGGCGCGAGCTCGCGGTCTTGCCCAGCCACAGTGCCTAGCAGGGCCGTCGGGGTGCTGGGAGCAAGCCTCGGCCTGCAGACGGTCTGCCCAGGGGCTGGGGTGGGCATGCAATGCCTGGCACAGAGGCTGGGATCCCCTGGGGATGGGAGAAGCCGTGGGGGGGCTGCTAGGGGCTGCGGGGACATTGGCATTGTCGAGCGCGCGTTTCCAGGGAGGGGCAGCAGCAGGACAGGCTTCTCTGAGCTCTGCCTGCCTGGCCCTTCCGGGGAGCCTTTCTCCATCGCCCTGGGGCTCCACCAGTGCTCCCAGCTCAAGACGCCAGCAGAAAGAGGCAGCCATGGGGCACAGCTGCTCTCTCGCGCCCAGGCCTGCTCCTGGCTCTTTGGGCAGCACCTGCCCAGGCCTCGGGAAGGGCCGCAGGGGCCAAGCACAATACAGTTGCCCAGGGCACGGAGGGGGCTGCTTCGATGCAGTCCTGCAGCCCAGGACACCATGGGCAGCACAAGGCAATGATCCCAATTGCCACCAGGCAAAAAGGCTCCTGGCAGCGCCCGGGGCCTGTGGTGGGAAGCACAAATTCACACGCCGGGGGCACACGCACAGGGGAACACACCACAGCCGTGACCCTGCACACAGCCTCACAGACACACCAGCAGGGCCCCGGGCTCTCCCCCCAGCCTCACCTCATCAAAGAGCGGCAGGAGCTTCTCGGCCAGCAGCGGAGCGATGTGGGCAACCCTCCGTCCATCCGTGACAGGGACCACATTGCTGAACACCAGCAGGGCATTTGTGCTCATGTCCCTGTCCACGTCCTGCAGGTGCCTCATTACCAGTGGCCACAGGTACTGCATTTTGCTTACCTGTGGGAAACGCAACCTCATTTCCTGAAGCAATAAAAGACTGCCCTGGCAAAAATGCCGCCTTATTAGACACCACCTTCCCCTCTGGCTTCCCAGAAGCTGGCACAGCAATTACTGCAGCAACCTTCTGGCTGGCTGGGCTTACTGGCACATGGGCCTGAGCGGGTCTGGGGCATAGGGAGGGAGGAGAGGCCAACACAGTCTCCTCTGCACCTGACCAGTCGCCCTCTTCTCCGCCAGACTTGAATGGGCACCGTGGTTAGTAACCAATGCTGTCTGGAAACCTGCCCGGCCCGTGAGCAGTCCCAACCCTAGCAGGCTCCTTTCCCAGCGAGGCTCAGCGCTCCATTGCCACGGCCCTGCGGACACCCACGGCTTGTGCACAGAGGCTGCAGCGCAGCGCAGACACCCCCAAGGTGGCACTCAGCACACGGTGGCCTCTGCAGAGTGGGGGCTGCTGCCTCGCGCCCCGGAAGCTGCCTGTGCCCAAAGCCTGGCCCCGCGCTCAGGCTCCCCCTCCACCTCGCAGCAGGATGCTCCCTCTGGGCACAGCACTCTCGCGACACAAACCGTCTGGAGATGGCTTGCTTGGTGCTGGCTCAAGATATCTACAGCATCCCCTGGCCAGCCCCACGCTGCCTGCACAGCTTCACCCGGCTGTCCCCTGCTCACCATCTCCTGTCTCTTGCACAGCAGGACAAGGCCTCGGAGGGCCAGCCCACGCATCACTCTGCACTGACTCCGCAGAGACATCAAAAGGGTTCCCAGGAAATCGTCCTTGTCGCCAGGAAGGTCACTGCAGGCCAGCAGCTGAAACACACAGCACAGAGAAACTGGCAATGGCGGCAGGACTCCCTGCATCGGGCAGCGCTGCATCCCACCAACAGCTCAGGACAAGGGGCCACCAGGCACAGACAAAGCCCAGTGCACAGGCAGCAGGGAGTGTGGAGAGCCCCTGGGGCCCCACTCCCTGCCCTGGGCCTCAGGGCACACCATGCAGATCCCCTGCCTGCTCCTCTGCTCCTCTCCACCAGCTGCAGCCTCTTATCCTCAGGCCTTTGAGGAGCTGCTGAAGAGAGAGCTGGCACAAAGGAGGCATCAAATACAGGTGGCGACAAGAGTTACCCCACCACAGAGGGGCCAAGGCCAAGGGCACTAATTGCAGGGCACTCCCTGCCCCACTTCCACTCGCTGCCATCCATCCCACAGGTGGGTAGAAGAGAGCACCGGAGCTAGAGGCACTCCAGAAAGGCACCGTCTGCCATCAGGCTCACCTCCACGAGGAAAGCCATGGCGGGGATCTCCCGGCAGGACTCCTTGCTCTTGAGCAGCGCTGTCAGCCGTTGGAAGAGGAAAACACGTACGTGTCTTGGGGTCTTCCTCATCTCTCTGGCAGAGGGAAGAAGGCACTGTCAGTTCTGAGCAGCCCAGGCAAACCTGGGCTTCTGCGACTGCCCTCCCAAACCCTCTCACCAGTGCCCTATGGGCCATGACAGGCAGGGCAAGGCCACGGTTGTGCTCGGCTCTGGCAGCCAGCAGCACTGCCCAGCGTCATCAGGCTCCTTTTGCCAGGGGAGACTGGAAGAACACCCTTCCGGCCCTGAACTCCAGCCTTCCAACGTGACCCCTTTCCTGCCCCCTTGAGTCAGGCACCCCTGGGCTCTTCCAGGGGCACCTTGCCCCTTCCCTGGGGGCTGCCCTTGACGGGGCTGCCTGCACACACACACCCCGGGGCTCCTGTGGCACGAGCCCAGGCCCCACGGGAGGGGACTCCACGCCTTTGGGAGGGAACTGCTCCTGGCCACCCCCCTCTCTTGTGCCTCCCAACACCACCTCTCCCCCAGCAGCTCGCAGAGCCTGGCAGCGATGGAGCCGGGGCTCCCTTGGCCGCTCAACTCGGCCAGGCCGCTGTCACAAGCGCTGAGGCTGCAGCCCCTTTCTTGGGGAGCTGGGCACCCCTGCGGGCTCGGTGGGGCACCGCATCTGCAGGGGAGAAATGCTGGGGCAGAGCGGGCACAAGGGGGCTCTCACCTGGCCAGCAAAGCCACTCCGCTGTGGTGGGTCTCAGCGCTGAGGAGCATGTCCCAGGCGCTCTTCCTCACCATGGCCAGCACCAGATTCTCATAGCCAGCATGGCAGAGCAGTGCTTTCATGGTCCGCACTGTTAACCTGTGTGCAGAGCAAACACCAGCTCACACTGGCACCCCGGCCCTGCCTCCAGGTCCGTGGCAGAGATGGTGGGGCTGGGATGGAGCACCTCACGGGGCTCGTGGGAGTGGACTCTTCCCCTCCGCATTCCTTCCAGCACATCTCAGCCTCTTCTGGTGTCAGCTCTGCGGTGAAGGAAATCTGGAATAGCAGCGCCAGGAAGAGCCGGGGGAAAAACTCCTCTAGCACCTGCAGGCAGGGGGGCTGCTGGAGGACCTCCTGTAGCGCTCTGGTTGCCTGCAGAAAAAGCCCAGAGGCAGCTCTCGCTGCTGAGACGTCCCTGTTGCGCTGCCCGAGCTTGGGGGTGAGGCTCAGGCACTGCCCTGCACCTGGGGAGAAGCAGCAGTGCCTGCCCTGGCTGTGTGGCCTCCCTCACATGCTGTGCCTGTGCGCCCTGGGGGAGGTCAGGGCTTGGCGGTAGATGAGGAAGGGGAGAGGGCTCCCTGCCTCTTGCCTGCAGAGGCAAGCGCAGCCCTAGCAGAGAGCGAGGCTTCCTCCAGAAACTCACGGCCAGGGAAGAGACGTCCATGACATCCCCAGCCGAGGTTACTGTCTCATACAGCGGCCAGTCCTCCAGCACGCTGAGCAGCTCCTGCACAGCTGCGGGCTTCGACGCCAGCACCCTCCACATGGCCGCGGCAGCACTGCAGGCCCAGAGCGCCCTGTCAGCGGGTGCCGCAGCCGCAGCGCCGTGGCCTGGGCAGCCCCACAGGGCCTGGGCTGGCCGCCAGCCCTGCCGCTGCCCGCTGCCCGCTGCCCGCTGCCCGCTGCCCACTGCCCCGTGCCGGCAGCACCCAGCCGGCCCTGCCCCAGCAGGCACCACACCGCCAAGCTCAAGTCCCTTGTGGGGCAGGGAGGGAGCCAGGCGACCGGGCTCAGGGGCCCAAGGCAGCCAGGCTTGCTCAGCTCTGGCTGCTGCAGCCCTGCCTGAGGCAGCGGGGCTGGCACACGGGGACACCGGGAGGGCCCAGCCCCTCAGCAGAGTCCTGAAAAATCTCCCTCTCCCCCGCAGCCCACACGGGATGAGCTCTAAGGCCTGCGGGGCCCCAAGCACTAGAGGCAGCAGGGCCCGTACCTGTCGCAGGATGGGGAACAGCGCAGCAGGCTCACAACCACCTCCTCGGGGTACGCGCAGGCCAGCTTGAGAAGGGCCCTGTCCAGGCTGTGCCGCGCAGACTCCTCCGTGACGGACAGCACGCTTCTCCACAGGCACCTCACCATCTCTGGCACCTGGAGGGCACACGGCTCTGAGTGGGGCTGCTGCCAGCCTGCAGCCGTTTGCCCAGCTCCCACCCAGAACTTTGGCCTCAGAGGGTGTCGGGTGCCTGGCATGCCTGGACTCAGGGGAAAAACAATCTCCCAGAGGCCTCGAGCCTCAGCCACACCACCCACAGGCTACTTACATTCGCCAAAAGGGAGGCATCGTCCGTCACAAACACATCCAGCATGTGAGTAGCTGCCTGTGTGTCATAGGTGCTGCAGGCTCTCATGCCCCTGATGGCTGTGACGATGATATCGGCCCTCTCAGCGGGCTGGAGGTATTTCCCAAACAGCTATGGGAGAAAGGAGGGCAGCCAAGACGGATACATCACACCCAGGGTCCCAACAGCAGTGCCTGGCTGAGTAGCAAGTGGCCCTGGAGAGAGTCGTGGGGCAGTGCTGGCACAGAGACTCCTGGAGAGCCAGGAGCAGGGCTTCTGCTGGGCTGGGTGATGGCACTGGGCTGGAGCTGGATGGTTGGGGTCAGGGTCCCCATGCACTGGTCCTGCGGGGAACCAGAGCTCGCTGGGGGCAGGAGGGAAGCCTTTGGCTAGCCCCAACCCATGGGCAGTGCGAGCCCTCACCCAGTGACCGCAAGGCCCCATCAGCCTCACGCGTTAGCCATCCCTCTCTTCATCCAAGTCGCATGCTGACCCCACGGCTGGCAGCCCCAACCAGGGAGGTGCTCCTTACCCTGCTCATTTCGCTGGCATCCTTGCACCCTGAAAGCCAGAAGGGGTTCGCAGCTTCCCCGTCCCTTTGGAGCTGCAGGTGCTCTGGGCTATCCTGCAACAGCTCCCTGCCTGCACAAGAGGGGAAAAGCAGGGCGGTCAGCAGGAAGGCTGCAGAGGTGGAGATGGCCCACTGAGGGCATCAGGGAGGAATCTGCCCTGGCAGACAACGGGGGCATGCCAGGAAAGTCTGGGCGGCAGGACGCCCAGGGAGGGGCTGCGCCTGTTGCCAGGCGGGGGAAGGAGAAATGGCTTGCAAGAATACAGAAAGGCAGAAGGACTCTGATCAGATGGTCTGGTGTGAAGCAAGACAGCAGACCTCGGAGCAGCAGGTGCTGCTGAAGGTTTCCCAGGCCGCTGCTAAGCAGAACAGGGCTGAGTGTCTGTGGTCTGGCTGCCCGTGTGTGCAAGAACCCAGCCCAATGCAGCTTCTTACTCTCTTCCCGCAGCAGGAATCTGTACAGGTGCCAAAGAGCATCCGCTGCCCTGTGACTGCTCCCCTCGTCCTTGTAGGCGCAGCACAGGGTGAGATGCCCCACCAGCTGCCCCAGGATTGGCACATGCTGCTGGTCGAGGGAGGCAGAGCTGGCACTGGATCCTTGAAAGCAGCCGCGGGCCTGGGGGAGGGAGGTAGCGCTGACACCAGGCCTGAGGGGCAGCGCTTGGGTCAAAGCCCTGAACCCGGGCTCCATGCAGGGCTGCATCCCAGGTGAGCCAGAGCTTTGGTGGCCCCTTCTGGCCCTGGCTCCCAAAGCAGCTGCGCAGCAGCCCAGGGCACGGAGGGCTGCCAGACGCGCTGGGCCCACGGCATGCGCCCAGGGCAGGCCTGGCCTGCATGGGCCAGGGGCACCGCCGGCTCCTGAGAGAGCAGAGACCACAGGGCGAAGCCCAAAGAGGCAGGCCAAGATCTTAGCTCCAGGGCAGGCTCTTGCTGAGGGCCCTAACCTCTGCCCAGGCTTCCCTCAGAGGGAGCCCGCAGCTGCAGGGCACTCCGGGGAGCTGACAAGGGGTGAGGGGGGGGCTGGAGCTTCCCTGCACCACAGGCTCCTTACCGGCAGCAAGGAAGAACTGGTCAGGAGACCACTCAGCCTCGCAATGCGTCCCACGGCCCTCTCATGCACAGCTGCTCGCTGGCAGTCGGTGAAGGTCAGCAGGACCTGGGAGGAGAAAAGCTGCTGCTCTGCCCTGCGCCCTGACGGCTGCTCCAAGGCAGGCAGCTCTGCTAAACACCTGGCCACATTTACGCTTCGGCTCCTTGGAGCACGAGCAAAGGCTCTAAGGAGGTTCTTGCCTCCAGAGTCCCTCGCAGCCATGGCGCAAATGCCCCAGACGGGCCTGCTGCGGCCACACTGATAGCTGAAGGCCATGAGGGCTCCAAGAGCACTGTGGGGAACCCTGCTCCCATGAGGGAGCCAGGCCCCTCCCGGCAGCATGCTCTCCGCTGCTGCTGCTGGCAGGGGGGTCCACCTGAGGGGGGAACTTCCCTTACAAACGAGGGACTGGTCCTGGGACCCTTTCTCTTGGCAAATACCAGACCTGCAGGATGCTCTGCATCTCCAGGAGGCCAGAGGTCGGGGAGTAGAGCACCAGAACCTGCAGCATGTTGTCCATAGCATCCAGGGTCTGCGAGGGGGACAGAGGGTTGAGGTGCTTCTTCCCCATTGCCCCCTACCTGCCGGAGAGGGGCTGGAATTCCTCCTGCCGGAGGGGGACACCTCTGGTCCTGCGGAGCCCAGGGAGAGGCCCCAGGGCAGGGGAGCTGCCTGGCGGCACTGCCCGTTGGCCTGCGCAGGGCAAGGGGAAGAAGGGATGCAGGTGGGAAACCGAGCTGGCAGCCAGCCCTACCTTGGAGCTCACTCTCGTCTCTCAGCACAGGGCAGCCAGGCAGCAGCCCAGGCAGCCTGGCGGGCCTCTGCAACCCACGCAGCACATACCTTGGAGTAGAGGGCAGCATCCAGGCACTGCAGCTCCTCCCTTGGAGGCAGAGTGAAGACGCTGCAGAAGCAGGCATGCAGCAGGCTCTTCTTGTTCTCCAGAAGCAGCCCGACTTTGCTGCAAGCACAGAGAGGGGCCTGTCACTCCCTGGGGCTGGCAGCAGTACCTTCCTGCCCTGGGAAGGTGGACGCGCACCTGGGGGTGGGAGACCTGCGGGGGATACCTGCACTAGGTGGGGGAGCCCTATGGGCAGCCACCTCTTCCCCCCAGGATGCTGGCCAGGGACACAGGACACGCCTGGCAGGGAGAGGGCATCAGGCCCCATGTGCCTGCCTCACCCTTCTGGGGGAAGCCCAAGAGACATGGCGCAGTCCCAGGGCCCTCTCTGCCCTCCCATCTCCACCACTCTCGGGCCCAGCGCAAGCCCAGCAAATGGCACTGGGAGACTCCTCCAGGATGGGGGAAGCCTCCCAGCTAGGACTGGGGCCATCGGGCCATCTGATGGGGAGGCCCTGGCCAAGCCAGGGGCTGGGGCAGCTACCTCATTGCGCTGATGGCGAGCATGACTTGCTGCCGCACCACCGTGCCCAGGTGGTCGATGGGCTCCTCTTGCAGCAGCACCTGGAGAGCACAACCGGGATGGGCCATGGGAGCTGCCAGGGCCCAGCAAGCAGGCTGCAGGGCTGGCAGAGCCCGGGTGCCCCCACGCCACCACCGACACCCGGGGCAGCCCCCTCGTTGCCCAGGGCTCAGCTCCCCCGACTCCTCGGTGGCTCCTGCAGCCCCCGCAAGGGCTGTGGCCACGAGCCAGGGCCCCACACCTCCCTGTGCTCAGACACCCCCATCCTGCCCTCATCGCTGGGCCAGTGCCCCCTCCACCAGGCCTGCTGGCGGTCCCCTCTCCCCTCACCTCCAGCGACTCCGCCAGTTCCCATTTGCGCAGAAAAAGCTCCTCCCATAACACGGCATCGGAGCAGGCCCCTGTGCAGAGGGTGCAGACGCAGGCCAGAAACCACAGCTTCTCGGCCTCTCCCTGGTACCAGGAGCAGAGGGACAAAGAGAGCGCGTAAGAGGGGCAGGGGCAGGGCCAGCAGGACCAGAGCACTGCAGGGCCTGCAGCGACAGTGGGGCTCCACAGCCAGCAGCCCTCCGGGGGCTTCTGAGCGTGGTGCAGCCCGAGGGACCCACCGGCAGAGGCGGGCACAGCCCCGAGGGGGATGGCGACACTCACCTCCCCTCGGTGATTGAAAAAGGCACGCACATACTGCATGGGTTCCATGTCCTCTCTGGGCAGAGCCAGGTGAGGAGCTGAGGGGAGGAAGAGAGCAGGCAGAGCTGCAGGGCTGGCAGCGAGAGGAGAGGAGACAGCCGAGCCCTCTGCCCCACCGCACACCTGCGGCCACGCGCACAGGCAGCCCCGGGCTGGGCACCTGCACCGGGGCACGGACACCGCGGCTCCCTGGGCTCGCCAGGCCTGGGAGGTGCCCAGCGGATGGGGCGCAGCGCTGCAGCGCTTTCAGGCCCCACGGCCCGGCACCCCCACAGCAGCCGGCTAGACAGCCAGGAGACCGGGGCAGAGCAGGGCGGGCTCGCAGCCCCCGGCCCTGCCCAGCCCAGCGGTGGCCCCTCACTCACCCGTGGGCAGCGCCTGGGGCTCCCACCCCTCCTGGGGCTCCAGCTCACAGCTGCTTGCTGCAAGGGCCCCACCCTCCTCCTCCTCCTCCTCCTCCTTCTCCTCCGAGGCCACCCTGGGGCGGCTGGGGGGTCTCTCCGCCATCTTGGGCCACACGGCAAAAGCTCCGCAGGGCTCGAGGTGTCCCCCAGACATCTGCAGGAGAAAGGAGGGCAGCCCAGATAGATGCGGAGCACCCAGCGGTGCCCCCTCACTCAGCCGTTGGCAGCGCCTGGGGCGTGCGCACCTCGTGGGGCTGCAGCTCGCAGCTGCTCTCCGTAGGGACCCCACGGTCCTCAGCCTCCTCCTCCCAGGCCACCCTGGGGCGGCTGGGGGGTCTCTCCGCCATCTTGGGCCACGCGGCAAAGGCTCCGCGGGGCTCGAGGTGTCCCCCAGACATCTGCGGGAGAAAGGAGGGCAGCCCAGATAGATGCGGAGCAACCAGCAGTGCCCCCTCACTCAGCCGTTGGCAGTGCCTGGGGCGTGCGCACCTCGTGGGGCTGCAGCTCGCAGCTGCTCTCCGTAGGGACCCCACGGTCCTCAGCCTCCTCCTCCCAGGCCACCCTGGGGCGGCTGGGGGGTCTCTCCGCCATCCTAGGCGACGCGGCAAAGGCTCCGCGGGGCTGCCCGGGGACAAGAGGGAAAGGCCTGAGTGCACTCAGGGGGCTCCTTTGCCAGCCCCACGCACTCCCGTCCTCTCCCGTCACCGTCCTCCCGGACACTGCGGGGGCTGAGGCCGCAGGGGTGCCTGGCAACGCCGCGGGGTGTCACAGGAACCCAGTCACAAAGGGCCCCACTGTCACCCTAGCGACGCTTGTCACCGGCCCGGGGAGGGGCAGGGTGGGTCCCCTCAGGGGGCGCAGGGCCAGATCGCCCCCCCTGCTCTGGGACACCTCTGTTTGCCCTTGGGGTGCCCCAGGGCCCCCATGGCAGTCTGGTCCCCTCAGGGCTGCTCCTATCCTCGCCTGCTCCCCCCTGACCGTTGCTCGCTGCCCCTGTCCTCATGCACGCCAGTGAGCACCCCACGGGGACACACATGGCATGAGGTGCAAAGGGAACGAGCCCCGAAGGAAAGCTCTCCTCCACAGGGACCCTCTGGGCTGCTTCCTCACTGCTGCCACCCACCCCCTGGGGAGCAGAGCCAAACTCAGGGGTCTCCACCAGCAGCCTGGGGTCCCCGGGGCCCTCACACACCTCTGGGGCCTTTGAGTCCTCCCAAACCCTGACACTACTCAGGGCTCCAGAAGGGGTCCCCCATCTCCCTCACGCTGTGGGACTGTGGAGTGTTTGCCCTCGGGGGCCAGTGCCCCCAACCCCTGACCTGATCTGTGACAGGATCCAGGTGTCCGGGCCCTCCTGGTGTGCTGCAGGGGCCCTGCAGCCCTGCAGCCCTCTCCCACGGGGTGGGCAGTGGGGCTCCGCTCTCCCTGCCTCCCCTTTCTCAGGGAACAGGGGCAGAGACAGAGGCATCTTGAGGAGATCCCCTCCTTAGACCAGGAAAACAAAGCCCAAAACAGGGAAGGAAAGAAAGAGATTTAGAAAAGAACGGGGCAAAGAAAGGACACTGATCTTAGGGCTCCTTCAAGCAAAACCTTCACCTGGTTTCTTTCCAGCACTGCCGGGAGCAGCCTGGGCCGCCATCCTCCACCACAGGCACCCAGACAGGGTGTCTGGCAAAAAGGGAACAAATTAATCCACCGGGATCATGGCATAGGGTCACACTCATGCAGGGGACCAAACCTCCCACCCAGGACCCTGCTGCCAAGTGGCAATATGAGTGTCTGTGACAGGGTCCTTGCAGTGGTGTCCGCGGCTGAATCAGGAGAGACTCCCCGCACCATAGTTCTGCTCCATCCTTATGACCTACCTGCAGCAGTCGTCCTTGTAAGCTACCTCCATCTTTGTAACCTACCTGTAAGCTTGGGTGGCCAACCCAGCACATGCATGACCCATTGCTATTGATACACCTTAACTACGTACAAAAGCCTGTCTTAAGTGACCATTTCTGCAAGAACAATGTCTCCTGACTCTTTACACATGTCTAAACTGTGTCCAATTTGGTCACTTAGGCAGCAAGACCTACCCACGGGAGTCTTTAGGACATTCCACCCAGGATGGTAACCAACACATTTAAGCGTACACATTGGGCTAGACACAGCAGGAATTGCCTGAGGACATTTCTTAAACCGTCCAAAATTTCTACCTGGAGGGCTCTTGTAACAAGCAGTCGACTACTGAATTGTGAAGGGTCAGTCCATCTGTCCTTTGTCTCCAGCCACTCTCTTTTCTTGGAAGTTCAGATAACCAGCCGGGGAGTCCCTGGTCCACCACGGAAGTAATGGCCGATGTGAGCTGCGTGCACGTACAGCCTTGATGCCCAGCAGGACCACAATAAGTAAAGAATAAGTTGCATTTTTATCCTTACAACTCACTTTTAATTTCAGCCCTGTAGCTCTTGAAATATGAAGCATCTGAATTAGGCAGTGATGTCTGGGCAGAGGTTCATCTCAACCACCTTTTTGGTGCAAGAAATTTGGGCATCTGGTTAAGGGTAGCTGTGCGGGGCCTTTCATGGGTAGCTCTTACGATAGGATAGAAAGGCCTGTCTCAGCTTACTCTTAGGGGAACCTCGACATTGAGTTGGCACTCAAAGACTAATTTTTCAAAGATGGCAATTTAGGTGAAACAAATTTGTAGGTACAAATGAATGTGTCTATTTGTGGACAGGCAGAGGATTGAAAAAGTAAGAAAAGACTTTTTCACTCTGAGGGTGGTTGAACACCGGAACAGGTTGCTGACAGAGGTTGTGGAGTCTCCAGTCTTGGAGCTATTCAAAACCCAACTGGACACATCCCTGGGCAACCTGCTCTAGCTAACTCTGCTTGAGCAGGGGGTCAGGACAGATAATCCCCCGAGGTCTCTTCGAACCTCAGCTACTCTGTGATTCTGTCATTGGGTGGGTGGGGGTGCGAAGCGGGGAAGGTGCTTGCACTTCTCGGTCTAGTGAGGCAAGAGATCCTTTTATGCAAAATTGAGTCATTCTTGAAGTCACAGCAGTTTAGACATAAGAAAGGAATGAGATTGCAGTAGATAAAATGTTACGGTATTTCAAAATGCAATAAAGAACAAAACTTGGGGCTGTATTTTCTTGATGTGTATTCTCTTTAATGCTTCAATCCATAGGTTGTCCTGGCAAGAGCTTCTTAACCAAATACTCATATTTTATCTGTGAAAACCTTAATTGCGATGATGTGGAGTGGTACAGTGAAACGGTGCTGTGGTGAGGCAACAAAAGGTGCTGAACGAATAAAGATGGCAGTAAGAGTCAGAAAAATGCTTTTAGCAAGAAAGAAAAATAAGTCAGCAGCAGAAGCAGACGAAACTGAAAAACTACTCCTTTTGACACAATCCTGGTCTATGTTACTGACAGCGGAGATACACAAACACAAAGCACCCAGGAGCAAGGTCAGACCCTTGTCCCCCCTCCCCAGTCTGGGAAGTGCAAGTGAGTCCTAGGCCACAGTCTAATTACAAGAGAGAGGCACCATAACGTCCTTTGGGACTAAGGTGCTGCCTGTGCTAAGAGGACTAGAAACCTTCAGGCCCAGCAGGCAACAGCCACTTCTCTCGGCCTTTGAGCAGGAAACATCAGTAGCGAAGTATCCTCCTGGGGTGGGATTCGAGAGCTATGTGAGCCCCCAGGCTGACCCATTGGCTTGGGACTGGCAGGTAGGATGTGGGGCGGTAGGAGGATGGGACCCCCGCCCTCTTGGAGCATTGCTGGCACGCCATGGTGCCACGAGTGCCCGTGTATGGGCAGCCCTGGAGTCTATCTGCTGGGTGTCTCAGGGTTTGCGTTGCCTCCCAGAGAAGTTAGAGGACAAAGCAAAGACAGAGCAACGCGGGGCAGGCAGCAGGGGTTTCTGGAGCCCTGGCTTAGGTGATCTGTCCAAAGGCTAAGCATTTTAGGCACACCAGCCTGGTGAGGGGCTTAGGAACAAGGGCACGCAGAGGCTTCTGCACCACACCAAAAGGCCCATTGATGCTCCTGGATTGCAAAGCAAGTCAGCTGGAGGCCCCTGGGGCATGTCATAAGGCTCTTGGAGGGCCCTCAGTGCAGGGAAAGACCAAGCAAGTGATTTGGGGAATGCTGAGAAGTATTCGGAGAGCTCTTGGGCCGTCCTGCATTTGCCGCTTTACCCACCTCCTCGGCTTCTGGCAGCCAGTGCCCGCTGCAGCTGCTGGACAGGCACTGCTAGAAAAGCTTCCTCCCCCCGCCGGAGCGCTGCAGACCGGGCTGCTCCTCCCCAGCCACCGAGTCCTCAGGTGCCCAGGGGCCAAGCGGGGCTGGGTGCAGGGGCAGGCCATCTCACTGACTTCTGCTACGGCTTCCGCAGTGCTACAGAGGGACTGAGAGCCCTTCATTGCCCCCAACACAAGCACCGGCCGGGCTGGGCTCAGCACCTCCAGTGCAGTGAGAGCAGGATCTGGCCATCTGCTCTGGCCGTTGCAGGGGCAGAGAGGGCTGGAGCCAGGGCGGGCACCCCTGGCTGCCTGCTGCTGGCGCGGGGCTCTTGCCTGGGACACTCGGTGTGGTGCAGCCTGAATGGGAGGGCGAGAGGGCTTGGGTGGGACACGAGCGCTTCTCCCTCTTCTTCCTCGCGCTGGCTATGGCCTGTGCAATCCCCGGCACCACAGCAGTGTTTCAGCAAAGCCCAGCATGCCCGCGACAGGCCTGGGGCTGCTCCTTGAGGCTCAGCCATGCTGGTGTTCTTCCCGTCCCTGGCCCCATGCAGCACAGGGGCTTTGCTCTGGGGTGGGACCCCCTGGGTGGGACCCCTGGGTGGGACCACCCCCCACACACACACCGCCCTGCCTGGGCTCAGCGCTCAGCCCGGCGGGAAATTTGCCATGCAAGCAGACTTCTCCTGACACCCCATCAGCTGTGCCAAAAGCATCCCCCCCCCCCCTCCCTTCTCCTAGCCATCCCAGGGACCCTGCTAGCACAGCTCTCCTTGCTCCGCCACCAGCTCCTGCAGCAGCTAGTGCCAGCTGCCTCCCACTCTGGGGGGGGTCAGGGCAGGGCTGCCCCACACCTGCCACCAGCCCCAGCCAGCCCTGATCCCCCTTCCTTCTTCTGCGTCCCGCTCCCCAGGGAAGGGACACCTTCAATCGGCCCCTGCACCCCAGTGCCTTCCCTTGCACTCCCTGGGGGGAGTGGGCAGCCCCATGCCTCCACCAAGGGCTGCGTGTGCAGGCGAGGGCAGCCCCAAGGGCTGCGTCAGCCCCCGTCTCCCTGCCGTGGCGCTGGGCACTACGGCACTTGCAGGGACCCACGCACACGGCCCTCGGGAGCCTGGGGCCCCGGTGGGGCTCCTCCGCCTCCAAGGTGCCCGCGCTGATGCTCCACACGTCTCTCCCGGGACTCGGAGACCAAGAGAGGGCCCCAGTGCAAGGGAAGAGCAGCAGAGGGCTGCGGGGACATGGACACCGCAGGCGCCGGGGCGTCCTGGAAAGCAGGCAGAGGGAGGCAGAGGGCAACGGCAGGCAGAGAGGAGGGCGGGAGAGAAGGCGTGCGGGGTGTTGGTGTCGCCTTCAGCGCTCGCACGGGCACTGCTGGTTCTGCCCTCCCCGAGGGCCGCAGGGGCAGCCCGGTGGAGAGCCAGAGCCGAGCGGTCGAGGGCAGCGGCCGCACGGGGCTGGGCGAGCTGCCGAGCCCGTGACACCGGCTAGGGGGTTAGGGTCTAGTGAAGTGAAGTCCCCACTCTGCAGCACTGATGTACTGAGCACCGCTGGTTGCACAAGGGGCCCAGAGGCCTGATGCCTCCTGGATGGGCTGTGGTGATCTGCTTTATGCACAGCTATTTAGGGGCTCCTGCTTTTAATTCTGGCTGATCAGCAATAGTGATGGGGGGTGTTACAGCAGGGATCACCCTGATTGTGGCCATGGAGAAGAAGGGCCTTGAAGGAGAGAAACCACCAGGCATCAAACCCTCATCGGAAAGGTGTAAAATCTCTGGGCAAACAACATGCCATCGCTTTGAAGGGGCACGCTCAGCATCTTCCTGCTGTTACACTGGGCTTCTGCAGTCAGGGTGCCCGAAGAGCTCCAGCTGCAGAGGGGCTGGAGCCTCTCGTGCCTGTGCAGAGCTCGGGGCCCTGCTGCGCTGGTGCCTGCATGGGCAAATCCTGCGGGGCCTACCAGAGCATCCCAGCAGCCTGCTAACTCCTGGGCTCAGCCACACCAGGGGAAGCCAGCGCCAGCGAGGGGCCAGCTCCGGGCCCTTCCTCATGCAGAAGAGGTCATGGCTTTGCAGGGCAGAACCCTGTCAAGACTGCTGCCATTCCTGACCCTGCTGTCCGGAGAAATGGGGTGCTTCTCTGACTGCTGGAAGGGGGGTATGTTGTGGCTGCCCCAGACTGCTGGAGAGCGTGTGTGCCCTCCCCCTCCCAGGGTGATCCCGATTCCTTCAGCACCTGACTTTTCTACCCATTCCTTTGCCCAAAGAAAAGACACTGAGCCGTGGTGAAGAGACAGGGCTGCTTCTTTGGGGAAAGCCCAGCAGAGGGGGGACTGGCAGCACAAGCCTGGGACGGGCTGGGCCTGAGGGCCGGAGCTGTCCTGCGGGCAGGGAGAGAGGCCAGGAACCCCCCGACTTCCCCGCACACTCAGGTGGCCGCTGCGGGCAGAGCAGCCTGGCATCAGGAGGCAGCCGAGCTCCAGCAGCAGACACGGCCACCGCGCAGAGGACAGTGCCACTGCTCCCACAGTCTCCTCAGGCGGTAGCACAGGCCTTCTGTGGTGCCTGGGGAGGGAGTCATCTTCCCTAGAGCTCTCAGGAGCAGGATGGTTTGTGTCGCCAGGGAACGGATGGACGGGCTGCTGTCCTCCTGCAAGCCTTGCAGGGCTGAGAGAGAAAGGAGCAGAGCAGAGATCAAGGCGCCGTGTCTGCACAGACGCCAGGCATCCCCTGCTGACGCAGCCAGTCCCACCCAGCTCTTCCCACAGCCAGGAGGCAGCAGGAGCAAGAAAGGGATGAGGTGGGAGTTGCTGGCCAGGACCGTCCCAAAGGCGCCTGAAATCTTCTCCCTACTCTACCCACAGCGGCCCTGCTCTGCACGGGCAGCAGAGCCCTCCTCGCCTGGGGCAGGGGTGGCAGCTCCCTGCCCAGCATCTGTCTGCCTCCCACCAGCCCTGCCTGACACCCTGCTGCCCTCGCTCACCCGTGCAGATGTCCTCCAGCTTCTCCTTGCTCCGGCCCCTCAGGTGCTGCCCGACAAGCCCTAGGCACACACACACAGCCGCTCAGAAATCTGGCTCCCCAGCCCACCCCCAGCAGCACAGCTGCCTCCAGGCCCTGCCAGCCTGGCCACGCTCCCTCCTCCCTTTTGCAGCGCTGACGCCAGGGTGCTCCGCACTGCGTGCCACCCAAGGGCATTGCTGTGAGGGCACAGCAGGAGGCTCCCACCAGCCCCACACGTGTGGACAGAGATGGCGGAGGGTGACACGGAGCCCCCAGGCACCCAGGCCCTGCATCAGGCACACAGCAGCTGCAGCTGCAAGGCTGCTTCTTGCTGCTAGCGCAGCAGCCGGGGCTGGGACCAAGCTGCCCCGGGACAGAGAGGGACCCCAGGGGTTGGGACTCACCAGTGAACCTCACGGCTGCCTCTCGCAAGGACTCCTGCGGGCTCTCCAAGTACGTCAGGCTCTGGCTCAGGTACTCTTCTGCTCTTCTGCTGCCCCCCTCCAGCTGGGGAGGGCACAAGGGCACGGGCTTGGCGCACCCCCCCCTCACCCAGCCAGGCAGTCCCTGCGCCCAGGACCGGCCTCCCCGGCCTTGCCCTGCCAGGACGCTCATGGCTCCCACACACGAGCTGGGCAGTGCCGAGCTTCGGAGGGAGCAGAGGGCAGGCTGCTCCCCAGGCACGCTGAGGTGCCCTCCTGCTGCCAAGGCCCAGCTGGGCCAGGGGCTGCTTTAGCATCCCAGGGGGCAGCGAGGGCAGAGGAGCCTGGAGAAGAGCTCGCCAGGGCAGCGTGCTTGGAGAAGGGCAGCGTGAGTGCTGCTCCAGCCTGGCGGCTTTGGGTGCCAGCCAGGGCCAGGGGCACAGCTGCCTGCCCCACACACTGGGCATGGAGGGGGACAGGCCTTGCGCAGGCTGGCTCTGGGGGCTTTGGGGCCATTCTTACCAGGCACTCGCCGATCCTCCATGTCTGCGCTGTCTCAGCCAGGTGCCTGAGCTGCTTCCACTTCAGGAACTTGGCAGCGCCAAGGAGGGCTTCCCGAGAGGCCTGCACAGCAGCAGAGACGGGGAGGTGCCACTGCAGCCCAGGGGACAAGACCCTGCGTCCCCCTGCTCTTGGCAAGCCTCGGGGCCTTGCCTGGCCCACCATGGGAAGAGGCAGCAGCTGGGACCTGGGTCTGCCATGGGGTTCAATGTCCTGGGCAGAGATGGGGGGCAACCACCACCTCAAGCACCTCGTCCATTGCTGCTGCCTCGTGCCCCAGCTCCAGAGCTGGGTACCTGGGACGCAGGGCCCAGCCCCTCCCCTGACTGCATCTCCCTCCCTGGGGCTCTCCCCTCCCCAGGCTCGGGGGCTGGGGAACATGTTGGCTCCCCAAACCAGCTTGCAGGTGCTGCACCTCTGTGCAGCCCAAGGACACTGGGGCCACAGGGTGAACTCAGGGAGCAGGTGTCTCCTCCTCCTGGAGAGGGCTGGGCATGCCCCAGCCCAGCCGTCTCCAGGAGCCCTGGGCAGAGCACAGGGGCAAAAGGGATTGGGGGTCAAACCCCATCCTTGGACACCTGCAGGCACAGCTGGGAAGCTGGGGCTCTGCACCCTCCTCAGGCACTCAGGAGGTTGGGCCTCAAGGTGACTCATGTTCAGAGGGGCCCACTGCCAGCAGCCCTTGCTCCTGATGCTCACGCCCACCCAAAGGGGGTCACCCCTCAAAATGACCGCTCAGGGTAGACATCCATACCTGGGCCACACCTGGGCTCTCATCATGCAGATGGAAGAGCAGTGGGAGCAGGCTCTTGTGCACTTGCATCTTCAGCTGCTGGTTTTTGCTGCCCACTGCAGCCTCCACCACATCTCTGAAGACGTGCATGGAGAGTTTTCGCACACAGCCAGACTCCTGGAGGCAAGGAAGAGGGGGCACCTCAGCACTGCCTGCTCCAAGCCCACAGTCAGCATAGGGGGCACTGTGGCTGATGGGGAGATGACGGTTTCTGACCCTCCCTCCGCACCAAGGAGCTGTGGGCCAGGTCTGCAGACCCTGCAAAATGGCCCCAAGCCCAGGCAGGGCAATGCAGTGCGCTTCTGTAACAGGCTGCAGCCAGGAGAGCACAGCTGGGGGAGACGTCTGTGCCTCAAACGGCTCCTCTGGCCCTGGCCACATGCCCCCGGTCACCCCCAGCCGAGGCCCAGAAGAGCTGCCCCAGGAGAGCCCTCCACAGTGCCTCCTGGGCGCATCCCGCCCACTCCAGGCCTCGCCTGCCTGCCCCGGGGAGAGGCGCGAGCTCGCGGTCTTGCCCAGCCACAGTGCCTAGCAGGGCCGTCGGGGTGCTGGGAGCAAGCCTCGGCCTGCAGACGGTCTGCCCAGGGGCTGGGGTGGGCATGCAATGCCTGGCACAGAGGCTGGGATCCCCTGGGGATGGGAGAAGCCGTGGGGGGGCTGCTAGGGGCTGCGGGGACATTGGCATTGTCGAGCGCGCGTTTCCAGGGAGGGGCAGCAGCAGGACAGGCTTCTCTGAGCTCTGCCTGCCTGGCCCTTCCGGGGAGCCTTTCTCCATCGCCCTGGGGCTCCACCAGTGCTCCCAGCTCAAGACGCCAGCAGAAAGAGGCAGCCATGGGGCACAGCTGCTCTCTCGCGCCCAGGCCTGCTCCTGGCTCTTTGGGCAGCACCTGCCCAGGCCTCGGGAAGGGCCGCAGGGGCCAAGCACAATACAGTTGCCCAGGGCACGGAGGGGGCTGCTTCGATGCAGTCCTGCAGCCCAGGACACCATGGGCAGCACAAGGCAATGATCCCAATTGCCACCAGGCAAAAAGGCTCCTGGCAGCGCCCGGGGCCTGTGGTGGGAAGCACAAATTCACACGCCGGGGGCACACGCACAGGGGAACACACCACAGCCGTGACCCTGCACACAGCCTCACAGACACACCAGCAGGGCCCCGGGCTCTCCCCCCAGCCTCACCTCATCAAAGAGCGGCAGGAGCTTCTCGGCCAGCAGCGGAGCGATGTGGGCAACCCTCCGTCCATCCGTGACAGGGACCACATTGCTGAACACCAGCAGGGCATTTGTGCTCATGTCCCTGTCCACGTCCTGCAGGTGCCTCATTACCAGTGGCCACAGGTACTGCATTTTGCTTACCTGTGGGAAACGCAACCTCATTTCCTGAAGCAATAAAAGACTGCCCTGGCAAAAATGCTGCCTTATTAGACACCACCTTCCCCTCTGGCTTCCCAGAAGCTGGCACAGCAATTACTGCAGCAACCTTCTGGCTGGCTGGGCTTACTGGCACATGGGCCTGAGCGGGTCTGGGGCATAGGGAGGGAGGAGAGGCCAACACAGTCTCCTCTGCACCTGACCAGTCGCCCTCTTCTCCGCCAGACTTGAATGGGCACCGTGGTTAGTAACCAATGCTGTCTGGAAACCTGCCCGGCCCGTGAGCAGTCCCAACCCTAGCAGGCTCCTTTCCCAGCGAGGCTCAGCGCTCCGTTGCCACGGCCCTGCGGACACCCACGGCTTGTGCACAGAGGCTGCAGCGCAGCGCAGACACCCCCAAGGTGGCACTCAGCACACGGTGGCCTCTGCAGAGTGGGGGCTGCTGCCTCGCGCCCCGGAAGCTGCCTGTGCCCAAAGCCTGGCCCCGCGCTCAGGCTCCCCCTCCACCTCGCAGCAGGATGCTCCCTCTGGGCACAGCACTCTCGCGACACAAACCGTCTGGAGATGGCTTGCTTGGTGCTGGCTCAAGATATCTACAGCATCCCCTGGCCAGCCCCACGCTGCCTGCACAGCTTCACCCGGCTGTCCCCTGCTCACCATCTCCTGTCTCTTGCACAGCAGGACAAGGCCTCGGAGGGCCAGCCCACGCATCACTCTGCACTGACTCCGCAGAGACATCAAAAGGGTTCCCAGGAAATCGTCCTTGTCGCCAGGAAGGTCACTGCAGGCCAGCAGCTGAAACACACAGCACAGAGAAACTGGCAATGGCGGCAGGACTCCCTGCATCGGGCAGCGCTGCATCCCACCAACAGCTCAGGACAAGGGGCCACCAGGCACAGACAAAGCCCAGTGCACAGGCAGCAGGGAGTGTGGAGAGCCCCTGGGGCCCCACTCCCTGCCCTGGGCCTCAGGGCACACCATGCAGATCCCCTGCCTGCTCCTCTGCTCCTCTCCACCAGCTGCAGCCTCTTATCCTCAGGCCTTTGAGGAGCTGCTGAAGAGAGAGCTGGCACAAAGGAGGCATCAAATACAGGTGGCGACAAGAGTTACCCCACCACAGAGGGGCCAAGGCCAAGGGCACTAATTGCAGGGCACTCCCTGCCCCACTTCCACTCGCTGCCATCCATCCCACAGGTGGGTAGAAGAGAGCACCGGAGCTAGAGGCACTCCAGAAAGGCACCGTCTGCCATCAGGCTCACCTCCACGAGGAAAGCCATGGCGGGGATCTCCTGGCAGGACTCCTTGCTCTTGAGCAGCGCTGTCAGCCGTTGGAAGAGGAAAACACGTACGTGTCTTGGGGTCTTCCTCATCTCTCTGGCAGAGGGAAGAAGGCACTGTCAGTTCTGAGCAGCCCAGGCAAACCTGGGCTTCTGCGACTGCCCTCCCAAACCCTCTCACCAGTGCCCTATGGGCCATGACAGGCAGGGCAAGGCCACGGTTGTGCTCGGCTCTGGCAGCCAGCAGCACTGCCCAGCGTCATCAGGCTCCTTTTGCCAGGGGAGACTGGAAGAACACCCTTCCGGCCCTGAACTCCAGCCTTCCAACGTGACCCCTTTCCTGCCCCCTTGAGTCAGGCACCCCTGGGCTCTTCCAGGGGCACCTTGCCCCTTCCCTGGGGGCTGCCCTTGACGGGGCTGCCTGCACACACACACCCCGGGGCTCCTGTGGCACGAGCCCAGGCCCCACGGGAGGGGACTCCACGCCTTTGGGAGGGAACTGCTCCTGGCCATCCCCCTCTCTTGTGCCTCCCAACACCACCTCTCCCCCAGCAGCTCGCAGAGCCTGGCAGCGATGGAGCCAGGGCTCCCTTGGCCGCTCGACTCGGCCAGGCCGCTGTCACAAGCGCTGAGGCTGCAGCCCCTTTCTTGGGGAGCTGGGCACCCCTGCGGGCTCGGTGGGGCACCGCATCTGCAGGGGAGAAATGCTGGGGCAGAGCGGGCACAAGGGGGCTCTCACCTGGCCAGCAAAGCCACTCCGCTGTGGTGGGTCTCAGCGCTGAGGAGCATGTCCCAGGCGCTCTTCCTCACCATGGCCAGCACCAGATTCTCATAGCCAGCATGGCAGAGCAGTGCTTTCATGGTCCGCACTGTTAACCTGTGTGCAGAGCAAACACCAGCTCACACTGGCACCCCGGCCCTGCCTCCAGGTCCGTGGCAGAGATGGTGGGGCTGGGATGGAGCACCTCACGGGGCTCGTGGGAGTGGACTCTTCCCCTCCGCATTCCTTCCAGCACATCTCAGCCTCTTCTGGTGTCAGCTCTGCGGTGAAGGAAATCTGGAATAGCAGCGCCAGGAAGAGCCGGGGGAAAAACTCCTCTAGCACCTGCAGGCAGGGGGGCTGCTGGAGGACCTCCTGTAGCGCTCTGGTTGCCTGCAGAAAAAGCCCAGAGGCAGCTCTCGCTGCTGAGACGTCCCTGTTGCGCTGCCCGAGCTTGGGGGTGAGGCTCAGGCACTGCCCTGCACCTGGGGAGAAGCAGCAGTGCCTGCCCTGGCTGTGTGGCCTCCCTCACATGCTGTGCCTGTGCGCCCTGGGGGAGGTCAGGGCTTGGCGGTAGATGAGGAAGGGGAGAGGGCTCCCTGCCTCTTGCCTGCAGAGGCAAGCGCAGCCCTAGGAGAGAGCGAGGCTTCCTCCAGAAACTCACGGCCAGGGAAGAGACGTCCACGACATCCCCAGCCGAGGTTACTGTCTCATACAGCGGCCAGTCCTCCAGCACGCTGAGCAGCTCCTGCAGCACCCGCTCCGCAGCTGCGGGCTTCGACGCCAGCACCCTCCACATGGCCGCGGCAGCACTGCAGGCCCAGAGCGCCCTGTCAGCGGGTGCCGCAGCCGCAGCGCCGTGGCCTGGGCAGCCCCACAGGGCCTGGGCTGGCCGCCAGCCCTGCCGCTGCCCGCTGCCCGCTGCCCGCTGCCCGCTGCCCCGTGCCGGCAGCACCCAGCCGGCCCTGCCCCAGCAGGCACCACACCGCCAAGCTCAAGTCCCTTGTGGGGCAGGGAGGGAGCCAGGCGACCAGGCTCAGGGGCCCAAGGCAGCCAGGCTTGCTCAGCTCTGGCTGCTGCAGCCCTGCCTGAGGCAGCGGGGCTGGCACACGGGGACACCGGGAGGGCCCAGCCCCTCAGCAGAGTCCTGAAAATCTCCCTCTCCCCCGCAGCCCACACGGGACGAGCTCTAAGGCCTGTGGGGCCCCAAGCACTAGAGGCAGCAGGGCCCGTACCTGTCGCAGGATGGGGAACAGCGCAGCAGGCTCACAACCACCTCCTCGGGGTACGCGCAGGCCAGCTTGAGAAGAGCCCTGTCCAGGCTGCGCCACGCAGACTCCTCCGTGATGGACAGCACGCTTCTCCACAGGCACCTCACCATCTCTGGCACCTGGAGGGCACACGGCTCCGAGTGGGGCTGCTGCCAGCCTGCAGCCGTTTGCCCAGCTCCCACCCAGAACTTTGGCCTCAGAGGGTGTCGGGTGCCTGGCATGCCTGGACTCAGGGGAAAAACAATCTCCCAGAGGCCTCGAGCCTCAGCCACACCACCCACAGGCTACTTACATTCGCCAAAAGGGAGGCATCGTCCGTCACAAACACATCCAGCATGTGAGTAGCTGCCTGTGTGTCATAGGTGCTGCAGGCTCTCATGCCCCTGATGGCTGTGACGATGATATCGGCCCTCTCAGCGGGCTGGAGGTATTTCCCAAACAGCTATGGGAGAAAGGAGGGCAGCCAAGACGGATACATCACACCCAGGGTCCCAACAGCAGTGCCTGGCTGAGTAGCAAGTGGCCCTGGAGAGAGTCGTGGGGCAGTGCTGGCACAGAGACTCCTGGAGAGCCAGGAGCAGGGCTTCTGCTGGGCTGGGTGATGGCACTGGGCTGGAGCTGGATGGTTGGGGTCAGGGTCCCCATGCACTGGTCCTGCGGGGAACCAGAGCTCGCTGGGGGCAGGAGGGAAGCCTTTGGCTAGCCCCAACCCATGGGCAGTGCGAGCCCTCACCCAGTGACCGCAAGGCCCCATCAGCCTCACGCGTTAGCCATCCCTCTCTTCATCCAAGTCGCATGCTGACCCCACGGCTGGCAGCCCCAACCAGGGAGGTGCTCCTTACCCTGCTCATTTCGCTGGCATCCTTGCACCCTGAAAGCCAGAAGGGGTTCGCAGCTTCCCCGTCCCTTTGGAGCTGCAGGTGCTCTGGGCTATCCTGCGACAGCTCCCTGCCTGCACAAGAGGGGAAAAGCAGGGCGGTCAGCAGGAAGGCTGCAGAGGTGGAGATGGCCCACTGAGGGCATCAGGGAGGAATCTGCCCTGGCAGACAACGGGGGCATGCCAGGAAAGTCTGGGCGGCAGGACGCCCAGGGAGGGGCTGCGCCTGTTGCCAGGCGGGGGAAGGAGAAATGGCTTGCAAGAATACAGAAAGGCAGAAGGACTCTGATCAGATGGTCTGGTGTGAAGCAAGACAGCAGACCTCGGAGCAGCAGGTGCTGCTGAAGGTTTCCCAGGCCGCTGCTAAGCAGAACAGGGCTGAGTGTCTGTGGTCTGGCTGCCCGTGTGTGCAAGAACCCAGCCCAATGCAGCTTCTTACTCTCTTCCCGCAGCAGGAATCTGTACAGGTGCCAAAGAGCATCCGCTGCCCTGTGACTGCTCCCCTCGTCCTTGTAGGCGCAGCACAGGGTGAGATGCCCCACCAGCTGCCCCAGGATTGGCACATGCTGCTGGTCGAGGGAGGCAGAGCTGGCACTGGATCCTTGAAAGCAGCCGCGGGCCTGGGGGAGGGAGGTAGCGCTGACACCAGGCCTGAGGGGCAGCGCTTGGGTCAAAGCCCTGAACCCGGGCTCCATGCAGGGCTGCATCCCAGGTGAGCCAGAGCTTTGGTGGCCCCTTCTGGCCCTGGCTCCCAAAGCAGCTGCGCAGCAGCCCAGGGCACGGAGGGCTGCCAGAAGCACTGGGCCCACGGCATGCGCCCAGGGCAGGCCTGGCCTGCATGGGCCAGGGGCACCGCCGGCTCCTGAGAGAGCAGAGACCACAGGGCGAAGCCCAAAGAGGCAGGCCAAGATCTTAGCTCCAGGGCAGGCTCTTGCTGAGGGCCCTAACCTCTGCCCAGGCTTCCCTCAGAGGGAGCCCGCAGCTGCAGGGCACTCCGGGGAGCTGACAAGGGGTGAGGGGGGGGCTGGAGCTTCCCTGCACCACAGGCTCCTTACCGGCAGCAAGGAAGAACTGGTCAGGAGACCACTCAGCCTCGCAATGCGTCCCACGGCCCTCTCATGCACAGCTGCTCGCTGGCAGTCGGTGAAGGTCAGCAGGACCTGGGAGGAGAAAAGCTGCTGCTCTGCCCTGCGCCCTGACGGCTGCTCCAAGGCAGGCAGCTCTGCTAAACACCTGGCCACATTTACGCTTCGGCTCCTTGGAGCACGAGCAAAGGCTCTAAGGAGGTTCTTGCCTCCAGAGTCCCTCGCAGCCATGGCGCAAATGCCCCAGACGGGCCTGCTGCGGCCACACTGATAGCTGAAGGCCATGAGGGCTCCAAGAGCACTGTGGGGAACCCTGCTCCCATGAGGGAGCCAGGCCCCTCCCGGCAGCATGCTCTCCGCTGCTGCTGCTGGCAGGGGGGTCCACCTGAGGGGGGAACTTCCCTTACAAACGAGGGACTGGTCCTGGGACCCTTTCTCTTGGCAAATACCAGACCTGCAGGATGCTCTGCATCTCCAGGAGGCCAGAGGTCGGGGAGTAGAGCACCAGAACCTGCAGCATGTTGTCCATAGCATCCAGGGTCTGCGAGGGGGACAGAGGGTTGAGGTGCTTCTTCCCCATTGCCCCCTACCTGCCGGAGAGGGGCTGGAATTCCTCCTGCCGGAGGGGGACACCTCTGGTCCTGCGGAGCCCAGGGAGAGGCCCCAGGGCAGGGGAGCTGCCTGGCGGCACTGCCCGTTGGCCTGCGCAGGGCAAGGGGAAGAAGGGATGCAGGTGGGAAACCGAGCTGGCAGCCAGCCCTACCTTGGAGCTCACTCTCGTCTCTCAGCACAGGGCAGCCAGGCAGCAGCCCAGGCAGCCTGGCGGGCCTCTGCAACCCACGCAGCACATACCTTGGAGTAGAGGGCAGCATCCAGGCACTGCAGCTCCTCCCTTGGAGGCAGAGTGAAGACGCTGCAGAAGCAGGCATGCAGCAGGCTCTTCTTGTTCTCCAGAAGCAGCCCGACTTTGCTGCAAGCACAGAGAGGGGCCTGTCACTCCCTGGGGCTGGCAGCAGTACCTTTCTGCCCTGGGAAGGTGGACGCGCACCTGGGGGTGGGAGACCTGCGGGGGATACCTGCACTAGGTGGGGGAGCCCTATGGGCAGCCACCTCTTCCCCCCAGGATGCTGGCCAGGGACACAGGACACGCCTGGCAGGGAGAGGGCATCAGGCCCCATGTGCCTGCCTCACCCTTCTGGGGGAAGCCCAAGAGACATGGCGCAGTCCCAGGGCCCTCTCTGCCCTCCCATCTCCACCACTCTCGGGCCCAGCGCAAGCCCAGCAAATGGCACTGGGAGACTCCTCCAGGATGGGGGAAGCCTCCCAGCTAGGACTGGGGCCATCGGGCCATCTGATGGGGAGGCCCTGGCCAAGCCAGGGGCTGGGGCAGCTACCTCATTGCGCTGATGGCGAGCATGACTTGCTGCCGCACCACCGTGCCCAGGTGGTCGATGGGCTCCTCTTGCAGCAGCACCTGGAGAGCACAACCGGGATGGGCCATGGGAGCTGCCAGGGCCCAGCAAGCAGGCTGCAGGGCTGGCAGAGCCCGGGTGCCCCCACGCCACCACCGACACCCGGGGCAGCCCCCTCGTTGCCCAGGGCTCAGCTCCCCCGACTCCTCGGTGGCTCCTGCAGCCCCCGCAAGGGCTGTGGCCACGAGCCAGGGCCCCACACCTCCCTGTGCTCAGACACCCCCATCCTGCCCTCATCGCTGGGCCAGTGCCCCCTCCACCAGGCCTGCTGGCGGTCCCCTCTCCCCTCACCTCCAGCGACTCCGCCAGTTCCCATTTGCGCAGAAAAAGCTCCTCCCATAACACGGCATCGGAGCAGGCCCCTGTGCAGAGGGTGCAGACGCAGGCCAGAAACCACAGCTTCTCGGCCTCTCCCTGGTACCAGGAGCAGAGGGACAAAGAGAGCGCGTAAGAGGGGCAGGGGCAGGGCCAGCAGGACCAGAGCACTGCAGGGCCTGCAGCGACAGTGGGGCTCCACAGCCAGCAGCCCTCCGGGGGCTTCTGAGCGTGGTGCAGCCCGAGGGACCCACCGGCAGAGGCGGGCACAGCCCCGAGGGGGATGGCGACACTCACCTCCCCTCGGTGATTGAAAAAGGCACGCACATACTGCATGGGTTCCATGTCCTCTCTGGGCAGAGCCAGGTGAGGAGCTGAGGGGAGGAAGAGAGCAGGCAGAGCTGCAGGGCTGGCAGCGAGAGGAGAGGAGACAGCCGAGCCCTCTGCCCCACCGCACACCTGCGGCCACGCGCACAGGCAGCCCCGGGCTGGGCACCTGCACCGGGGCACGGACACCGCGGCTCCCTGGGCTCGCCAGGCCTGGGAGGTGCCCAGCGGATGGGGCGCAGCGCTGCAGCGCTTTCAGGCCCCACGGCCCGGCACCCCCACAGCAGCCGGCTAGACAGCCAGGAGACCGGGGCAGAGCAGGGCGGGCTCGCAGCCCCCGGCCCTGCCCAGCCCAGCGGTGGCCCCTCACTCACCCATGGGCAGCGCCTGGGGCTCCCATCCCTCCTGGGGCTCCAGCTCACAGCTGCTTGCTGCAAGGGCCCCACCCTCCTCCTCCTCCTCCTCCTCCTTCTCCTCCGAGGCCACCCTGGGGCGGCTGGGGGGTCTCTCCGCCATCTTGGGCCACACGGCAAAAGCTCCGCGGGGCTCGAGGTGTCCCCCAGACATCTGCGGGAGAAAGGAGGGCAGCCCAGATAGATGCGGAGCACCCAGCGGTGCCCCCTCACTCAGCCGTTGGCAGCGCCTGGGGCGTGCGCACCTCGTGGGGCTGCAGCTCGCAGCTGCTCTCCGTAGGGACCCCACGGTCCTCAGCCTCCTCCTCCCAGGCCACCCTGGGGCCGCTGGGGGGTCTCTCCGCCATCTTGGGCCACGCGGCAAAGGCTCCGCGGGGCTCGAGGTGTCCCCCAGACATCTGCGGGAGAAAGGAGGGCAGCCCAGATAGATGCGGAGCACCCAGCAGTGCCCCCTCACTCAGCCGTTGGCAGCGCCTGGGGCGTGCGCACCTCGTGGGGCTGCAGCTCGCAGCTGCTCTCCGTAGGGACCCCACGGTCCTCAGCCTCCTCCTCCCAGGCCACCCTGGGGCGGCTGGGGGGTCTCTCCGCCATCCTAGGCGACGCGGCAAAGGCTCCGCGGGGCTGCCCGGGGACAAGAGGGAAAGGCCTGAGTGCACTCAGGGGGCTCCTTCGCCAGCCCCACGCACTCCCGTCCTCTCCCGTCACCGTCCTCCCGGACACTGCGGGGGCTGAGGCCGCAGGGGTGCCTGGCAACCCCGCGGGGTGTCACAGGAGCCCAGTCACAAAGGGCCCCACTGTCACCCTAGCGACGCTTGTCACCGGCCCGGGGAGGGGCAGGGTGGGTCCCCTCAGGGGGCGCAGGGCCAGCTCGCCCCCCCTGCTCTGGGACACCTCTGTTTGCCCTTGGGGTGCCCCAGGGCCCCCATGGCAGTCTGGTCCCCTCAGGGCTGCTCCTATCCTCGCCTGCTCCCCCCTGACCGTTGCTCGCTGCCCCTGTCCTCATGCACGCCAGTGAGCACCCCACGGGGACACACATGGCATGAGGTGTGAAGGGAACGAGCCCCGAAGGAAAGCTCTCCTCCACAGGGACCCTCTGGGCTGCTTCCTCACTGCTGCCACCCACCCCCTGGGGAGCAGAGCCAAACTCAGGGGTCTCCACCAGCAGCCTGGGGTCCCCGGGGCCCTCACACACCTCTGGGGCCTTTGAGTCCTCCCAAACCCTGACACTACTCAGGGCTCCAGAAGGGGTCCCCCATCTCCCTCACGCTGTGGGACTGTGGAGTGTTTGCCCTCGGGGGCCAGTGCCCCCAACCCCTGACCTGATCTGTGACAGGATCCAGGTGTCCGGGCCCTCCTGGTGTGCTGCAGGGGCCCTGCAGCCCTGCAGCCCTCTCCCACGGGGTGGGCAGTGGGGCTCCGCTCTCCCTGCCTCCCCTTTCTCAGGGAACAGGGGCAGAGACAGAGGCATCTTGAGGAGATCCCCTCCTTAGACCAGGAAAACAAAGCCCAAAACAGGGAAGGAAAGAAAGAGATTTAGAAAAGAACGGGGCAAAGAAAGGACACTGATCTTAGGGCTCCTTCAAGCAAAACCTTCACCTGGTTTCTTTCCAGCACTGCCGGGAGCAGCCTGGGCCGCCATCCTCCACCACAGGCACCCAGACAGGGTGTCTGGCAAAAAGGGAACAAATTAATCCACCGGGATCATGGCATAGGGTCACACTCATGCAGGGGACCAAACCTCCCACCCAGGACCCTGCTGCCAAGTGGCAATATGAGTGTCTGTGACAGGGTCCTTGCAGTGGTGTCCGCGGCTGAACCAGGAGAGACTCCCCGCACCATAGTTCTGCTCCATCCTTATGACCTACCTGCAGCAGTCGTCCTTGTAAGCTACCTCCATCTTTGTAACCTACCTGTAAGCTTGGGTGGCCAACCCAGCACATGCATGACCCATTGCTATTGATACACCTTAACTACGTACAAAAGCCTGTCTTAAGTGACCATTTCTGCAAGAACAATGTCTCCTGACTCTTTACACATGTCTTAACTGTGTCCAATTTGGTCACTTAGGCAGCAAGACCTACCCACGGGAGTCTTTAGGACATTCCACCCAGGATGGTAACCAACACATTTAAGCGTACACATTGGGCTAGACACAGCAGGAATTGCCTGAGGACATTTCTTAAACCGTCCAAAATTTCTACCTGGAGGGCTCTTGTAACAAGCAGTCGACTACTGAATTGTGAAGGGTCAGTCCATCTGTCCTTTGTCTCCAGCCACTCTCTTTTCTTGGAAGTTCAGATAACCAGCCGGGGAGTCCCTGGTCCACCACGGAAGTAATGGCCGATGTGAGCTGCGTGCACGTACAGCCTTGATGCCCAGCAGGACCACAATAAGTAAAGAATAAGTTGCATTTTTATCCTTACAACTCACTTTTAATTTCAGCCCTGTAGCTCTTGAAATATGAAGCATCTGAATTAGGCAGTGATGTCTGGGCAGAGGTTCATCTCAACCACCTTTTTGGTGCAAGAAATTTGGGCATCTGGTTAAGGGTAGCTGTGCGGGGCCTTTCATGGGTAGCTCTTACGACAGGATAGAAAGGCCTGTCTCAGCTTACTCTTAGGGGAACCTCGACATTGAGTTGGCACTCAAAGACTAATTTTTCAAAGATGGCAATTTAGGTGAAACAAATTTGTAGGTACAAATGAATGTGTCTATTTGTGGACAGGCAGAGGATTGAAAATGTAAGAAAAGACTTTTTCACTCTGAGGGTGGTTGAACACCGGAACAGGTTGCTGACAGAGGTTGTGGAGTCTCCAGTCTTGGAGCTATTCAAAACCCAACTGGACACGTCCCTGGGCAACCTGCTCTAGCTAACTCTGCTTGAGCAGGGGGTCAGGACAGATAATCCCCCGAGGTCTCTTCGAACCTCAGCTACTCTGTGATTCTGTCATTGGGTGGGTGGGAGTGCGAAGCGGGGAAGGTGCTTGCACTTCTCGGTCTAGTGAGGCAAGAGATCCTTTTATGCAAAATTGAGTCATTCTTGAAGTCACAGCAGTTTAGACATAAGAAAGGAATGAGATTGCAGTAGATAAAATGTTACGGTATTTCAAAATGCAATAAAGAACAAAACTTGGGGCTGTATTTTCTTGATGTGTATTCTCTTTAATGCTTCAATCCATAGGTTGTCCTGGCAAGAGCTTCTTAACCAAATACTCATATTTTATCTGTGAAAACCTTAATTGCGATGATGTGGAGTGGTACAGTGAAACGGTGCTGTGGTGAGGCAACAAAAGGTGCTGAACGAATAAAGATGGCAGTAAGAGTCAGAAAAATGCTTTTAGCAAGAAAGAAAAATAAGTCAGCAGCAGAAGCAGACGAAACTGAAAAACTACTCCTTTTGACACAATCCTGGTCTATGTTACTGACAGCGGAGATACACAAACACAAAGCACCCAGGAGCAAGGTCAGACCCTTGTCCCCCCTCCCCAGTCTGGGAAGTGCAAGTGAGTCCTAGGCCACAGTCTAATTACAAGAGAGAGGCACCATAACGTCCTTTGGGACTAAGGTGCTGCCTGTGCTAAGAGGACTAGAAACCTTCAGGCCCAGCAGGCAACAGCCACTTCTCTCGGCCTTTGAGCAGGAAACATCAGTAGCGAAGTATCCTCCTGGGGTGGGATTCGAGAGCTATGTGAGCCCCCAGGCTGACCCATTGGCTTGGGACTGGCAGGTAGGATGTGGGGCGGTAGGAGGATGGGACCCCCGCCCTCTTGGAGCATTGCTGGCACGCCATGGTGCCACGAGTGCCCGTGTATGGGCAGCCCTGGAGTCTATCTGCTGGGTGTCTCAGGGTTTGCGTTGCCTCCCAGAGAAGTTAGAGGACAAAGCAAAGACAGAGCAACGCGGGGCAGGCAGCAGGGGTTTCTGGAGCCCTGGCTTAGGTGATCTGTCCAAAGGCTAAGCATTTTAGGCACACCAGCCTGGTGAGGGGCTTAGGAACAAGGGCACGCAGAGGCTTCTGCACCACACCAAAAGGCCCATTGATGCTCCTGGATTGCAAAGCAAGTCAGCTGGAGGCCCCTGGGGCATGTCATAAGGCTCTTGGAGGGCCCTCAGTGCAGGGAAAGACCAAGCAAGTGATTTGGGGAATGCTGAGAAGTATTCGGAGAGCTCTTGGGCCGTCCTGCATTTGCCGCTTTACCCACCTCCTCGGCTTCTGGCAGCCAGTGCCCGCTGCAGCTGCTGGACAGGCACTGCTAGAAAAGCTTCCTCCCCCCGCCGGAGCGCTGCAGACCGGGCTGCTCCTCCACAGCCACCGAGTCCTCAGGTGCCCAGGGGCCAAGCGGGGCTGGGTGCAGGGGCAGGCCATCTCACTGACTTCTGCTACGGCTTCCGCAGTGCTACAGAGGGACTGAGAGCCCTTCATTGCCCCCAACACAAGCACCGGCCGGGCTGGGCTCAGCACCTCCAGTGCAGTGAGAGCAGGATCTGGCCATCTGCTCTGGCCGTTGCAGGGGCAGAGAGGGCTGGAGCCAGGGCGGGCACCCCTGGCTGCCTGCTGCTGGCGCGGGGCTCTTGCCTGGGACACTCGGTGTGGTGCAGCCTGAATGGGAGGGCGAGAGGGCTTGGGTGGGACACGAGCGCTTCTCCCTCTTCTTCCTCGTGCTGGCTATGGCCTGTGCAATCCCCGGCACCACAGCAGTGTTTCAGCAAAGCCCAGCATGCCCGCGACAGGCCTGGGGCTGCTCCTTGAGGCTCAGCCATGCTGGTGTTCTTCCCGTCCCTGGCCCCATGCAGCACAGGGGCTTTGCTCTGGGGTGGGACCCCCTGGGTGGGACCCCTGGGTGGGACCACCCCCCACACACACACCGCCCTGCCTGGGCTCAGCGCTCAGCCCGGCGGGAAATTTGCCATGCAAGCAGACTTCTCCTGACACCCCATCAGCTGTGCCAAAAGCATACCCCCCCCCTCCCTTCTCCTAGCCATCCCAGGGACCCTGCTAGCACAGCTCTCCTTGCTCCGCCACCAGCTCCTGCAGCAGCTAGTGCCAGCTGCCTCCCACTCTGGGGGGGTCAGGGCAGGGCTGCCCCACACCTGCCACCAGCCCCAGCCAGCCCTGATCCCCCTTCCTTCTTCTGCGTCCCGCTCCCCAGGGAAGGGACACCTTCAATCGGCCCCTGCACCCCAGTGCCTTCCCTTGCACTCCCTGGGGGGAGTGGGCAGCCCCATGCCTCCACCAAGGGCTGCGTGTGCAGGCGAGGGCAGCCCCAAGGGCTGCGTCAGCCCCCGTCTCCCTGCCGTGGCGCTGGGCACTACGGCACTTGCAGGGACCCACGCACACGGCCCTCGGGAGCCTGGGGCCCCGGTGGGGCTCCTCCGCCTCCAAGGTGCCCGCGCTGATGCTCCACACGTCTCTCCCGGGACTCGGAGACCAAGAGAGGGCCCCAGTGCAAGGGAAGAGCAGCAGAGGGCTGCGGGGACACGGACACCGCAGGCGCCGGGGCGTCCTGGAAAGCAGGCAGAGGGAGGCAGAGGGCAACGGCAGGCAGAGAGGAGGGCGGGAGAGAAGGCGTGCGGGGTGTTGGTGTCGCCTCCAGCGCTCGCACGGGCACTGCTGGTTCTGCCCTCCCCGAGGGCCGTGGGGGCAGCCCGGTGGAGAGCCAGAGCGGAGCGGTCGAGGGCAGTGGCCGCACGGGGCTGGGCGAGCTGCCGAGCCCGTGACACCGACTAGGGGGTTAGGGTCTAGTGAAGTGAAGTCCCCACTCTGCAGCACTGATGTACTGAGCACCGCTGGTTGCACAAGGGGCCCAGAGGCCTGATGCCTCCTGGATGGGCTGTGGTGATCTGCTTTATGCACAGCTATTTAGGGGCTCCTGCTTTTAATTCTGGCTGATCAGCAATAGTGATGGGGGGTGTTACAGCAGGGATCACCCTGATTGTGGCCATGGAGAAGAAGGGCCTTGAAGGAGAGAAACCACCAGGCATCAAACCCTCATCGGAAAGGTGTAAAATCTCTGGGCAAACAACATGCCATCGCTTTGAAGGGGCACGCTCAGCATCTTCCTGCTGTTACACTGGGCTTCTGCAGTCAGGGTGCCCGAAGAGCTCCAGCTGCAGAGGGGCTGGAGCCTCTCGTGCCTGTGCAGAGCTCGGGGCCCTGCTGCGCTGGTGCCTGCATGGGCAAATCCTGCGGGGCCTACCAGAGCATCCCAGCAGCCTGCTAACTCCTGGGCTCAGCCACACCAGGGGAAGCCAGCGCCAGCGAGGGGCCAGCTCCGGGCCCTTCCTCATGCAGAAGAGGTCATGGCTTTGCAGGGCAGAACCCTGTCAAGACTGCTGCCATTCCTGACCCTGCTGTCCGGAGAAATGGGGTGCTTCTCTGACTGCTGGAAGGGGGGTATGTTGTGGCTGCCCCAGACTGCTGGAGAGCGTGTGTGCCCTCCCCCTCCCAGGGTGACCCCGATTCCTTCAGCACCTGACTTTTCTACCCATTCCTTTGCCCAAAGAAAAGACACTGAGCCGTGGTGAAGAGACAGGGCTGCTTCTTTGGGGAAAGCCCAGCAGAGGGGGGACTGGCAGCACAAGCCTGGGACGGGCTGGGCCTGAGGGCCGGAGCTGTCCTGCGGGCAGGGAGAGAGGCCAGGAACCCCCCGACTTCCCCGCACACTCAGGTGGCCGCTGCGGGCAGAGCAGCCTGGCATCAGGAGGCAGCCGAGCTCCAGCAGCAGACACGGCCACCGCGCAGAGGACAGTGCCACCGCTCCCACAGTCTCCTCAGGCGGTAGCACAGGCCTTCTGTGGTGCCTGGGGAGGGAGTCATCTTCCCTAGAGCTCTCAGGAGCAGGATGGTTTGTGTCGCCAGGGAACGGA
Source organism: Dromaius novaehollandiae (assembly GCF_036370855.1). Taxonomy (NCBI): domain Eukaryota; kingdom Metazoa; phylum Chordata; class Aves; order Casuariiformes; family Dromaiidae; genus Dromaius; species Dromaius novaehollandiae. The sequence goes on from NC_088104.1 coordinate 45,902,951, forward strand.
TGGACGGGCTGCTGTCCTCCTGCAAGCCTTGCAGGGCTGAGAGAGAAAGGAGCAGAGCAGAGATCAAGGCGCCGTGTCTGCACAGACGCCAGGCATCCCCTGCTGACGCAGCCAGTCCCACCCAGCTCTTCCCACAGCCAGGAGGCAGCAGGAGCAAGAAAGGGATGAGGTGGGAGTTGCTGGCCAGGACCGTCCCAAAGGCGCCTGAAATCTTCTCCCTACTCTACCCACAGCGGCCCTGCTCTGCACGGGCAGCAGAGCCCTCCTCGCCTGGGGCAGGGGTGGCAGCTCCCTGCCCAGCATCTGTCTGCCTCCCACCAGCCCTGCCTGACACCCTGCTGCCCTCGCTCACCCGTGCAGATGTCCTCCAGCTTCTCCTTGCTCCGGCCCCTCAGGTGCTGCCCGACAAGCCCTAGGCACACACACACAGCCGCTCAGAAATCTGGCTCCCCAGCCCACCCCCAGCAGCACAGCTGCCTCCAGGCCCTGCCAGCCTGGCCACGCTCCCTCCTCCCTTTTGCAGCGCTGACGCCAGGGTGCTCCGCACTGCGTGCCACCCAAGGGCGTTGCTGTGAGGGCACAGCAGGAGGCTCCCAGCAGCCCCACACGTGTGGACAGAGATGGCGGAGGGTGACACGGAGCCCCCAGGCACCCAGGCCCTGCATCAGGCACACAGCAGCTGCAGCTGCAAGGCTGCTTCTTGCTGCTAGCGCAGCAGCCGGGGCTGGGACCAAGCTGCCCCGGGACAGAGAGGGACCCCAGGGGTTGGGACTCACCAGTGAACCTCACGGCTGCCTCTCGCAAGGACTCCTGCGGGCTCTCCAAGTACGTCAGGCTCTGGCTCAGGTACTCTTCTGCTCTTCTGCTGCCCCCCTCCAGCTGGGGAGGGCACAAGGGCACGGGCTTGGCGCACCCCCCCCTCACCCAGCCAGGCAGTCCCTGCGCCCAGGACCGGCCTCCCCGGCCTTGCCCTGCCAGGACGCTCATGGCTCCCACACACGAGCTGGGCAGTGCCGAGCTTCGGAGGGAGCAGAGGGCAGGCTGCTCCCCAGGCACGCTGAGGTGCCCTCCTGCTGCCAAGGCCCAGCTGGGCCAGGGGCTGCTTTAGCATCCCAGGGGGCAGCGAGGGCAGAGGAGCCTGGAGAAGAGCTCGCCAGGGCAGCGTGCTTGGAGAAGGGCAGCGTGAGTGCTGCTCCAGCCTGGCGGCTTTGGGTGCCAGCCAGGGCCAGGGGCACAGCTGCCTGCCCCACACACTGGGCATGGAGGGGGACAGGCCTTGCGCAGGCTGGCTCTGGGGGCTTTGGGGCCATTCTTACCAGGCACTCGCCGATCCTCCATGTCTGCGCTGTCTCAGCCAGGTGCCTGAGCTGCTTCCACTTCAGGAACTTGGCAGCGCCAAGGAGGGCTTCCCGAGAGGCCTGCACAGCAGCAGAGACGGGGAGGTGCCACTGCAGCCCAGGGGACAAGACCCTGCGTCCCCCTGCTCTTGGCAAGCCTCGGGGCCTTGCCTGGCCCACCATGGGAAGAGGCAGCAGCTGGGACCTGGGTCTGCCATGGGGTTCAATGTCCTGGGCAGAGATGGGGGGCAACCACCACCTCAAACACCTCGTCCATTGCTGCTGCCTCGTGCCCCAGCTCCAGAGCTGGGTACCTGGGACGCAGGGCCCAGCCCCTCCCCTGACTGCATCTCCCTCCCTGGGGCTCTCCCCTCCCCAGGCTCGGGGGCTGGGGAACATGTTGGCTCCCCAAACCAGCTTGCAGGTGCTGCACCTCTGTGCAGCCCAAGGACACTGGGGCCACAGGGTGAACTCAGGGAGCAGGTGTCTCCTCCTCCTGGAGAGGGCTGGGCATGCCCCAGCCCAGCCGTCTCCAGGAGCCCTGGGCAGAGCACAGGGGCAAAAGGGATTGGGGGTCAAACCCCATCCTTGGACACCTGCAGGCACAGCTGGGAAGCTGGGGCTCTGCACCCTCCTCAGGCACTCAGGAGGTTGGGCCTCAAGGTGACCCATGTTCAGAGGGGCCCACTGCCAGCAGCTCTTGCTCCTGATGCTCACGCCCACCCAAAGGGGGTCACCCCTCAAAATGACCGCTCAGGGTAGACATCCATACCTGGGCCACACCTGGGCTCTCATCATGCAGATGGAAGAGCAGTGGGAGCAGGCTCTTGTGCACTTGCATCTTCAGCTGCTGGTTTTTGCTGCCCACTGCAGCCTCCACCACATCTCTGAAGACGTGCATGGAGAGTTTTCGCACACAGCCAGACTCCTGGAGGCAAGGAAGAGGGGACACCTCAGCACTGCCTGCTCCAAGCCCACAGTCAGCATAGGGGGCACTGTGGCTGATGGGGAGATGACGGTTTCTGACCCTCCCTCCGCACCAAGGAGCTGTGGGCCAGGTCTGCAGACCCTGCAAAATGGCCCCAAGCCCAGGCAGGGCAATGCAGTGCGCTTCTGTAACAGGCTGCAGCCAGGAGAGCACAGCTGGGGGAGACGTCTGTGCCTCAAACGGCTCCTCTGGCCCTGGCCACATGCCCCCGGTCACCCCCAGCCGAGGCCCAGAAGAGCTGCCCCAGGAGAGCCCTCCACAGTGCCTCCTGGGCGCATCCCACCCACTCCAGGCCTCGCCTGCCTGCCCCGGGGAGAGGCGCGAGCTCGCGGTCTTGCCCAGCCACAGTGCCTAGCAGGGCCGTCGGGGTGCTGGGAGCAAGCCTCGGCCTGCAGACGGTCTGCCCAGGGGCTGGGGTGGGCATGCAATGCCTGGCACAGAGGCTGGGATCCCCCGGGGATGGGAGAAGCCGTGGGGGGGCTGCTAGGGGCTGCGGGGACATTGGCATTGTCGAGCGCGCGTTTCCAGGGAGGGGCAGCAGCAGGACAGGCTTCTCTGAGCTCTGCCTGCCTGGCCCTTCCGGGGAGCCTTTCTCCATCGCCCTGGGGCTCCACCAGTGCTCCCAGCTCAAGACGCCAGCAGAAAGAGGCAGCCATGGGGCACAGCTGCTCTCTCGCGCCCAGGCCTGCTCCTGGCTCTTTGGGCAGCACCTGCCCAGGCCTCGGGAAGGGCCGCAGGGGCCAAGCACAATACAGTTGCCCAGGGCACGGAGGGGGCTGCTTCGATGCAGTCCTGCAGCCCAGGACACCATGGGCAGCACAAGGCAATGATCCCAATTGCCACCAGGCAAAAAGGCTCCTGGCAGCGCCCGGGGCCTGTGGTGGGAAGCACAAATTCACACGCCGGGGGCACACGCACAGGGGAACACACCACAGCCGTGACCCTGCACACAGCCTCACAGACACACCAGCAGGGCCCCGGGCTCTCCCCCCAGCCTCACCTCATCAAAGAGCGGCAGGAGCTTCTCGGCCAGCAGCGGAGCGATGTGGGCAACCCTCCGTCCATCCGTGACAGGGACCACATTGCTGAACACCAGCAGGGCATTTGTGCTCATGTCCCTGTCCACGTCCTGCAGGTGCCTCATTACCAGTGGCCACAGGTACTGCATTTTGCTTACCTGTGGGAAACGCAACCTCATTTCCTGAAGCAATAAAAGACTGCCCTGGCAAAAATGCCGCCTTATTAGACACCACCTTCCCCTCTGGCTTCCCAGAAGCTGGCACAGCAATTACTGCAGCAACCTTCTGGCTGGCTGGGCTTACTGGCACATGGGCCTGAGCGGGTCTGGGGCATAGGGAGGGAGGAGAGGCCAACACAGTCTCCTCTGCACCTGACCAGTCGCCCTCTTCTCCGCCAGACTTGAATGGGCACCGTGGTTAGTAACCAATGCTGTCTGGAAACCTGCCCGGCCCGTGAGCAGTCCCAACCCTAGCAGGCTCCTTTCCCAGCGAGGCTCAGCGCTCCGTTGCCACGGCCCTGCGGACACCCACGGCTTGTGCACAGAGGCTGCAGCGCAGCGCAGACACCCCCAAGGTGGCACTCCGCACACGGTGGCCTCTGCAGAGTGGGGGCTGCTGCCTCGCGCCCCGGAAGCTGCCTGTGCCCAAAGCCTGGCCCCGCGCTCAGGCTCCCCCTCCACCTCGCAGCAGGATGCTCCCTCTGGGCACAGCACTCTCGCGACACAAACCGTCTGGAGATGGCTTGCTTGGTGCTGGCTCAAGATATCTACAGCATCCCCTGGCCAGCCCCACGCTGCCTGCACAGCTTCACCCGGCTGTCCCCTGCTCACCATCTCCTGTCTCTTGCACAGCAGGACAAGGCCTCGGAGGGCCAGCCCACGCATCACTCTGCACTGACTCCGCAGAGACATCAAAAGGGTTCCCAGGAAATCGTCCTTGTCGCCAGGAAGGTCACTGCAGGCCAGCAGCTGAAACACACAGCACAGAGAAACTGGCAATGGCGGCAGGACTCCCTGCATCGGGCAGCGCTGCATCCCACCAACAGCTCAGGACAAGGGGCCACCAGGCACAGACAAAGCCCAGTGCACAGGCAGCAGGGAGTGTGGAGAGCCCCTGGGGCCCCACTCCCTGCCCTGGGCCTCAGGGCACACCATGCAGATCCCCTGCCTGCTCCTCTGCTCCTCTCCACCAGCTGCAGCCTCTTATCCTCAGGCCTTTGAGGAGCTGCTGAAGAGAGAGCTGGCACAAAGGAGGCATCAAATACAGGTGGCGACAAGAGTTACCCCACCACAGAGGGGCCAAGGCCAAGGGCACTAATTGCAGGGCACTCCCTGCCCCACTGCCACTCGCTGCCATCCATCCCACAGGTGGGTATAAGAGAGCACCGGAGCTAGAGGCACTCCAGAAAGGCACCGTCTGCCATCAGGCTCACCTCCACGAGGAAAGCCATGGCGGGGATCTCCTGGCAGGACTCCTTGCTCTTGAGCAGCGCTGTCAGCCGTTGGAAGAGGAAAACACGTACGTGTCTTGGGGTCTTCCTCATCTCTCTGGCAGAGGGAAGAAGGCACTGTCAGTTCTGAGCAGCCCAGGCAAACCTGGGCTTCTGCGACTGCCCTCCCAAACCCTCTCACCAGTGCCCTATGGGCCATGACAGGCAGGGCAAGGCCACGGTTGTGCTCGGCTCTGGCAGCCAGCAGCACTGCCCAGCGTCATCAGGCTCCTTTTGCCAGGGGAGACTGGAAGAACACCCTTCCGGCCCTGAACTCCAGCCTTCCAACGTGACCCCTTTCCTGCCCCCTTGAGTCAGGCACCCCTGGGCTCTTCCAGGGGCACCTTGCCCCTTCCCTGGGGGCTGCCCTTGACGGGGCTGCCTGCACACACACACCCCGGGGCTCCTGTGGCACGAGCCCAGGCCCCACGGGAGGGGACTCCACGCCTTTGGGAGGGAACTGCTCCTGGCCATCCCCCTCTCTTGTGCCTCCCAACACCACCTCTCCCCCAGCAGCTCGCAGAGCCTGGCAGCGATGGAGCCAGGGCTCCCTTGGCCGCTCGACTCGGCCAGGCCGCTGTCACAAGCGCTGAGGCTGCAGCCCCTTTCTTGGGGAGCTGGGCACCCCTGCGGGCTCGGTGGGGCACCGCATATGCAGGGGAGAAATGCTGGGGCAGAGCGGGCACAAGGGGGCTCTCACCTGGCCAGCAAAGCCACTCCGCTGTGGTGGGTCTCAGCGCTGAGGAGCATGTCCCAGGCGCTCTTCCTCACCATGGCCAGCACCAGATTCTCATAGCCAGCATGGCAGAGCAGTGCTTTCATGGTCCGCACTGTTAACCTGTGTGCAGAGCAAACACCAGCTCACACTGGCACCCCGGCCCTGCCTCCAGGTCCGTGGCAGAGATGGTGGGGCTGGGATGGAGCACCTCACGGGGCTCGTGGGAGTGGACTCTTCCCCTCCGCATTCCTTCCAGCACATCTCAGCCTCTTCTGGTGTCAGCTCTGCGGTGAAGGAAATCTGGAATAGCAGCGCCAGGAAGAGCCGGGGGAAAAACTCCTCTAGCACCTGCAGGCAGGGGGGCTGCTGGAGGACCTCCTGTAGCGCTCTGGTTGCCTGCAGAAAAAGCCCAGAGGCAGCTCTCGCTGCTGAGACGTCCCTGTTGCGCTGCCCGAGCTTGGGGGTGAGGCTCAGGCACTGCCCTGCACCTGGGGAGAAGCAGCAGTGCCTGCCCTGGCTGTGTGGCCTCCCTCACATGCTGTGCCTGTGCGCCCTGGGGGAGGTCAGGGCTTGGCGGTAGATGAGGAAGGGGAGAGGGCTCCCTGCCTCTTGCCTGCAGAGGCAAGCGCAGCCCTAGGAGAGAGCGAGGCTTCCTCCAGAAACTCACGGCCAGGGAAGAGACGTCCACGACATCCCCAGCCGAGGTTACTGTCTCATACAGCGGCCAGTCCTCCAGCACGCTGAGCAGCTCCTGCAGCACCCGCTCCGCAGCTGCGGGCTTCGACGCCAGCACCCTCCACATGGCCGCGGCAGCACTGCAGGCCCAGAGCGCCCTGTCAGCGGGTGCCGCAGCCGCAGCGCCGTGGCCTGGGCAGCCCCACAGGGCCTGGGCTGGCCGCCAGACCTGCCACTGCCCGCTGCCCGCTGCCCGCTGCCCGCTGCCCCGTGCCAGCAGCACCCAGCCGGCCCTGCCCCAGCAGGCACCACACCGCCAAGCTCAAGTCCCTTGTGGGGCAGGGAGGGAGCCAGGCGACCAGGCTCAGGGGCCCAAGGCAGCCAGGCTTGCTCAGCTCTGGCTGCTGCAGCCCTGCCTGAGGCAGCGGGGCTGGCACACGGGGACACCGGGAGGGCCCAGCCCCTCAGCAGAGTCCTGAAAATCTCCCTCTCCCCCGCAGCCCACACGGGACGAGCTCTAAGGCCTGCGGGGCCCCAAGCACTAGAGGCAGCAGGGCCCGTACCTGTCGCAGGATGGGGAACAGCGCAGCAGGCTCACAACCACCTCCTCGGGGTACGCGCAGGCCAGCTTGAGAAGAGCCCTGTCCAGGCTGCGCCACGCAGACTCCTCCGTGATGGACAGCACGCTTCTCCACAGGCACCTCACCATCTCTGGCACCTGGAGGGCACACGGCTCCGAGTGGGGCTGCTGCCAGCCTGCAGCCGTTTGCCCAGCTCCCACCCAGAACTTTGGCCTCAGAGGGTGTCGGGTGCCTGGCATGCCTGGACTCAGGGGAAAAACAATCTCCCAGAGGCCTCGAGCCTCAGCCACACCACCCACAGGCTACTTACATTCGCCAAAAGGGAGGCATCGTCCGTCACAAACACATCCAGCATGTGAGTAGCTGCCTGTGTGTCATAGGTGCTGCAGGCTCTCATGCCCCTGATGGCTGTGACGATGATATCGGCCCTCTCAGCGGGCTGGAGGTATTTCCCAAACAGCTATGGGAGAAAGGAGGGCAGCCAAGACGGATACATCACACCCAGGGTCCCAACAGCAGTGCCTGGCTGAGTAGCAAGTGGCCCTGGAGAGAGTCGTGGGGCAGTGCTGGCACAGAGACTCCTGGAGAGCCAGGAGCAGGGCTTCTGCTGGGCTGGGTGATGGCACTGGGCTGGAGCTGGATGGTTGGGGTCAGGGTCCCCATGCACTGGTCCTGCGGGGAACCAGAGCTCGCTGGGGGCAGGAGGGAAGCCTTTGGCTAGCCCCAACCCATGGGCAGTGCGAGCCCTCACCCAGTGACCGCAAGGCCCCATCAGCCTCATGCGTTAGCCATCCCTCTCTTCATCCAAGTCGCATGCTGACCCCACGGCTGGCAGCCCCAACCAGGGAGGTGCTCCTTACCCTGCTCATTTCGCTGGCATCCTTGCACCCTGAAAGCCAGAAGGGGTTCGCAGCTTCCCCGTCCCTTTGGAGCTGCAGGTGCTCTGGGCTATCCTGCGACAGCTCCCTGCCTGCACAAGAGGGGAAAAGCAGGGCGGTCAGCAGGAAGGCTGCAGAGGTGGAGATGGCCCACTGAGGGCATCAGGGAGGAATCTGCCCTGGCAGACAACGGGGGCATGCCAGGAAAGTCTGGGCGGCAGGACGCCCAGGGAGGGGCTGCGCCTGTTGCCAGGCGGGGGAAGGAGAAATGGCTTGCAAGAATACAGAAAGGCAGAAGGACTCTGATCAGATGGTCTGGTGTGAAGCAAGACAGCAGACCTCGGAGCAGCAGGTGCTGCTGAAGGTTTCCCAGGCCGCTGCTAAGCAGAACAGGGCTGAGTGTCTGTGGTCTGGCTGCCCGTGTGTGCAAGAACCCAGCCCAATGCAGCTTCTTACTCTCTTCCCGCAGCAGGAATCTGTACAGGTGCCAAAGAGCATCCGCTGCCCTGTGACTGCTCCCCTCGTCCTTGTAGGCGCAGCACAGGGTGAGATGCCCCACCAGCTGCCCCAGGATTGGCACATGCTGCTGGTCGAGGGAGGCAGAGCTGGCACTGGATCCTTGAAAGCAGCCGCGGGCCTGGGGGAGGGAGGTAGCGCTGACACCAGGCCTGAGGGGCAGCGCTTGGGTCAAAGCCCTGAACCCGGGCTCCATGCAGGGCTGCATCCCAGGTGAGCCAGAGCTTTGGTGGCCCCTTCTGGCCCTGGCTCCCAAAGCAGCTGCGCAGCAGCCCAGGGCACGGAGGGCTGCCAGAAGCACTGGGCCCACGGCATGCGCCCAGGGCAGGCCTGGCCTGCATGGGCCAGGGGCACCGCCGGCTCCTGAGAGAGCAGAGACCACAGGGCGAAGCCCAAAGAGGCAGGCCAAGATCTTAGCTCCAGGGCAGGCTCTTGCTGAGGGCCCTAACCTCTGCCCAGGCTTCCCTCAGAGGGAGCCCGCAGCTGCAGGGCACTCCGGGGAGCTGACAAGGGGTGAGGGGGGGGCTGGAGCTTCCCTGCACCACAGGCTCCTTACCGGCAGCAAGGAAGAACTGGTCAGGAGACCACTCAGCCTCGCAATGCGTCCCACGGCCCTCTCATGCACAGCTGCTCGCTGGCAGTCGGTGAAGGTCAGCAGGACCTGGGAGGAGAAAAGCTGCTGCTCTGCCCTGCGCCCTGACGGCTGCTCCAAGGCAGGCAGCTCTGCTAAACACCTGGCCACATTTACGCTTCGGCTCCTTGGAGCACGAGCAAAGGCTCTAAGGAGGTTCTTGCCTCCAGAGTCCCTCGCAGCCATGGCGCAAATGCCCCAGACGGGCCTGCTGCGGCCACACTGATAGCTGAAGGCCATGAGGGCTCCAAGAGCACTGTGGGGAACCCTGCTCCCATGAGGGAGCCAGGCCCCTCCCGGCAGCATGCTCTCCGCTGCTGCTGCTGGCAGGGGGGTCCACCTGAGGGGGGAACTTCCCTTACAAACGAGGGACTGGTCCTGGGACCCTTTCTCTTGGCAAATACCAGACCTGCAGGATGCTCTGCATCTCCAGGAGGCCAGAGGTCGGGGAGTAGAGCACCAGAACCTGCAGCATGTTGTCCATAGCATCCAGGGTCTGCGAGGGGGACAGAGGGTTGAGGTGCTTCTTCCCCATTGCCCCCTACCTGCCGGAGAGGGGCTGGAATTCCTCCTGCCGGAGGGGGACACCTCTGGTCCTGCGGAGCCCAGGGAGAGGCCCCAGGGCAGGGGAGCTGCCTGGCGGCACTGCCCGTTGGCCTGCGCAGGGCAAGGGGAAGAAGGGATGCAGGTGGGAAACCGAGCTGGCAGCCAGCCCTACCTTGGAGCTCACTCTCGTCTCTCAGCACAGGGCAGCCAGGCAGCAGCCCAGGCAGCCTGGCGGGCCTCTGCAACCCACGCAGCACATACCTTGGAGTAGAGGGCAGCATCCAGGCACTGCAGCTCCTCCCTTGGAGGCAGAGTGAAGATGCTGCAGAAGCAGGCATGCAGCAGGCTCTTCTTGTTCTCCAGAAGCAGCCCGACTTTGCTGCAAGCACAGAGAGGGGCCTGTCACTCCCTGGGGCTGGCAGCAGTACCTTCCTGCCCTGGGAAGGTGGACGCGCACCTGGGGGTGGGAGACCTGCGGGGGATATCTGCACTAGGTGGGGGAGCCCTATGGGCAGCCACCTCTTCCCCCCAGGATGCTGGCCAGGGACACAGGACACGCCTGGCAGGGAGAGGGCATCAGGCCCCATGTGCCTGCCTCACCCTTCTGGGGGAAGCCCAAGAGACATGGCGCAGTCCCAGGGCCCTCTCTGCCCTCCCCTCTCCACCACTCTCCGGCCCAGTGCAAGCCCAGCAAATGGCACTGGGAGACTCCTCCAGGATGGGGGAAGCCTCCCAGCTAGGACTGGGGCCATCGGGCCATCTGATGGGGAGGCCCTGGCCAAGCCAGGGGCTGGGGCAGCTACCTCATTGCGCTGATGGCGAGCATGACTTGCTGCCGCACCACCGTGCCCAGGTGGTCGATGGGCTCCTCTTGCAGCAGCACCTGGAGAGCACAACCGGGATGGGCCATGGGAGCTGCCAGGGCCCAGCAAGCAGGCTGCAGGGCTGGCAGAGCCCGGGTGCCCCCACGCCACCACCGACACCCGGGGCAGCCCCCTCGTTGCCCAGGGCTCAGCTCCCCCGACTCCTCGGTGGCTCCTGCAGCCCCCGCAAGGGCTGTGGCCACGAGCCAGGGCCCCACACCTCCCTGTGCTCAGACACCCCCATCCTGCCCTCATCGCTGGGCCAGTGCCCCCTCCACCAGGCCTGCTGGCGGTCCCCTCTCCCCTCACCTCCAGCGACTCCGCCAGTTCCCATTTGCGCAGAAAAAGCTCCTCCCATAACACGGCATCGGAGCAGGCCCCTGTGCAGAGGGTGCAGACGCAGGCCAGAAACCACAGCTTCTCGGCCTCTCCCTGGTACCAGGAGCAGAGGGACAAAGAGAGCGCGTAAGAGGGGCAGGGGCAGGGCCAGCAGGACCAGAGCACTGCAGGGCCTGCAGCGACAGTGGGGCTCCACAGCCAGCAGCCCTCCGGGGGCTTCTGAGCGTGGTGCAGCCCGAGGGACCCACCGGCAGAGGCGGGCACAGCCCCGAGGGGGATGGCGACACTCACCTCCCCTCGGTGATTGAAAAAGGCACGCACATACTGCATGGGTTCCATGTCCTCTCTGGGCAGAGCCAGGTGAGGAGCTGAGGGGAGGAAGAGAGCAGGCAGAGCTGCAGGGCTGGCAGCGAGAGGAGAGGAGACAGCCGAGCCCTCTGCCCCACCGCACACCTGCGGCCACACGCACAGGCAGCCCCGGGCTGGGCACCTGCACCGGGGCACGGACACCGCGGCTCCCTGGGCTCGCCAGGCCTGGGAGGTGCCCAGCGGATGGGGCGCAGCGCTGCAGCGCTTTCAGGCCCCACGGCCCGGCACCCCCACAGCAGCCGGCTAGACAGCCAGGAGACCGGGGCAGAGCAGGGCGGGCTCGCAGCCCCCGGCCCTGCCCAGCCCAGCGGTGGCCCCTCACTCACCCGTGGGCAGCGCCTGGGGCTCCCACCCCTCCTGGGGCTGCAGCTCACAGCTGCTTGCTGCAAGGGCCCCACCCTCCTCCTCCTCCTCCTCCTCCTTCTCCTCCGAGGCCACCCTGGGGCGGCTGGGGGGTCTCTCCGCCATCTTGGGCCACACGGCAAAAGCTCCGCAGGGCTCGAGGTGTCCCCCAGACATCTGCAGGAGAAAGGAGGGCAGCCCAGATAGATGCGGAGCACCCAGCGGTGCCCCCTCACTCAGCCGTTGGCAGCGCCTGGGGCGTGCGCACCTCGTGGGGCTGCAGCTCGCAGCTGCTCTCCGTAGGGACCCCACGGTCCTCAGCCTCCTCCTCCCAGGCCACCCTGGGGCGGCTGGGGGGTCTCTCCGCCATCTTGGGCCACGCGGCAAAGGCTCCGCGGGGCTCGAGGTGTCCCCCAGACATCTGCAGGAGAAAGGAGGGCAGCCCAGATAGATGCGGAGCACCCAGCAGTGCCCCCTCACTCAGCCGTTGGCAGTGCCTGGGGCGTGCGCACCTCGTGGGGCTGCAGCTCGCAGCTGCTCTCCGTAGGGACCCCACGGTCCTCAGCCTCCTCCTCCCAGGCCACCCTGGGGCGGCTGGGGGGTCTCTCCGCCATCCTAGGCGACGCGGCAAAGGCTCCGCGGGGCTGCCCGGGGACAAGAGGGAAAGGCCTGAGTGCACTCAGGGGGCTCCTTCGCCAGCCCCACGCACTCCCGTCCTCTCCCGTCACCGTCCTCCCGGACACTGCGGGGGCTGAGGCCGCAGGGGTGCCTGGCAACCCCGCGGGGTGTCACAGGAGCCCAGTCACAAAGGGCCCCACTGTCACCCTAGCGACGCTTGTCACCGGCCCGGGGAGGGGCAGGGTGGGTCCCCTCAGGGGGCGCAGGGCCAGCTCGCCCCCCCTGCTCTGGGACACCTCTGTTTGCCCTTGGGGTGCCCCAGGGCCCCCATGGCAGTCTGGTCCCCTCAGGGCTGCTCCTATCCTCGCCTGCTCCCCCCTGACCGTTGCTCGCTGCCCCTGTCCTCATGCACGCCAGTGAGCACCCCACGGGGACACACATGGCATGAGGTGCAAAGGGAACGAGCCCCGAAGGAAAGCTCTCCTCCACAGGGACCCTCTGGGCTGCTTCCTCACTGCTGCCACCCACCCCCTGGGGAGCAGAGCCAAACTCAGGGGTCTCCACCAGCAGCCTGGGGTCCCCGGGGCCCTCACACACCTCTGGGGCCTTTGAGTCCTCCCAAACCCTGACACTACTCAGGGCTCCAGAAGGGGTCCCCCATCTCCCTCACGCTGTGGGACTGTGGAGTGTTTGCCCTCGGGGGCCAGTGCCCCCAACCCCTGACCTGATCTGTGACAGGATCCAGGTGTCCGGGCCCTCCTGGTGTGCTGCAGGGGCCCTGCAGCCCTGCAGCCCTCTCCCACGGGGTGGGCAGTGGGGCTCCGCTCTCCCTGCCTCCCCTTTCTCAGGGAACAGGGGCAGAGACAGAGGCATCTTGAGGAGATCCCCTCCTTAGACCAGGAAAACAAAGCCCAAAACAGGGAAGGAAAGAAAGAGATTTAGAAAAGAACGGGGCAAAGAAAGGACACTGATCTTAGGGCTCCTTCAAGCAAAACCTTCACCTGGTTTCTTTCCAGCACTGCCGGGAGCAGCCTGGGCCGCCATCCTCCACCACAGGCACCCAGACAGGGTGTCTGGCAAAAAGGGAACAAATTAATCCACCGGGATCATGGCATAGGGTCACACTCATGCAGGGGACCAAACCTCCCACCCAGGACCCTGCTGCCAAGTGGCAATATGAGTGTCTGTGACAGGGTCCTTGCAGTGGTGTCCGCGGCTGAACCAGGAGAGACTCCCCGCACCATAGTTCTGCTCCATCCTTATGACCTACCTGCAGCAGTCGTCCTTGTAAGCTACCTCCATCTTTGTAACCTACCTGTAAGCTTGGGTGGCCAACCCAGCACATGCATGACCCATTGCTATTGATACACCTTAACTACGTACAAAAGCCTGTCTTAAGTGACCATTTCTGCAAGAACAATGTCTCCTGACTCTTTACACATGTCTAAACTGTGTCCAATTTGGTCACTTAGGCAGCAAGACCTACCCACGGGAGTCTTTAGGACATTCCACCCAGGATGGTAACCAACACATTTAAGCGTACACATTGGGCTAGACACAGCAGGAATTGCCTGAGGACATTTCTTAAACCGTCCAAAATTTCTACCTGGAGGGCTCTTGTAACAAGCAGTCGACTACTGAATTGTGAAGGGTCAGTCCATCTGTCCTTTGTCTCCAGCCACTCTCTTTTCTTGGAAGTTCAGATAACCAGCCGGGGAGTCCCTGGTCCACCACGGAAGTAACGGCCGATGTGAGCTGCGTGCACGTACAGCCTTGATGCCCAGCAGGACCACAATAAGTAAAGAATAAGTTGCATTTTTATCCTTACAACTCACTTTTAATTTCAGCCCTGTAGCTCTTGAAATATGAAGCATCTGAATTAGGCAGTGATGTCTGGGCAGAGGTTCATCTCAACCACCTTTTTGGTGCAAGAAATTTGGGCATCTGGTTAAGGGTAGCTGTGCGGGGCCTTTCATGGGTAGCTCTTACGATAGGATAGAAAGGCCTGTCTCAGCTTACTCTTAGGGGAACCTCGACATTGAGTTGGCACTCAAAGACTAATTTTTCAAAGATGGCAATTTAGGTGAAACAAATTTGTAGGTACAAATGAATGTGTCTATTTGTGGACAGGCAGAGGATTGAAAATGTAAGAAAAGACTTTTTCACTCTGAGGGTGGTTGAACACCGGAACAGGTTGCTGACAGAGGTTGTGGAGTCTCCAGTCTTGGAGCTATTCAAAACCCAACTGGACACGTCCCTGGGCAACCTGCTCTAGCTAACTCTGCTTGAGCAGGGGGTCAGGACAGATAATCCCCCGAGGTCTCTTCGAACCTCAGCTACTCTGTGATTCTGTCATTGGGTGGGTGGGAGTGCGAAGCGGGGAAGGTGCTTGCACTTCTCGGTCTAGTGAGGCAAGAGATCCTTTTATGCAAAATTGAGTCATTCTTGAAGTCACAGCAGTTTAGACATAAGAAAGGAATGAGATTGCAGTAGATAAAATGTTACGGTATTTCAAAATGCAATAAAGAACAAAACTTGGGGCTGTATTTTCTTGATGTGTATTCTCTTTAATGCTTCAATCCATAGGTTGTCCTGGCAAGAACTTCTTAACCAAATACTCATATTTTATCTGTGAAAACCTTAATTGCGATGATGTGGAGTGGTACAGTGAAACGGTGCTGTGGTGAGGCAACAAAAGGTGCTGAACGAATAAAGATGGCAGTAAGAGTCAGAAAAATGCTTTTAGCAAGAAAGAAAAATAAGTCAGCAGCAGAAGCAGACGAAACTGAAAAACTACTCCTTTTGACACAATCCTGGTCTATGTTACTGACAGCGGAGATACACAAACACAAAGCACCCAGGAGCAAGGTCAGACCCTTGTCCCCCCTCCCCAGTCTGGGAAGTGCAAGTGAGTCCTAGGCCACAGTCTAATTACAAGAGAGAGGCACCATAACGTCCTTTGGGACTAAGGTGCTGCCTGTGCTAAGAGGACTAGAAACCTTCAGGCCCAGCAGGCAACAGCCACTTCTCTCGGCCTTTGAGCAGGAAACATCAGTAGCGAAGTATCCTCCTGGGGTGGGATTCGAGAGCTATGTGAGCCCCCAGGCTGACCCATTGGCTTGGGACTGGCAGGTAGGATGTGGGGCGGTAGGAGGATGGGACCCCCACCCTCTTGGAGCATTGCTGGCACGCCATGGTGCCACGAGTGCCCGTGTATGGGCAGCCCTGGAGTCTATCTGCTGGGTGTCTCAGGGTTTGCGTTGCCTCCCAGAGAAGTTAGAGGACAAAGCAAAGACAGAGCAACGCGGGGCAGGCAGCAGGGGTTTCTGGAGCCCTGGCTTAGGTGATCTGTCCAAAGGCTAAGCATTTTAGGCACACCAGCCTGGTGAGGGGCTTAGGAACAAGGGCACGCAGAGGCTTCTGCACCACACCAAAAGGCCCACTGATGCTCCTGGATTGCAAAGCAAGTCAGCTGGAGGCCCCTGGGGCATGTCATAAGGCTCTTGGAGGGCCCTCAGTGCAGGGAAAGACCAAGCAAGTGATTTGGGGAATGCTGAGAAGTATTCGGAGAGCTCTTGGGCCGTCCTGCATTTGCCGCTTTACCCACCTCCTCGGCTTCTGGCAGCCAGTGCCCGCTGCAGCTGCTGGACAGGCGAGGGGCTTAGGAACAAGGGCACGCAGAGGCTTCTGCACCACACCAAAAGGCCCACTGATGCTCCTGGATTGCAAAGCAAGTCAGCTGGAGGCCCCTGGGGCATGTCATAAGGCTCTTGGAGGGCCCTCAGTGCAGGGAAAGACCAAGCAAGTGATTTGGGGAATGCTGAGAAGTATTCGGAGAGCTCTTGGGCCGTCCTGCATTTGCCGCTTTACCCACCTCCTCGGCTTCTGGCAGCCAGTGCCCGCTGCAGCTGCTGGACAGGCACTGCTAGAAAAGCTTCCTCCCCCCGCCGGAGCGCTGCAGACCGGGCTGCTCCTCCCCAGCCACCGAGTCCTCAGGTGCCCAGGGGCCAAGCGGGGCTGGGTGCAGGGGCAGGCCATCTCACTGACTTCTGCTACGGCTTCCGCAGTGCTACAAAGGGACTGAGAGCCCTTCATTGCCCCCAACACAAGCACCGGCCGGGCTGGGCTCAGCACCTCCAGTGCAGTGAGAGCAGGATCTGGCCATCTGCTCTGGCCATTGCAGGGGCAGAGAGGGCTGGAGCCAGGGCGGGCACCCCTGGCTGCCTGCTGCTGGCGCGGGGCTCTTGCCTGGGACACTCGGTGTGGTGTAGCCTGAATGGGAGGGCGAGAGGGCTTGGGTGGGACACGAGCGCTTCTCCCTCTTCTTCCTCGCGCTGGCTATGGCCTGTGCAATCCCCGGCACCACAGCAGAGTTTCAGCAAAGCCCAGCATGCCCGCGACAGGCCTGGGGCTGCTCCTTGAGGCTCAGCCATGCTGGTGTTCTTCCCATCCCTGGCCCCATGCAGCACAGGGGCTTTGCTCTGGGGTGGGACCCCCTGGGTGGGACCCCCGGGTGGGACCACCCCCCCCCCCCCCCCCACGCCGCCCTGCCTGGGCTCAGCGCTCAGCCCGGCGGGAAATTTGCCATGCAAGCAGACTTCTCCTGACACCCCATCAGCTGTGCCAAAAGCATCCCCCCCCTCCCTTCTCCTAGCTATCCCAGGGACCCTGCTAGCACAGCTCTCCTTGCTCCGCCACCAGCTCCTGCAGCAGCTAGTGCCAGCTGCCTCCCACTCTGGGGGGGTCAGGGCAGGGCTGCCCCACACCTGCCACCAGCCCCAGCCAGCCCTGATCCCCCTTCCTTCTTCTGCGCCCCGCTCCCCAGGGAAGGGACACCTTCAATCGGCCCCTGCACCCCAGTGCCTTCCCTTGCACTCCCTGGGGGGAGTGGGCAGCCCCATGCCTCCACCAAGGGCTGCGTGTGCAGGCGAGGGCAGCCCCAAGGGCTGCGTCAGCCCCCGTCTCCCTGCCGTGGCGCTGGGCACTACGGCACTTGCAGGGACCCACGCACACGGCCCTCGGGAGCCTGGGGCCCCGGTGGGGCTCCTCTGCCTCCAAGGTGCCCGCGCTGATGCTCCACACGTCTCTCCCGGGACTCGGAGACCAAGAGAGGGCCCCAGTGCAAGGGAAGAGCAGCAGAGGGCTGCGGGGACACGGACACCGCAGGCGCCGGGGCGTCCTGGAAAGCAGGCAGAGGGAGGCAGAGGGCAACGGCAGGCAGAGAGGAGGGCGGGAGAGAAGGCGTGCGGGGTGTTGGTGTCGCCTTCAGCGCTCGCACGGGCACTGCTGGTTCTGCCCTCCCCGAGGGCCGCAGGGGCAGCCCGGTGGAGAGCCAGAGCCGAGCGGTCGAGGGCAGCGGCCGCACGGGGCTGGGCGAGCTGCCGAGCCCGTGACACCGACTAGGGGGTTAGGGTCTAGTGAAGTGAAGTCCCCACTCTGCAGCACTGATGTACTGAGCACCGCTGGTTGCACAAGGGGCCCAGAGGCCTGATGCCTCCTGGATGGGCTGTGGTGATCTGCTTTATGCACAGCTATTTAGGGGCTCCTGCTTTTAATTCTGGCTGATCAGCAATAGTGATGGGGGGTGTTACAGCAGGGATCACCCTGATTGTGGCCATGGAGAAGAAGGGCCTTGAAGGAGAGAAACCACCAGGCATCAAACCCTCATCGGAAAGGTGTAAAATCTCTGGGCAAATAACATGCCATCGCTTTGAAGGGGCACGCTCAGCATCTTCCTGCTGTTACACTGGGCTTCTGCAGTCAGGGTGCCCGAAGAGCTCCGGCTGCAGAGGGGCTGGAGCCTCTCGTGCCTGTGCAGAGCTCGGGGCCCTGCTGCGCTGGTGCCTGCATGGGCAAATCCTGCGGGGCCTACCAGAGCATCCCAGCAGCCTGCTAACTCCTGGGCTCAGCCACACCAGGGGAAGCCAGCGCCAGCGAGGGGCCAGCTCATGCAGGGTCCTTCCTCATGCAGAAGAGGTCATGGCTTTGCAGGGCAGAACCCTGTCAAGACTGCTGCCATTCCTGACCCTGCTGTCCGGAGAAATGGGGTGCTTCTCTGACTGCTGGAAGGGGGGTATGTTGTGGCTGCCCCAGACTGCTGGAGAGTGTGTGTGCCCCCCCCCTCCCAGGGTGACCCCGATTCCTTCAGCACCTGACTTTTCCACCACTTCCTTTGCCCAAAGAAAAGACACTGAGCCGTGGTGAAGAGACAGGGCTGCTTCTTTGGGGAAAGCCCAGCAGAGGGGGGACTGGCAGCATAAGCCTGGGACGGGCTGGGCCTGAGGGCTGGAGCTGTCCTGCGGGCAGGGAGAGAGGCCAGGAACCCCCCGACTTCCCTGCACACTCAGGTGGCCGCTGCGGGCAGAGCAGCCTGGCATCAGGAGGCAGCCGAGCTCCAGCAGCAGACACGGCCACCGCGCAGAGGACAGTGCCACCGCTCCCACGCTCTCCTCAGGCGGTAGCGCAGGCCTTCTGTGGTGCCTGGGGAGGGAGTCATCTTCCCTGGAGCTCTCAGGAGCAGGATGGTTTGCGTCGCCAGGGAACGGATGGACAGGCTGCTGTCCTCCTGCAAGCCTTGCAGGGCTGAGAGAGAAAGGAGCAGAGCAGAGATCAAGGCGCCGTGTCTGCACAGACGCCAGGCATCCCTTGCTGACGCAGCCAGTCCCACCCAGCTCTTCCCACAGCCAGGAGGCAGCAGGAGCAAGAAAGGGATGAGGTGGGAGTTGCTGGCCAGGACCGTCCCAAAGGCGCCTGAAATCTTCTCTCTACTCTACCCACAGCGGCCCTGCTCTGCACGGGCAGCAGAGCCCTCCTCGCCTGGGGCAGGGGTGGCAGCTCCCTGCCCAGCATCTGTCTGCCTCCCACCAGCCCTGCCTGACACCCTGCTGCCCTCGCTCACCCGTGCAGATGTCCTCCAGCTTCTCCTTGCTCCGGCCCCTCAGGTGCTGCCCGACAAGCCCTAGGCACACACACACAGCCGCTCAGAAATCCGGCTCCCCAGCCCACCCCCAGCAGCACAGCTGCCTCCAGGCCCTGCCAGCCTGGCCACGCTCCCTCCTCCCTTTTGCAGCGCTGACGCCAGGGTGCTCCGCACTGCGTGCCACCCAAGGGCGTTGCTGTGAGGGCACAGCAGGAGGCTCCCACCAGCCCCACACGTGTGGACAGAGATGGCGGAGGGTGACACGGAGCCCCCAGGCACCCAGGCCCTGCATCAGGCACACAGCAGCTGCAGCTGCAAGGCTGCTTCTTGCTGCTAGCGCAGCAGCCGGGGCTGGGACCAAGCTGCCCCGGGACAGAGAGGGACCCCAGGGGTTGGGACTCACCAGTGAACCTCACGGCTGCCTCTCGCAAGGACTCCTGCGGGCTCTCCAAGTACGTCAGGCTCTGGCTCAGGTACTCTTCTGCTCTTCTGCTGCCCCCCTCCAGCTGGGGAGGGCACAAGGGCACGGGCTTGGCGCACCCCCCCCTCACCCAGCCAGGCAGTCCCTGCGCCCAGGACCGGCCTCCCCAGCCTTGCCCTGCCAGGACGCTCATGGCTCCCACACACGAGCTGGGCAGTGCCGAGCTTCGGAGGGAGCAGAGGGCAGGCTGCTCCCCAGGCACGCTGAGGTGCCCTCCTGCTGCCAAGGCCCAGCTGGGCCAGGGGCTGCTTTAGCATCCCAGGGGGCAGCGAGGGCAGAGGAGCCTGGAGAAGAGCTCGCCAGGGCAGCGTGCTTGGAGAAGGGCAGCGTGAGTGCTGCTCCAGCCTGGCGGCTTTGGGTGCCAGCCAGGGCCAGGGGCACAGCTGCCTGCCCCACACACTGGGCATGGAGGGGGACAGGCCTTGCGCAGGCTGGCTCTGGGGGCTTTGGGGCCATTCTTACCAGGCACTCGCCGATCCTCCATGTCTGCGCTGTCTCAGCCAGGTGCCTGAGCTGCTTCCACTTCAGGAACTTGGCAGCGCCAAGGAGGGCTTCCCGAGAGGCCTGCACAGCAGCAGA
Source organism: Dromaius novaehollandiae (assembly GCF_036370855.1). NCBI lineage: Eukaryota > Metazoa > Chordata > Aves > Casuariiformes > Dromaiidae > Dromaius > Dromaius novaehollandiae. Next base: position 45,922,839 of record NC_088104.1, read on the forward strand.
GACGGGGAGGTGCCACTGCAGCCCAGGGGACAAGACCCTGCGTCCCCCTGCTCTTGGCAAGCCTCGGGGCCTTGCCTGGCCCACCATGGGAAGAGGCAGCAGCTGGGACCTGGGTCTGCCATGGGGTTCAATGTCCTGGGCAGAGATGGGGGGCAACCACCACCTCAAGCACCTCGTCCATTGCTGCTGCCTCGTGCCCCAGCTCCAGAGCTGGGTACCTGGGACGCAGGGCCCAGCCCCTCCCCTGACTGCATCTCCCTCCCTGGGGCTCTCCCCTCCCCAGGCTCGGGGGCTGGGGAACATGTTGGCTCCCCAAACCAGCTTGCAGGTGCTGCACCTCTGTGCAGCCCAAGGACACTGGGGCCACAGGGTGAACTCAGGGAGCAGGTGTCTCCTCCTCCTGGAGAGGGCTGGGCATGCCCCAGCCCAGCCGTCTCCAGGAGCCCTGGGCAGAGCACAGGGGCAAAAGGGATTGGGGGTCAAACCCCATCCTTGGACACCTGCAGGCACAGCTGGGAAGCTGGGGCTCTGCACCCTCCTCAGGCACTCAGGAGGTTGGGCCTCAAGGTGACCCATGTTCAGAGGGGCCCACTGCCAGCAGCCCTTGCTCCTGATGCTCACGCCCACCCAAAGGGGGTCACCCCTCAAAATGACCGCTCAGGGTAGACATCCATACCTGGGCCACACCTGGGCTCTCATCATGCAGATGGAAGAGCAGTGGGAGCAGGCTCTTGTGCACTTGCATCTTCAGCTGCTGGTTTTTGCTGCCCACTGCAGCCTCCACCACATCTCTGAAGACGTGCATGGAGAGTTTTCGCACACAGCCAGACTCCTGGAGGCAAGGAAGAGGGGACACCTCAGCACTGCCTGCTCCAAGCCCACAGTCAGCATAGGGGGCACTGTGGCTGATGGGGAGATGACGGTTTCTGACCCTCCCTCCGCACCAAGGAGCTGTGGGCCAGGTCTGCAGACCCTGCAAAATGGCCCCAAGCCCAGGCAGGGCAATGCAGTGCGCTTCTGTAACAGGCTGCAGCCAGGAGAGCACAGCTGGGGGAGACGTCTGTGCCTCAAACGGCTCCTCTGGCCCTGGCCACATGCCCCCGGTCACCCCCAGCCGAGGCCCAGAAGAGCTGCCCCAGGAGAGCCCTCCACAGTGCCTCCTGGGCGCATCCCGCCCACTCCAGGCCTCGCCTGCCTGCCCCGGGGAGAGGCGCGAGCTCGCGGTCTTGCCCAGCCACAGTGCCTAGCAGGGCCGTCGGGGTGCTGGGAGCAAGCCTCGGCCTGCAGACGGTCTGCCCAGGGGCTGGGGTGGGCATGCAATGCCTGGCACAGAGGCTGGGATCCCCCGGGGATGGGAGAAGCCGTGGGGGGGCTGCTAGGGGCTGGGGGACATTGGCATTGTCGAGCGCGCGTTTCCAGGGAGGGGCAGCAGCAGGACAGGCTTCTCTGAGCTCTGCCTGCCTGGCCCTTCCGGGGAGCCTTTCTCCATCGCCCTGGGGCTCCACCAGTGCTCCCAGCTCAAGACGCCAGCAGAAAGAGGCAGCCATGGGGCACAGCTGCTCTCTCGCGCCCAGGCCTGCTCCTGGCTCTTTGGGCAGCACCTGCCCAGGCCTCGGGAAGGGCCGCAGGGGCCAAGCACAATACAGTTGCCCAGGGCACGGAGGGGGCTGCTTCGATGCAGTCCTGCAGCCCAGGACACCATGGGCAGCACAAGGCAATGATCCCAATTGCCACCAGGCAAAAAGGCTCCTGGCAGCGCCCGGGGCCTGTGGTGGGAAGCACAAATTCACACGCCGGGGGCACACGCACAGGGGAACACACCACAGCCGTGACCCTGCACACAGCCTCACAGACACACCAGCAGGGCCCCGGGCTCTCCCCCCAGCCTCACCTCATCAAAGAGCGGCAGGAGCTTCTCGGCCAGCAGCGGAGCGATGTGGGCAACCCTCCGTCCATCCGTGACAGGGACCACATTGCTGAACACCAGCAGGGCATTTGTGCTCATGTCCCTGTCCACGTCCTGCAGGTGCCTCATTACCAGTGGCCACAGGTACTGCATTTTGCTTACCTGTGGGAAACGCAACCTCATTTCCTGAAGCAATAAAAGACTGCCCTGGCAAAAATGCCGCCTTATTAGACACCACCTTCCCCTCTGGCTTCCCAGAAGCTGGCACAGCAATTACTGCAGCAACCTTCTGGCTGGCTGGGCTTACTGGCACATGGGCCTGAGCGGGTCTGGGGCATAGGGAGGGAGGAGAGGCCAACACAGTCTCCTCTGCACCTGACCAGTCGCCCTCTTCTCCGCCAGACTTGAATGGGCACCGTGGTTAGTAACCAATGCTGTCTGGAAACCTGCCCGGCCCGTGAGCAGTCCCAACCCTAGCAGGCTCCTTTCCCAGCGAGGCTCAGCGCTCCGTTGCCACGGCCCTGCGGACACCCACGGCTTGTGCACAGAGGCTGCAGCGCAGCGCAGACACCCCCAAGGTGGCACTCCGCACACAGTGGCCTCTGCAGAGTGGGGGCTGCTGCCTCGCGCCCCGGAAGCTGCCTGTGCCCAAAGCCTGGCCCCGCGCTCAGGCTCCCCCTCCACCTCGCAGCAGGATGCTCCCTCTGGGCACAGCACTCTCGCGACACAAACCGTCTGGAGATGGCTTGCTTGGTGCTGGCTCAAGATATCTACAGCATCCCCTGGCCAGCCCCACGCTGCCTGCACAGCTTCACCCGGCTGTCCCCTGCTCACCATCTCCTGTCTCTTGCACAGCAGGACAAGGCCTCGGAGGGCCAGCCCACGCATCACTCTGCACTGACTCCGCAGAGACATCAAAAGGGTTCCCAGGAAATCGTCCTTGTCGCCAGGAAGGTCACTGCAGGCCAGCAGCTGAAACACACAGCACAGAGAAACTGGCAATGGCGGCAGGACTCCCTGCATCGGGCAGTGCTGCATCCCACCAACAGCTCAGGACAAGGGGCCACCAGGCACAGACAAAGCCCAGTGCACAGGCAGCAGGGAGTGTGGAGAGCCCCTGGGGCCCCACTCCCTGCCCTGGGCCTCAGGGCACACCATGCAGATCCCCTGCCTGCTCCTCTGCTCCTCTCCACCAGCTGCAGCCTCTTATCCTCAGGCCTTTGAGGAGCTGCTGAAGAGAGAGCTGGCACAAAGGAGGCATCAAATACAAGTGGCGACAAGAGTTACCCCACCACAGAGGGGCCAAGGCCAAGGGCACTAATTGCAGGGCACTCCCTGCCCCACTTCCACTCGCTGCCATCCATCCCACAGGTGGGTATAAGAGAGCACCGGAGCTAGAGGCACTCCAGAAAGGCACCGTCTGCCATCAGGCTCACCTCCACAAGGAAAGCCATGGCGGGGATCTCCTGGCAGGACTCCTTGCTCTTGAGCAGCGCTGTCAGCCGTTGGAAGAGGAAAACACGTACGTGTCTTGGGGTCTTCCTCATCTCTCTGGCAGAGGGAAGAAGGCACTGTCAGTTCTGAGCAGCCCAGGCAAACCTGGGCTTCTGCGACTGCCCTCCCAAACCCTCTCACCAGTGCCCTATGGGCCATGACAGGCAGGGCAAGGCCACGGTTGTGCTCGGCTCTGGCAGCCAGCAGCACTGCCCAGCGTCATCAGGCTCCTTTTGCCAGGGGAGACTGGAAGAACACCCTTCCGGCCCTGAACTCCAGCCTTCCAACGTGACCCCTTTCCTGCCCCCTTGAGTCAGGCACCCCTGGGCTCTTCCAGGGGCACCTTGCCCCTTCCCTGGGGGCTGCCCTTGACGGGGCTGCCTGCACACACACACCCCGGGGCTCCTGTGGCACGAGCCCAGGCCCCACGGGAGGGGACTCCACGCCTTTGGGAGGGAACTGCTCCTGGCCATCCCCCTCTCTTGTGCCTCCCAACACCACCTCTCCCCCAGCAGCTCGCAGAGCCTGGCAGCGATGGAGCCAGGGCTCCCTTGGCCGCTCGACTCGGCCAGGCCGCTGTCACAAGCGCTGAGGCTGCAGCCCCTTTCTTGGGGAGCTGGGCACCCCTGCGGGCTCGGTGGGGCACCGCATCTGCAGGGGAGAAATGCTGGGGCAGAGCGGGCACAAGGGGGCTCTCACCTGGCCAGCAAAGCCACTCCGCTGTGGTGGGTCTCAGCGCTGAGGAGCATGTCCCAGGCGCTCTTCCTCACCATGGCCAGCACCAGATTCTCATAGCCAGCATGGCAGAGCAGTGCTTTCATGGTCCGCACTGTTAACCTGTGTGCAGAGCAAACACCAGCTCACACTGGCACCCCGGCCCTGCCTCCAGGTCCGTGGCAGAGATGGTGGGGCTGGGATGGAGCACCTCACGGGGCTCGTGGGAGTGGACTCTTCCCCTCCGCATTCCTTCCAGCACATCTCAGCCTCTTCTGGTGTCAGCTCTGCGGTGAAGGAAATCTGGAATAGCAGCGCCAGGAAGAGCCGGGGGAAAAACTCCTCTAGCACCTGCAGGCAGGGGGGCTGCTGGAGGACCTCCTGTAGCGCTCTGGTTGCCTGCAGAAAAAGCCCAGAGACAGCTCTCGCTGCTGAGACGTCCCTGTTGCGCTGCCCGAGCTTGGGGGTGAGGCTCAGGCACTGCCCTGCACCTGGGGAGAAGCAGCAGTGCCTGCCCTGGCTGTGTGGCCTCCCTCACATGCTGTGCCTGTGCGCCCTGGGGGAGGTCAGGGCTTGGCGGTAGATGAGGAAGGGGAGAGGGCTCCCTGCCTCTTGCCTGCAGAGGCAAGCGCAGCCCTAGGAGAGAGCGAGGCTTCCTCCAGAAACTCACGGCCAGGGAAGAGACGTCCACGACATCCCCAGCCGAGGTTACTGTCTCATACAGCGGCCAGTCCTCCAGCACGCTGAGCAGCTCCTGCAGCACCCGCTCCGCAGCCGCGGGCTTCGACGCCAGCACCCTCCACATGGCCGCGGCAGCGCTGCAGGCCCAGAGCGCCCTGTCAGCGGGTGCCGCAGCCGCAGCGCCGTGGCCTGGGCAGCCCCACAGGGCCTGGGCTGGCCGCCAGACCTGCCGCTGCCCGCTGCCCGCTGCCCGCTGCCCCGTGCCGGCAGCACCCAGCCGGCCCTGCCCCAGCAGGCACCACACCGCCAAGCTCAAGTCCCTTGTGGGGCAGGGAGGGAGCCAGGCGACCAGGCTCAGGGGCCCAAGGCAGCCAGGCTTGCTCAGCTCTGGCTGCTGCAGCCCTGCCTGAGGCAGCGGGGCTGGCACACGGGGACACCGGGAGGGCCCAGCCCCTCAGCAGAGTCCTGAAAAATCTCCCTCTCCCCCGCAGCCCACACGGGACGAGCTCTAAGGCCTGCGGGGCCCCAAGCACTAGAGGCAGCAGGGCCCGTACCTGTCGCAGGATGGGGAACAGCACAGCAGGCTCACAACCACCTCCTCGGGGTACGCGCAGGCCAGCTTGAGAAGGGCCCTGTCCAGGCTGTGCTGCGCAGACTCCTCCGTGACGGACAGCACGCTTCTCCACAGGCACCTCACCATCTCTGGCACCTGGAGGGCACACGGCTCCGAGTGGGGCTGCTGCCAGCCTGCAGCCGTTTGCCCAGCTCCCACCCAGAACTTTGGCCTCAGAGGGTGTCGGGTGCCTGGCATGCCTGGACTCAGGGGAAAAACAATCTCCCAGAGGCCTCGAGCCTCAGCCACACCACCCACAGGCTACTTACATTCGCCAAAAGGGAGGCATCGTCCGTCACAAACACATCCAGCATGTGAGTAGCTGCCTGTGTGTCATAGGTGCTGCAGGCTCTCATGCCCCTGATGGCTGTGACGATGATATCGGCCCTCTCAGCGGGCTGGAGGTATTTCCCAAACAGCTATGGGAGAAAGGAGGGCAGCCAAGACGGATACATCACACCCAGGGTCCCAACAGCAGTGCCTGGCTGAGTAGCAAGTGGCCCTGGAGAGAGTCGTGGGGCAGTGCTGGCACAGAGACTCCTGGAGAGCCAGGAGCAGGGCTTCTGCTGGGCTGGGTGATGGCACTGGGCTGGAGCTGGATGGTTGGGGTCAGGGTCCCCATGCACTGGTCCTGCGGGGAACCAGAGCTCGCTGGGGGCAGGAGGGAAGCCTTTGGCTAGCCCCAACCCATGGGCAGTGCGAGCCCTCACCCAGTGACCGCAAGGCCCCATCAGCCTCACGCGTTAGCCATCCCTCTCTTCATCCAAGTCGCATGCTGACCCCACGGCTGGCAGCCCCAACCAGGGAGGTGCTCCTTACCCTGCTCATTTCGCTGGCATCCTTGCACCCTGAAAGCCAGAAGGGGTTCGCAGCTTCCCCGTCCCTTTGGAGCTGCAGGTGCTCTGGGCTATCCTGCGACAGCTCCCTGCCTGCACAAGAGGGGAAAAGCAGGGCGGTCAGCAGGAAGGCTGCAGAGGTGGAGATGGCCCACTGAGGGCATCAGGGAGGAATCTGCCCTGGCAGACAACGGGGGCATGCCAGGAAAGTCTGGGCGGCAGGACGCCCAGGGAGGGGCTGCGCCTGTTGCCAGGCGGGGGAAGGAGAAATGGCTTGCAAGAATACAGAAAGGCAGAAGGACTCTGATCAGATGGTCTGGTGTGAAGCAAGACAGCAGACCTCGGAGCAGCAGGTGCTGCTGAAGGTTTCCCAGGCCGCTGCTAAGCAGAACAGGGCTGAGTGTCTGTGGTCTGGCTGCCCGTGTGTGCAAGAACCCAGCCCAATGCAGCTTCTTACTCTCTTCCCGCAGCAGGAATCTGTACAGGTGCCAAAGAGCATCCGCTGCCCTGTGACTGCTCCCCTCGTCCTTGTAGGCGCAGCACAGGGTGAGATGCCCCACCAGCTGCCCCAGGATTGGCACATGCTGCTGGTCGAGGGAGGCAGAGCTGGCACTGGATCCTTGAAAGCAGCCGCGGGCCTGGGGGAGGGAGGTAGCGCTGACACCAGGCCTGAGGGGCAGCGCTTGGGTCAAAGCCCTGAACCCGGGCTCCATGCAGGGCTGCATCCCAGGTGAGCCAGAGCTTTGGTGGCCCCTTCTGGCCCTGGCTCCCAAAGCAGCTGCGCAGCAGCCCAGGGCACGGAGGGCTGCCAGACGCGCTGGGCCCACGGCATGCGCCCAGGGCAGGCCTGGCCTGCATGGGCCAGGGGCACCGCCGGCTCCTGAGAGAGCAGAGACCACAGGGCGAAGCCCAAAGAGGCAGGCCAAGATCTTAGCTCCAGGGCAGGCTCTTGCTGAGGGCCCTAACCTCTGCCCAGGCTTCCCTCAGAGGGAGCCCGCAGCTGCAGGGCACTCCGGGGAGCTGACAAGGGGTGAGGGGGGGGCTGGAGCTTCCCTGCACCACAGGCTCCTTACCGGCAGCAAGGAAGAACTGGTCAGGAGACCACTCAGCCTCGCAATGCGTCCCACGGCCCTCTCATGCACAGCTGCTCGCTGGCAGTCGGTGAAGGTCAGCAGGACCTGGGAGGAGAAAAGCTGCTGCTCTGCCCTGCGCCCTGACGGCTGCTCCAAGGCAGGCAGCTCTGCTAAACACCTGGCCACATTTACGCTTCGGCTCCTTGGAGCACGAGCAAAGGCTCTAAGGAGGTTCTTGCCTCCAGAGTCCCTCGCAGCCATGGCGCAAATGCCCCAGACGGGCCTGCTGCGGCCACACTGATAGCTGAAGGCCATGAGGGCTCCAAGAGCACTGTGGGGAACCCTGCTCCCATGAGGGAGCCAGGCCCCTCCCGGCAGCATGCTCTCCGCTGCTGCTGCTGGCAGGGGGGTCCACCTGAGGGGGGAACTTCCCTTACAAACGAGGGACTGGTCCTGGGACCCTTTCTCTTGGCAAATACCAGACCTGCAGGATGCTCTGCATCTCCAGGAGGCCAGAGGTCGGGGAGTAGAGCACCAGAACCTGCAGCATGTTGTCCATAGCATCCAGGGTCTGCGAGGGGGACAGAGGGTTGAGGTGCTTCTTCCCCATTGCCCCCTACCTGCCGGAGAGGGGCTGGAATTCCTCCTGCCGGAGGGGGACACCTCTGGTCCTGCGGAGCCCAGGGAGAGGCCCCAGGGCAGGGGAGCTGCCTGGCGGCACTGCCCGTTGGCCTGCGCAGGGCAAGGGGAAGAAGGGATGCAGGTGGGAAACCGAGCTGGCAGCCAGCCCTACCTTGGAGCTCACTCTCGTCTCTCAGCACAGGGCAGCCAGGCAGCAGCCCAGGCAGCCTGGCGGGCCTCTGCAACCCACGCAGCACATACCTTGGAGTAGAGGGCAGCATCCAGGCACTGCAGCTCCTCCCTTGGAGGCAGAGTGAAGACGCTGCAGAAGCAGGCATGCAGCAGGCTCTTCTTGTTCTCCAGAAGCAGCCCGACTTTGCTGCAAGCACAGAGAGGGGCCTGTCACTCCCTGGGGCTGGCAGCAGTACCTTCCTGCCCTGGGAAGGTGGACGCGCACCTGGGGGTGGGAGACCTGCGGGGGATACCTGCACTAGGTGGGGGAGCCCTATGGGCAGCCACCTCTTCCCCCCAGGATGCTGGCCAGGGACACAGGACACGCCTGGCAGGGAGAGGGCATCAGGCCCCATGTGCCTGCCTCACCCTTCTGGGGGAAGCCCAAGAGACATGGCGCAGTCCCAGGGCCCTCTCTGCCCTCCCATCTCCACCACTCTCGGGCCCAGCGCAAGCCCAGCAAATGGCACTGGGAGACTCCTCCAGGATGGGGGAAGCCTCCCAGCTAGGACTGGGGCCATCGGGCCATCTGATGGGGAGGCCCTGGCCAAGCCAGGGGCTGGGGCAGCTACCTCATTGCGCTGATGGCGAGCATGACTTGCTGCCGCACCACCGTGCCCAGGTGGTCGATGGGCTCCTCTTGCAGCAGCACCTGGAGAGCACAACCGGGATGGGCCATGGGAGCTGCCAGGGCCCAGCAAGCAGGCTGCAGGGCTGGCAGAGCCCGGGTGCCCCCACGCCACCACCGACACCCGGGGCAGCCCCCTCGTTGCCCAGGGCTCAGCTCCCCCGACTCCTCGGTGGCTCCTGCAGCCCCCGCAAGGGCTGTGGCCACGAGCCAGGGCCCCACACCTCCCTGTGCTCAGACACCCCCATCCTGCCCTCATCGCTGGGCCAGTGCCCCCTCCACCAGGCCTGCTGGCGGTCCCCTCTCCCCTCACCTCCAGCGACTCCGCCAGTTCCCATTTGCGCAGAAAAAGCTCCTCCCATAACACGGCATCGGAGCAGGCCCCTGTGCAGAGGGTGCAGACGCAGGCCAGAAACCACAGCTTCTCGGCCTCTCCCTGGTACCAGGAGCAGAGGGACAAAGAGAGCGCGTAAGAGGGGCAGGGGCAGGGCCAGCAGGACCAGAGCACTGCAGGGCCTGCAGCGACAGTGGGGCTCCACAGCCAGCAGCCCTCCGGGGGCTTCTGAGCGTGGTGCAGCCCGAGGGACCCACCGGCAGAGGCGGGCACAGCCCCGAGGGGGATGGCGACACTCACCTCCCCTCGGTGATTGAAAAAGGCACGCACATACTGCATGGGTTCCATGTCCTCTCTGGGCAGAGCCAGGTGAGGAGCTGAGGGGAGGAAGAGAGCAGGCAGAGCTGCAGGGCTGGCAGCGAGAGGAGAGGAGACAGCCGAGCCCTCTGCCCCACCGCACACCTGCGGCCACGCGCACAGGCAGCCCCGGGCTGGGCACCTGCACCGGGGCACGGACACCGCGGCTCCCTGGGCTCGCCAGGCCTGGGAGGTGCCCAGCGGATGGGGCGCAGCGCTGCAGCGCTTTCAGGCCCCACGGCCCGGCACCCCCACAGCAGCCGGCTAGACAGCCAGGAGACCGGGGCAGAGCAGGGCGGGCTCGCAGCCCCCGGCCCTGCCCAGCCCAGCGGTGGCCCCTCACTCACCCATGGGCAGCGCCTGGGGCTCCCACCCCTCCTGGGGCTGCAGCTCACAGCTGCTTGCTGCAAGGGCCCCACCCTCCTCCTCCTCCTCCTCCTCCTTCTCCTCCGAGGCCACCCTGGGGCGGCTGGGGGGTCTCTCCGCCATCTTGGGCCACACGGCAAAAGCTCCGCGGGGCTCGAGGTGTCCCCCAGAAATCTGCGGGAGAAAGGAGGGCAGCCCAGATAGATGCGGAGCACCCAGCGGTGCCCCCTCACTCAGCCGTTGGCAGCGCCTGGGGCGTGCGCACCTCGTGGGGCTGCAGCTCGCAGCTGCTCTCCGTAGGGACCCCACGGTCCTCAGCCTCCTCCTCCCAGGCCACCCTGGGGCGGCTGGGGGGTCTCTCCGCCATCCTAGGCGACGCGGCAAAGGCTCCGCGGGGCTGCCCGGGGACAAGAGGGAAAGGCCTGAGTGCACTCAGGGGGCTCCTTCGCCAGCCCCACGCACTCCCGTCCTCTCCCGTCACCGTCCTCCCGGACACTGCGGGGGCTGAGGCCGCAGGGGTGCCTGGCAACGCCGCGGGGTGTCACAGGAGCCCAGTCACAAAGGGCCCCACTGTCACCCTAGCGACGCTTGTCACCGGCCTGGGGAGGGGCAGGGTGGGTCCCCTCAGGGGGCGCAGGGCCAGCTCGCCCCCCCTGCTCTGGGACACCTCTGTTTGCCCTTGGGGTGCCCCAGGGCCCCCATGGCAGTCTGGTCCCCTCAGGGCTGCTCCTATCCTCGCCTGCTCCCCCCTGACCGTTGCTCGCTGCCCCTGTCCTCATGCACGCCAGTGAGCACCCCACGGGGACACACATGGCATGAGGTGTGAAGGGAACGAGCCCCGAAGGGAAGCTCTCCTCCACAGGGACCCTCTGGGCTGCTTCCTCACTGCTGCCACCCACCCCCTGGGGAGCAGAGCCAAACTCAGGGGTCTCCACCAGCAGCCTGGGGTCCCCGGGGCCCTCACACACCTCTGGGGCCTTTGAGTCCTCCCAAACCCTGACACTACTCAGGGGTCCAGAAGGGGTCCCCCATCTCCCTCACGCTGTGGGACTGTGGAGTGTTTGCCCTCGGGGGCCAGTGCCCCCAACCCCTGACCTGATCTGTGACAGGATCCAGGTGTCCGGGCCCTCCTGGTGTGCTGCAGGGGCCCTGCAGCCCTGCAGCCCTCTCCCACGGGGTGGGCAGTGGGGCTCCGCTCTCCCTGCCTCCCCTTTCTCAGGGAACAGGGGCAGAGACAGAGGCATCTTGAGGAGATCCCCTCCTTAGACCAGGAAAACAAAGCCCAAAACAGGGAAGGAAAGAAAGAGATTTAGAAAAGAACGGGGCAAAGAAAGGACACTGATCTTAGGGCTCCTTCAAGCAAAACCTTCACCTGGTTTCTTTCCAGCACTGCCGGGAGCAGCCTGGGCCGCCATCCTCCACCACAGGCACCCAGACAGGGTGTCTGGCAAAAAGGGAACAAATTAATCCACCGGGATCATGGCATAGGGTCACACTCATGCAGGGGACCAAACCTCCCACCCAGGACCCTGCTGCCAAGTGGCAATATGAGTGTCTGTGACAGGGTCCTTGCAGTGGTGTCCGCGGCTGAATCAGGAGAGACTCCCCGCACCATAGTTCTGCTCCATCCTTATGACCTACCTGCAGCAGTCGTCCTTGTAAGCTACCTCCATCTTTGTAACCTACCTGTAAGCTTGGGTGGCCAACCCAGCACATGCATGACCCATTGCTATTGATACACCTTAACTACGTACAAAAGCCTGTCTTAAGTGACCATTTCTGCAAGAACAATGTCTCCTGACTCTTTACACATGTCTGAACTGTGTCCAATTTGGTCACTTAGGCAGCAAGACCTACCCACGGGAGTCTTTAGGACATTCCACCCAGGATGGTAACCAACACATTTAAGCGTACACATTGGGCTAGACACAGCAGGAATTGCCTGAGGACATTTCTTAAACCGTCCAAAATTTCTACCTGGAGGGCTCTTGTAACAAGCAGTCGACTACTGAATTGTGAAGGGTCAGTCCATCTGTCCTTTGTCTCCAGCCACTCTCTTTTCTTGGAAGTTCAGATAACCAGCCGGGGAGTCCCTGGTCCACCACGGAAGTAATGGCCGATGTGAGCTGCGTGCACGTACAGCCTTGATGCCCAGCAGGACCACAATAAGTAAAGAATAAGTTGCATTTTTATCCTTACAACTCACTTTTAATTTCAGCCCTGTAGCTCTTGAAATATGAAGCATCTGAATTAGGCAGTGATGTCTGGGCAGAGGTTCATCTCAACCACCTTTTTGGTGCAAGAAATTTGGGCATCTGGTTAAGGGTAGCTGTGCGGGGCCTTTCATGGGTAGCTCTTACGACAGGATAGAAAGGCCTGTCTCAGCTTACTCTTAGGGGAACCTCGACATTGAGTTGGCACTCAAAGACTAATTTTTCAAAGATGGCAATTTAGGTGAAACAAATTTGTAGGTACAAATGAATGTGTCTATTTGTGGACAGGCAGAGGATTGAAAATGTAAGAAAAGACTTTTTCACTCTGAGGGTGGTTGAACACCGGAACAGGTTGCTGACAGAGGTTGTGGAGTCTCCAGTCTTGGAGCTATTCAAAACCCAACTGGACACGTCCCTGGGCAACCTGCTCTAGCTAACTCTGCTTGAGCAGGGGGTCAGGACAGATAATCCCCCGAGGTCTCTTCGAACCTCAGCTACTCTGTGATTCTGTCATTGGGTGGGTGGGAGTGCGAAGCGGGGAAGGTGCTTGCACTTCTCGGTCTAGTGAGGCAAGAGATCCTTTTATGCAAAATTGAGTCATTCTTGAAGTCACAGCAGTTTAGACATAAGAAAGGAATGAGATTGCAGTAGATAAAATGTTACGGTATTTCAAAATGCAATAAAGAACAAAACTTGGGGCTGTATTTTCTTGATGTGTATTCTCTTTAATGCTTCAATCCATAGGTTGTCCTGGCAAGAGCTTCTTAACCAAATACTCATATTTTATCTGTGAAAACCTTAATTGCGATGATGTGGAGTGGTACAGTGAAACGGTGCTGTGGTGAGGCAACAAAAGGTGCTGAACGAATAAAGATGGCAGTAAGAGTCAGAAAAATGCTTTTAGCAAGAAAGAAAAATAAGTCAGCAGCAGAAGCAGACGAAACTGAAAAACTACTCCTTTTGATACAATCCTGGTCTATGTTACTGACAGCGGAGATACACAAACACAAAGCACCCAGGAGCAAGGTCAGACCCTTGTCCCCCCTCCCCAGTCTGGGAAGTGCAAGTGAGTCCTAGGCCACAGTCTAATTACAAGAGAGAGGCACCATAACGTCCTTTGGGACTAAGGTGCTGCCTGTGCTAAGAGGACTAGAAACCTTCAGGCCCAGCAGGCAACAGCCACTTCTCTCGGCCTTTGAGCAGGAAACATCAGTAGCGAAGTATCCTCCTGGGGTGGGATTCGAGAGCTATGTGAGCCCCCAGGCTGACCCATTGGCTTGGGACTGGCAGGTAGGATGTGGGGCGGTAGGAGGATGGGACCCCCGCCCTCTTGGAGCATTGCTGGCACGCCATGGTGCCACGAGTGCCCGTGTATGGGCAGCCCTGGAGTCTATCTGCTGGGTGTCTCAGGGTTTGCGTTGCCTCCCAGAGAAGTTAGAGGACAAAGCAAAGACAGAGCAACGCGGGGCAGGCAGCAGGGGTTTCTGGAGCCCTGGCTTAGGTGATCTGTCCAAAGGCTAAGCATTTTAGACACACCAGCCTGGTGAGGGGCTTAGGAACAAGGGCACGCAGAGGCTTCTGCACCACACCAAAAGGCCCATTGATGCTCCTGGATTGCAAAGCAAGTCAGCTGGAGGCCCCTGGGGCATGTCATAAGGCTCTTGGAGGGCCCTCAGTGCAGGGAAAGACCAAGCAAGTGATTTGGGGAATGCTGAGAAGTATTCGGAGAGCTCTTGGGCCGTCCTGCATTTGCCGCTTTACCCACCTCCTCGGCTTCTGGCAGCCAGTGCCCGCTGCAGCTGCTGGACAGGCACTGCTAGAAAAGCTTCCTCCCCCCGCCGGAGCGCTGCAGACCGGGCTGCTCCTCCACAGCCACCGAGTCCTCAGGTGCCCAGGGGCCAAGCGGGGCTGGGTGCAGGGGCAGGCCATCTCACTGACTTCTGCTACGGCTTCCGCAGTGCTACAGAGGGACTGAGAGCCCTTCATTGCCCCCAACACAAGCACCGGCCGGGCTGGGCTCAGCACCTCCAGTGCAGTGAGAGCAGGATCTGGCCATCTGCTCTGGCCGTTGCAGGGGCAGAGAGGGCTGGAGCCAGGGCGGGCACCCCTGGCTGCCTGCTGCTGGCGCGGGGCTCTTGCCTGGGACACTCGGTGTGGTGCAGCCTGAATGGGAGGGCGAGAGGGCTTGGGTGGGACACGAGCGCTTCTCCCTCTTCTTCCTCGCGCTGGCTATGGCCTGTGCAATCCCCGGCACCACAGCAGTGTTTCAGCAAAGCCCAGCATGCCCGCGACAGGCCTGGGGCTGCTCCTTGAGGCTCAGCCATGCTGGTGTTCTTCCCGTCCCTGGCCCCATGCAGCACAGGGGCTTTGCTCTGGGGTGGGACCCCCTGGGTGGGACCCCTGGGTGGGACCACCCCCCACACACACACCGCCCTGCCTGGGCTCAGCGCTCAGCCCGGCGGGAAATTTGCCATGCAAGCAGACTTCTCCTGACACCCCATCAGCTGTGCCAAAAGCATCCCCCCCCCCGCCTCCCTTCTCCTAGCCATCCCAGGGACCCTGCTAGCACAGCTCTCCTTGCTCCGCCACCAGCTCCTGCAGCAGCTAGTGCCAGCTGCCTCCCACTCTGGGGGGGTCAGGGCAGGGCTGCCCCACACCTGCCACCAGCCCCAGCCAGCCCTGATCCCCCTTCCTTCTTCTGCGTCCCGCTCCCCAGGGAAGGGACACCTTCAATCGGCCCCTGCACCCCAGTGCCTTCCCTTGCACTCCCTGGGGGGAGTGGGCAGCCCCATGCCTCCACCAAGGGCTGCGTGTGCAGGCGAGGGCAGCCCCAAGGGCTGCGTCAGCCCCCGTCTCCCTGCCGTGGCGCTGGGCACTACGGCACTTGCAGGGACCCACGCACACGGCCCTCGGGAGCCTGGGGCCCCGGTGGGGCTCCTCCGCCTCCAAGGTGCCCGCGCTGATGCTCCACACGTCTCTCCCGGGACTCGGAGACCAAGAGAGGGCCCCAGTGCAAGGGAAGAGCAGCAGAGGGCTGCGGGGACACGGACACCGCAGGCGCCGGGGCGTCCTGGAAAGCAGGCAGAGGGAGGCAGAGGGCAACGGCAGGCAGAGAGGAGGGCGGGAGAGAAGGCGTGCGGGGTGTTGGTGTCGCCTTCAGCGCTCGCACGGGCACTGCTGGTTCTGCCCTCCCCGAGGGCCGCAGGGGCAGCCCGGTGGAGAGCCAGAGCCGAGCGGTCGAGGGCAGCGGCCGCACGGGGCTGGGCGAGCTGCCGAGCCCGTGACACCGACTAGGGGGTTAGGGTCTAGTGAAGTGAAGTCCCCACTCTGCAGCACTGATGTACTGAGCACCGCTGGTTGCACAAGGGGCCCAGAGGCCTGATGCCTCCTGGATGGGCTGTGGTGATCTGCTTTATGCACAGCTATTTAGGGGCTCCTGCTTTTAATTCTGGCTGATCAGCAATAGTGATGGGGGGTGTTACAGCAGGGATCACCCTGATTGTGGCCATGGAGAAGAAGGGCCTTGAAGGAGAGAAACCACCAGGCATCAAACCCTCATCGGAAAGGTGTAAAATCTCTGGGCAAACAACATGCCATCGCTTTGAAGGGGCACGCTCAGCATCTTCCTGCTGTTACACTGGGCTTCTGCAGTCAGGGTGCCCGAAGAGCTCCAGCTGCAGAGGGGCTGGAGCCTCTCGTGCCTGTGCAGAGCTCGGGGCCCTGCTGCGCTGGTGCCTGCATGGGCAAATCCTGCGGGGCCTACCAGAGCATCCCAGCAGCCTGCTAACTCCTGGGCTCAGCCACACCAGGGGAAGCCAGCGCCAGCGAGGGGCCAGCTCCGGGCCCTTCCTCATGCAGAAGAGGTCATGGCTTTGCAGGGCAGAACCCTGTCAAGACTGCTGCCATTCCTGACCCTGCTGTCCGGAGAAATGGGGTGCTTCTCTGACTGCTGGAAGGGGGGTATGTTGTGGCTGCCCCAGACTGCTGGAGAGCGTGTGTGCCCTCCCCCTCCCAGGGTGACCCCGATTCCTTCAGCACCTGACTTTTCTACCCATTCCTTTGCCCAAAGAAAAGACACTGAGCCGTGGTGAAGAGACAGGGCTGCTTCTTTGGGGAAAGCCCAGCAGAGGGGGGACTGGCAGCACAAGCCTGGGACGGGCTGGGCCTGAGGGCCGGAGCTGTCCTGCGGGCAGGGAGAGAGGCCAGGAACCCCCCGACTTCCCCGCACACTCAGGTGGCCGCTGCGGGCAGAGCAGCCTGGCATCAGGAGGCAGCCGAGCTCCAGCAGCAGACACGGCCACCGCGCAGAGGACAGTGCCACCGCTCCCACGCTCTCCTCAGGCGGTAGCACAGGCCTTCTGTGGTGCCTGGGGAGGGAGTCATCTTCCCTAGAGCTCTCAGGAGCAGGATGGTTTGTGTCGCCAGGGAACGGATGGACGGGCTGCTGTCCTCCTGCAAGCCTTGCAGGGCTGAGAGAGAAAGGAGCAGAGCAGAGATCAAGGCGCCGTGTCTGCACAGACGCCAGGCATCCCCTGCTGACGCAGCCAGTCCCACCCAGCTCTTCCCACAGCCAGGAGGCAGCAGGAGCAAGAAAGGGATGAGGTGGGAGTTGCTGGCCAGGACCGTCCCAAAGGCGCCTGAAATCTTCTCCCTACTCTACCCACAGCGGCCCTGCTCTGCACGGGCAGCAGAGCCCTCCTCGCCTGGGGCAGGGGTGGCAGCTCCCTGCCCAGCATCTGTCTGCCTCCCACCAGCCCTGCCTGACACCCTGCTGCCCTCACTCACCCTTGCAGATGTCCTCCAGCTTCTCCTTGCTCCGGCCCCTCAGGTGCTGCCCAATGAGCCCTAGGCACACACACAGCCCCCCATAAATCCTGCTCCCCAGCCCACCCCCAGCAGCGAACCTGTCCCCCGGCTCGGCCATGCACTCACCTCCCCTCGGGCAGGGCTGACCCCAGTGTGCTTTCCCCAGCGCAACACCCAAGGGCGTTGCTGTGAGGCACTCAACAAGGCCCCCACCAGCCCCACACGTGTGGACAGAGATGGCGGAGGGTGACACGGAGCCCCCAGGCACCCAGGCCCTGCATCAGGCACACAGCAGCTGCAGCTGCAAGGCTGCTTCTTGCTGCTAGCGCAGCAGCCGGGGCTGGGACCAAGCTGCCCCGGGACAGAGAGGGACCCCAGGGGTTGGGACTCACCAGTGAACCTCACGGCTGCCTCTCGCAAGGACTCCTGCGGGCTCTCCAAGTACGTCAGGCTCTGGCTCAGGTACTCTTCTGCTCTTCTGCTGCCCCCCTCCAGCTGGGGAGGGCACAAGGGCACGGGCTTGGCGCACCCCCCCCTCACCCAGCCAGGCAGTCCCTGCGCCCAGGACCGGCCTCCCCGGCCTTGCCCTGCCAGGACGCTCATGGCTCCCACACACGAGCTGGGCAGTGCCGAGCTTCGGAGGGAGCAGAGGGCAGGCTGCTCCCCAGGCACGCTGAGGTGCCCTCCTGCTGCCAAGGCCCAGCTGGGCCAGGGGCTGCTTTAGCATCCCAGGGGGCAGCGAGGGCAGAGGAGCCTGGAGAAGAGCTCGCCAGGGCAGCGTGCTTGGAGAAGGGCAGCGTGAGTGCTGCTCCAGCCTGGCGGCTTTGGGTGCCAGCCAGGGCCAGGGGCACAGCTGCCTGCCCCACACACTGGGCATGGAGGGGGACAGGCCTTGCGCAGGCTGGCTCTGGGGGCTTTGGGGCCATTCTTACCAGGCACTCGCCGATCCTCCATGTCTGCGCTGTCTCAGCCAGGTGCCTGAGCTGCTTCCACTTCAGGAACTTGGCAGCGCCAAGGAGGGCTTCCCGAGAGGCCTGCACAGCAGCAGAGACGGGGAGGTGCCACTGCAGCCCAGGGGACAAGACCCTGCGTCCCCCTGCTCTTGGCAAGCCTCGGGGCCTTGCCTGGCCCACCATGGGAAGAGGCAGCAGCTGGGACCTGGGTCTGCCATGGGGTTCAATGTCCTGGGCAGAGATGGGGGGCAACCACCACCTCAAGCACCTCGTCCATTGCTGCTGCCTCGTGCCCCAGCTCCAGAGCTGGGTACCTGGGACGCAGGGCCCAGCCCCTCCCCTGACTGCATCTCCCTCCCTGGGGCTCTCCCCTCCCCAGGCTCGGGGGCTGGGGAACATGTTGGCTCCCCAAACCAGCTTGCAGGTGCTGCACCTCTGTGCAGCCCAAGGACACTGGGGCCACAGGGTGAACTCAGGGAGCAGGTGTCTCCTCCTCCTGGAGAGGGCTGGGCATGCCCCAGCCCAGCCGTCTCCAGGAGCCCTGGGCAGAGCACAGGGGCAAAAGGGATTGGGGGTCAAACCCCATCCTTGGACACCTGCAGGCACAGCTGGGAAGCTGGGGCTCTGCACCCTCCTCAGGCACTCAGGAGGTTGGGCCTCAAGGTGACTCATGTTCAGAGGGGCCCACTGCCAGCAGCCCTTGCTCCTGATGCTCACGCCCACCCAAAGGGGGTCACCCCTCAAAATGACCGCTCAGGGTAGACATCCATACCTGGGCCACACCTGGGCTCTCATCATGCAGATGGAAGAGCAGTGGGAGCAGGCTCTTGTGCACTTGCATCTTCAGCTGCTGGTTTTTGCTGCCCACTGCAGCCTCCACCACATCTCTGAAGACGTGCATGGAGAGTTTTCGCACACAGCCAGACTCCTGGAGGCAAGGAAGAGGGGGCACCTCAGCACTGCCTGCTCCAAGCCCACAGTCAGCATAGGGGGCACTGTGGCTGATGGGGAGATGACGGTTTCTGACCCTCCCTCCGCACCAAGGAGCTGTGGGCCAGGTCTGCAGACCCTGCAAAATGGCCCCAAGCCCAGGCAGGGCAATGCAGTGCGCTTCTGTAACAGGCTGCAGCCAGGAGAGCACAGCTGGGGGAGACGTCTGTGCCTCAAACGGCTCCTCTGGCCCTGGCCACATGCCCCCGGTCACCCCCAGCCGAGGCCCAGAAGAGCTGCCCCAGGAGAGCCCTCCACAGTGCCTCCTGGGCGCATCCCGCCCACTCCAGGCCTCGCCTGCCTGCCCCGGGGAGAGGCGCGAGCTCGCGGTCTTGCCCAGCCACAGTGCCTAGCAGGGCCGTCGGGGTGCTGGGAGCAAGCCTCGGCCTGCAGACGGTCTGCCCAGGGGCTGGGGTGGGCATGCAATGCCTGGCACAGAGGCTGGGATCCCCTGGGGATGGGAGAAGCCGTGGGGGGGCTGCTAGGGGCTGCGGGGACATTGGCATTGTCGAGCGCGCGTTTCCAGGGAGGGGCAGCAGCAGGACAGGCTTCTCTGAGCTCTGCCTGCCTGGCCCTTCCGGGGAGCCTTTCTCCATCGCCCTGGGGCTCCACCAGTGCTCCCAGCTCAAGACGCCAGCAGAAAGAGGCAGCCATGGGGCACAGCTGCTCTCTCGCGCCCAGGCCTGCTCCTGGCTCTTTGGGCAGCACCTGCCCAGGCCTCGGGAAGGGCCGCAGGGGCCAAGCACAATACAGTTGCCCAGGGCACGGAGGGGGCTGCTTCGATGCAGTCCTGCAGCCCAGGACACCATGGGCAGCACAAGGCAATGATCCCAATTGCCACCAGGCAAAAAGGCTCCTGGCAGCGCCCGGGGCCTGTGGTGGGAAGCACAAATTCACACGCCGGGGGCACACGCACAGGGGAACACACCACAGCCGTGACCCTGCACACAGCCTCACAGACACACCAGCAGGGCCCCGGGCTCTCCCCCCAGCCTCACCTCATCAAAGAGCGGCAGGAGCTTCTCGGCCAGCAGCGGAGCGATGTGGGCAACCCTCCGTCCATCCATGACAGGGACCACATTGCTGAACACCAGCAGGGCATTTGTGCTCATGTCCCTGTCCACGTCCTGCAGGTGCCTCATTACCAGTGGCCACAGGTACTGCATTTTGCTTACCTGTGGGAAACGCAACCTCATTTCCTGAAGCAATAAAAGACTGCCCTGGCAAAAATGCCGCCTTATTAGACACCACCTTCCCCTCTGGCTTCCCAGAAGCTGGCACAGCAATTACTGCAGCAACCTTCTGGCTGGCTGGGCTTACTGGCACATGGGCCTGAGCGGGTCTGGGGCATAGGGAGGGAGGAGAGGCCAACACAGTCTCCTCTGCACCTGACCAGTCGCCCTCTTCTCCGCCAGACTTGAATGGGCACCGTGGTTAGTAACCAATGCTGTCTGGAAACCTGCCCGGCCCGTGAGCAGTCCCAACCCTAGCAGGCTCCTTTCCCAGCGAGGCTCAGCGCTCCGTTGCCACGGCCCTGCGGACACCCACGGCTTGTGCACAGAGGCTGCAGCGCAGCGCAGACACCCCCAAGGTGGCACTCAGCACACGGTGGCCTCTGCAGAGTGGGGGCTGCTGCCTCGCGCCCCGGAAGCTGCCTGTGCCCAAAGCCTGGCCCCGCGCTCAGGCTCCCCCTCCACCTCGCAGCAGGATGCTCCCTCTGGGCACAGCACTCTCGCGACACAAACCGTCTGGAGATGGCTTGCTTGGTGCTGGCTCAAGATATCTACAGCATCCCCTGGCCAGCCCCACGCTGCCTGCACAGCTTCACCCGGCTGTCCCCTGCTCACCATCTCCTGTCTCTTGCACAGCAGGACAAGGCCTCGGAGGGCCAGCCCACGCATCACTCTGCACTGACTCCGCAGAGACATCAAAAGGGTTCCCAGGAAATCGTCCTTGTCGCCAGGAAGGTCACTGCAGGCCAGCAGCTGAAACACACAGCACAGAGAAACTGGCAATGGCGGCAGGACTCCCTGCATCGGGCAGCGCTGCATCCCACCAACAGCTCAGGACAAGGGGCCACCAGGCACAGACAAAGCCCAGTGCACAGGCAGCAGGGAGTGTGGAGAGCCCCTGGGGCCCCACTCCCTGCCCTGGGCCTCAGGGCACACCATGCAGATCCCCTGCCTGCTCCTCTGCTCCTCTCCACCAGCTGCAGCCTCTTATCCTCAGGCCTTTGAGGAGCTGCTGAAGAGAGAGCTGGCACAAAGGAGGCATCAAATACAGGTGGCGACAAGAGTTACCCCACCACAGAGGGGCCAAGGCCAAGGGCACTAATTGCAGGGCACTCCCTGCCCCACTTCCACTCGCTGCCATCCATCCCACAGGTGGGTATAAGAGAGCACCGGAGCTAGAGGCACTCCAGAAAGGCACCGTCTGCCATCAGGCTCACCTCCACGAGGAAAGCCATGGCGGGGATCTCCTGGCAGGACTCCTTGCTCTTGAGCAGCGCTGTCAGCCGTTGGAAGAGGAAAACACGTACGTGTCTTGGGGTCTTCCTCATCTCTCTGGCAGAGGGAAGAAGGCACTGTCAGTTCTGAGCAGCCCAGGCAAACCTGGGCTTCTGCGACTGCCCTCCCAAACCCTCTCACCAGTGCCCTATGGGCCATGACAGGCAGGGCAAGGCCACGGTTGTGCTCGGCTCTGGCAGCCAGCAGCACTGCCCAGCGTCATCAGGCTCCTTTTGCCAGGGGAGACTGGAAGAACACCCTTCCGGCCCTGAACTCCAGCCTTCCAACGTGACCCCTTTCCTGCCCCCTTGAGTCAGGCACCCCTGGGCTCTTCCAGGGGCACCTTGCCCCTTCCCTGGGGGCTGCCCTTGACGGGGCTGCCTGCACACACACACCCCGGGGCTCCTGTGGCACGAGCCCAGGCCCCACGGGAGGGGACTCCACGCCTTTGGGAGGGAACTGCTCCTGGCCACCCCCCTCTCTTGTGCCTCCCAACACCGCCTCTCCCCCAGCAGCTCGCAGAGCCTGGCAGCGATGGAGCCGGGGCTCCCTTGGCCGCTCAACTCGGCCAGGCCGCTGTCACAAGCGCTGAGGCTGCAGCCCCTTTCTTGGGGAGCTGGGCACCCCTGCGGGCTCGGTGGGGCACCGCATCTGCAGGGGAGAAATGCTGGGGCAGAGCGGGCACAAGGGGGCTCTCACCTGGCCAGCAAAGCCACTCCGCTGTGGTGGGTCTCAGCGCTGAGGAGCATGTCCCAGGCGCTCTTCCTCACCATGGCCAGCACCAGATTCTCATAGCCAGCATGGCAGAGCAGTGCTTTCATGGTCCGCACTGTTAACCTGTGTGCAGAGCAAACACCAGCTCACACTGGCACCCCGGCCCTGCCTCCAGGTCCGTGGCAGAGATGGTGGGGCTGGGATGGAGCACCTCACGGGGCTCGTGGGAGTGGACTCTTCCCCTCCGCATTCCTTCCAGCACATCTCAGCCTCTTCTGGTGTCAGCTCTGCGGTGAAGGAAATCTGGAATAGCAGCGCCAGGAAGAGCCGGGGGAAAAACTCCTCTAGCACCTGCAGGCAGGGGGGCTGCTGGAGGACCTCCTGTAGCGCTCTGGTTGCCTGCAGAAAAAGCCCAGAGGCAGCTCTCGCTGCTGAGACGTCCCTGTTGCGCTGCCCGAGCTTGGGGGTGAGGCTCAGGCACTGCCCTGCACCTGGGGAGAAGCAGCAGTGCCTGCCCTGGCTGTGTGGCCTCCCTCACATGCTGTGCCTGTGCGCCCTGGGGGAGGTCAGGGCTTGGCGGTAGATGAGGAAGGGGAGAGGGCTCCCTGCCTCTTGCCTGCAGAGGCAAGCGCAGCCCTAGGAGAGAGCGAGGCTTCCTCCAGAAACTCACGGCCAGGGAAGAGACGTCCACGACATCCCCAGCCGAGGTTACTGTCTCATACAGCGGCCAGTCCTCCAGCACGCTGAGCAGCTCCTGCAGCACCCGCTCCGCAGCTGCGGGCTTCGACGCCAGCACCCTCCACATGGCCGCGGCAGCACTGCAGGCCCAGAGCGCCCTGTCAGCGGGTGCCGCAGCCGCAGCGCCGTGGCCTGGGCAGCCCCACAGGGCCTGGGCTGGCCGCCAGCCCTGCCACTGCCCGCTGCCCGCTGCCCGCTGCCCGCTGCCCCGTGCCGGCAGCACCCAGCCGGCCCTGCCCCAGCAGGCACCACACCGCCAAGCTCAAGTCCCTTGTGGGGCAGGGAGGGAGCCAGGCGACCAGGCTCAGGGGCCCAAGGCAGCCAGGCTTGCTCAGCTCTGGCTGCTGCAGCCCTGCCTGAGGCAGCGGGGCTGGCACACGGGGACACCGGGAGGGCCCAGCCCCTCAGCAGAGTCCTGAAAATCTCCCTCTCCCCCGCAGCCCACACGGGACGAGCTCTAAGGCCTGCGGGGCCCCAAGCACTAGAGGCAGCAGGGCCCGTACCTGTCGCAGGATGGGGAACAGCGCAGCAGGCTCACAACCACCTCCTCGGGGTACGCGCAGGCCAGCTTGAGAAGAGCCCTGTCCAGGCTGCGCCACGCAGACTCCTCCGTGATGGACAGCACGCTTCTCCACAGGCACCTCACCATCTCTGGCACCTGGAGGGCACACGGCTCCGAGTGGGGCTGCTGCCAGCCTGCAGCCGTTTGCCCAGCTCCCACCCAGAACTTTGGCCTCAGAGGGTGTCGGGTGCCTGGCATGCCTGGACTCAGGGGAAAAACAATCTCCCAGAGGCCTCGAGCCTCAGCCACACCACCCACAGGCTACTTACATTTGCCAAAAGGGAGGCATCGTCCGTCACAAACACATCCAGCATGTGAGTAGCTGCCTGTGTGTCATAGGTGCTGCAGGCTCTCATGCCCCTGATGGCTGTGACGATGATATCGGCCCTCTCAGCGGGCTGGAGGTATTTCCCAAACAGCTATGGGAGAAAGGAGGGCAGCCAAGACGGATACATCACACCCAGGGTCCCAACAGCAGTGCCTGGCTGAGTAGCAAGTGGCCCTGGAGAGAGTCGTGGGGCAGTGCTGGCACAGAGACTCCTGGAGAGCCAGGAGCAGGGCTTCTGCTGGGCTGGGTGATGGCACTGGGCTGGAGCTGGATGGTTGGGGTCAGGGTCCCCATGCACTGGTCCTGCGGGGAACCAGAGCTCGCTGGGGGCAGGAGGGAAGCCTTTGGCTAGCCCCAACCCATGGGCAGTGCGAGCCCTCACCCAGTGACCGCAAGGCCCCATCAGCCTCACGCGTTAGCCATCCCTCTCTTCATCCAAGTCGCATGCTGACCCCACGGCTGGCAGCCCCAACCAGGGAGGTGCTCCTTACCCTGCTCATTTCGCTGGCATCCTTGCACCCTGAAAGCCAGAAGGGGTTCGCAGCTTCCCCGTCCCTTTGGAGCTGCAGGTGCTCTGGGCTATCCTGCGACAGCTCCCTGCCTGCACAAGAGGGGAAAAGCAGGGCGGTCAGCAGGAAGGCTGCAGAGGTGGAGATGGCCCACTGAGGGCATCAGGGAGGAATCTGCCCTGGCAGACAACGGGGGCATGCCAGGAAAGTCTGGGTGGCAGGACGCCCAGGGAGGGGCTGCGCCTGTTGCCAGGCGGGGGAAGGAGAAATGGCTTGCAAGAATACAGAAAGGCAGAAGGACTCTGATCAGATGGTCTGGTGTGAAGCAAGACAGCAGACCTCGGAGCAGCAGGTGCTGCTGAAGGTTTCCCAGGCCGCTGCTAAGCAGAACAGGGCTGAGTGTCTGTGGTCTGGCTGCCCGTGTGTGCAAGAACCCAGCCCAATGCAGCTTCTTACTCTCTTCCCGCAGCAGGAATCTGTACAGGTGCCAAAGAGCATCCGCTGCCCTGTGACTGCTCCCCTCGTCCTTGTAGGCGCAGCACAGGGTGAGATGCCCCACCAGCTGCCCCAGGATTGGCACATGCTGCTGGTCGAGGGAGGCAGAGCTGGCACTGGATCCTTGAAAGCAGCCGCGGGCCTGGGGGAGGGAGGTAGCGCTGACACCAGGCCTGAGGGGCAGCGCTTGGGTCAAAGCCCTGAACCCGGGCTCCATGCAGGGCTGCATCCCAGGTGAGCCAGAGCTTTGGTGGCCCCTTCTGGCCCTGGCTCCCAAAGCAGCTGCGCAGCAGCCCAGGGCACGGAGGGCTGCCAGACGCGCTGGGCCCACGGCATGCGCCCAGGGCAGGCCTGGCCTGCATGGGCCAGGGGCACCGCCGGCTCCTGAGAGAGCAGAGACCACAGGGCGAAGCCCAAAGAGGCAGGCCAAGATCTTAGCTCCAGGGCAGGCTCTTGCTGAGGGCCCTAACCTCTGCCCAGGCTTCCCTCAGAGGGAGCCCGCAGCTGCAGGGCACTCCGGGGAGCTGACAAGGGGTGAGGGGGGGGCTGGAGCTTCCCTGCACCACAGGCTCCTTACCGGCAGCAAGGAAGAACTGGTCAGGAGACCACTCAGCCTCGCAATGCGTCCCACGGCCCTCTCATGCACAGCTGCTCGCTGGCAGTCGGTGAAGGTCAGCAGGACCTGGGAGGAGAAAAGCTGCTGCTCTGCCCTGCGCCCTGACGGCTGCTCCAAGGCAGGCAGCTCTGCTAAACACCTGGCCACATTTACGCTTCGGCTCCTTGGAGCACGAGCAAAGGCTCTAAGGAGGTTCTTGCCTCCAGAGTCCCTCGCAGCCATGGCGCAAATGCCCCAGACGGGCCTGCTGCGGCCACACTGATAGCTGAAGGCCATGAGGGCTCCAAGAGCACTGTGGGGAACCCTGCTCCCATGAGGGAGCCAGGCCCCTCCCGGCAGCATGCTCTCCGCTGCTGCTGCTGGCAGGGGGGTCCACCTGAGGGGGGAACTTCCCTTACAAACGAGGGACTGGTCCTGGGACCCTTTCTCTTGGCAAATACCAGACCTGCAGGATGCTCTGCATCTCCAGGAGGCCAGAGGTCGGGGAGTAGAGCACCAGAACCTGCAGCATGTTGTCCATAGCATCCAGGGTCTGCGAGGGGGACAGAGGGTTGAGGTGCTTCTTCCCCATTGCCCCCTACCTGCCGGAGAGGGGCTGGAATTCCTCCTGCCGGAGGGGGACACCTCTGGTCCTGCGGAGCCCAGGGAGAGGCCCCAGGGCAGGGGAGCTGCCTGGCGGCACTGCCCGTTGGCCTGCGCAGGGCAAGGGGAAGAAGGGATGCAGGTGGGAAACCGAGCTGGCAGCCAGCCCTACCTTGGAGCTCACTCTCGTCTCTCAGCACAGGGCAGCCAGGCAGCAGCCCAGGCAGCCTGGCGGGCCTCTGCAACCCACGCAGCACATACCTTGGAGTAGAGGGCAGCATCCAGGCACTGCAGCTCCTCCCTTGGAGGCAGAGTGAAGATGCTGCAGAAGCAGGCATGCAGCAGGCTCTTCTTGTTCTCCAGAAGCAGCCCGACTTTGCTGCAAGCACAGAGAGGGGCCTGTCACTCCCTGGGGCTGGCAGCAGTACCTTCCTGCCCTGGGAAGGTGGACGCGCACCTGGGGGTGGGAGACCTGCGGGGGATATCTGCACTAGGTGGGGGAGCCCTATGGGCAGCCACCTCTTCCCCCCAGGATGCTGGCCAGGGACACAGGACACGCCTGGCAGGGAGAGGGCATCAGGCCCCATGTGCCTGCCTCACCCTTCTGGGGGAAGCCCAAGAGACATGGCGCAGTCCCAGGGCCCTCTCTGCCCTCCCCTCTCCACCACTCTCGGGCCCAGTGCAAGCCCAGCAAATGGCACTGGGAGACTCCTCCAGGATGGGGGAAGCCTCCCAGCTAGGACTGGGGCCATCGGGCCATCTGATGGGGAGGCCCTGGCCAAGCCAGGGGCTGGGGCAGCTACCTCATTGCGCTGATGGCGAGCATGACTTGCTGCCGCACCACCGTGCCCAGGTGGTCGATGGGCTCCTCTTGCAGCAGCACCTGGAGAGCACAACCGGGATGGGCCATGGGAGCTGCCAGGGCCCAGCAAGCAGGCTGCAGGGCTGGCAGAGCCCGGGTGCCCCCACGCCACCACCGACACCCGGGGCAGCCCCCTCGTTGCCCAGGGCTCAGCTCCCCCGACTCCTCGGTGGCTCCTGCAGCCCCCGCAAGGGCTGTGGCCACGAGCCAGGGCCCCACACCTCCCTGTGCTCAGACACCCCCATCCTGCCCTCATCGCTGGGCCAGTGCCCCCTCCACCAGGCCTGCTGGCGGTCCCCTCTCCCCTCACCTCCAGCGACTCCGCCAGTTCCCATTTGCGCAGAAAAAGCTCCTCCCATAACACGGCATCGGAGCAGGCCCCTGTGCAGAGGGTGCAGACGCAGGCCAGAAACCACAGCTTCTCGGCCTCTCCCTGGTACCAGGAGCAGAGGGACAAAGAGAGCGCGTAAGAGGGGCAGGGGCAGGGCCAGCAGGACCAGAGCACTGCAGGGCCTGCAGCGACAGTGGGGCTCCACAGCCAGCAGCCCTCCGGGGGCTTCTGAGCGTGGTGCAGCCCGAGGGACCCACCGGCAGAGGCGGGCACAGCCCCGAGGGGGATGGCGACACTCACCTCCCCTCGGTGATTGAAAAAGGCACGCACATACTGCATGGGTTCCATGTCCTCTCTGGGCAGAGCCAGGTGAGGAGCTGAGGGGAGGAAGAGAGCAGGCAGAGCTGCAGGGCTGGCAGCGAGAGGAGAGGAGACAGCCGAGCCCTCTGCCCCACCGCACACCTGCGGCCACGCGCACAGGCAGCCCCGGGCTGGGCACCTGCACCGGGGCACGGACACCGCGGCTCCCTGGGCTCGCCAGGCCTGGGAGGTGCCCAGCGGATGGGGCGCAGCGCTGCAGCGCTTTCAGGCCCCACGGCCCGGCACCCCCACAGCAGCCGGCTAGACAGCCAGGAGACCGGGGCAGAGCAGGGCGGGCTCGCAGCCCCCGGCCCTGCCCAGCCCAGCGGTGGCCCCTCACTCACCCATGGGCAGCGCCTGGGGCTCCCACCCCTCCTGGGGCTGCAGCTCA
Source organism: Dromaius novaehollandiae (assembly GCF_036370855.1). Classification (NCBI taxonomy): domain Eukaryota; kingdom Metazoa; phylum Chordata; class Aves; order Casuariiformes; family Dromaiidae; genus Dromaius; species Dromaius novaehollandiae. Next base: position 45,950,650 of record NC_088104.1, read on the forward strand.
CAGCTGCTTGCTGCAAGGGCCCCACCCTCCTCCTCCTCCTCCTCCTCCTTCTCCTCCGAGGCCACCCTGGGGCGGCTGGGGGGTCTCTCCGCCATCTTGGGCCACACGGCAAAAGCTCCGCGGGGCTCGAGGTGTCCCCCAGACATCTGCGGGAGAAAGGAGGGCAGCCCAGATAGATGCGGAGCACCCAGCGGTGCCCCCTCACTCAGCCGTTGGCAGCGCCTGGGGCGTGCGCACCTCGTGGGGCTGCAGCTCGCAGCTGCTCTCCGTAGGGACCCCACGGTCCTCAGCCTCCTCCTCCCAGGCCACCCTGGGGCGGCTGGGGGGTCTCTCCGCCATCTTGGGCCACGCGGCAAAGGCTCCGCGGGGCTCGAGGTGTCCCCCAGACATCTGCGGGAGAAAGGAGGGCAGCCCAGATAGATGCGGAGCACCCAGCGGTGCCCCCTCACTCAGCCGTTGGCAGCGCCTGGGGCGTGCGCACCTCGTGGGGCTGCAGCTCGCAGCTGCTCTCCGTAGGGACCCCACGGTCCTCAGCCTCCTCCTCCCAGGCCACCCTGGGGCGGCTGGGGGGTCTCTCCGCCATCCTAGGCGACGCGGCAAAGGCTCCGCGGGGCTGCCCGGGGACAAGAGGGAAAGGCCTGAGTGCACTCAGGGGGCTCCTTCGCCAGCCCCACGCACTCCCGTCCTCTCCCGTCACCGTCCTCCCGGACACTGCGGGGGCTGAGGCCGCAGGGGTGCCTGGCAACGCCGCGGGGTGTCACAGGAGCCCAGTCACAAAGGGCCCCACTGTCACCCTAGCGACGCTTGTCACCGGCCTGGGGAGGGGCAGGGTGGGTCCCCTCAGGGGGCGCAGGGCCAGCTCGCCCCCCCCTGCTCTGGGACACCTCTGTTTGCCCTTGGGGTGCCCCAGGGCCCCCATGGCAGTCTGGTCCCCTCAGGGCTGCTCCTATCCTCGCCTGCTCCCCCCTGACCGTTGCTCGCTGCCCCTGTCCTCATGCACGCCAGTGAGCACCCCACGGGGACACACATGGCATGAGGTGTGAAGGGAACGAGCCCCGAAGGAAAGCTCTCCTCCACAGGGACCCTCTGGGCTGCTTCCTCACTGCTGCCACCCACCCCCTGGGGAGCAGAGCCAAACTCAGGGGTCTCCACCAGCAGCCTGGGGTCCCCGGGGCCCTCACACACCTCTGGGGCCTTTGAGTCCTCCCAAACCCTGACACTACTCAGGGCTCCAGAAGGGGTCCCCCATCTCCCTCACGCTGTGGGACTGTGGAGTGTTTGCCCTCGGGGGCCAGTGCCCCCAACCCCTGACCTGATCTGTGACAGGATCCAGGTGTCCGGGCCCTCCTGGTGTGCTGCAGGGGCCCTGCAGCCCTGCAGCCCTCTCCCACGGGGTGGGCAGTGGGGCTCCGCTCTCCCTGCCTCCCCTTTCTCAGGGAACAGGGGCAGAGACAGAGGCATCTTGAGGAGATCCCCTCCTTAGACCAGGAAAACAAAGCCCAAAACAGGGAAGGAAAGAAAGAGATTTAGAAAAGAACGGGGCAAAGAAAGGACACTGATCTTAGGGCTCCTTCAAGCAAAACCTTCACCTGGTTTCTTTCCAGCACTGCCGGGAGCAGCCTGGGCCGCCATCCTCCACCACAGGCACCCAGACAGGGTGTCTGGCAAAAAGGGAACAAATTAATCCACCGGGATCATGGCATAGGGTCACACTCATGCAGGGGACCAAACCTCCCACCCAGGACCCTGCTGCCAAGTGGCAATATGAGTGTCTGTGACAGGGTCCTTGCAGTGGTGTCCGCGGCTGAATCAGGAGAGACTCCCCGCACCATAGTTCTGCTCCATCCTTATGACCTACCTGCAGCAGTCGTCCTTGTAAGCTACCTCCATCTTTGTAACCTACCTGTAAGCTTGGGTGGCCAACCCAGCACATGCATGACCCATTGCTATTGATACACCTTAACTACGTACAAAAGCCTGTCTTAAGTGACCATTTCTGCAAGAACAATGTCTCCTGACTCTTTACACATGTCTTAACTGTGTCCAATTTGGTCACTTAGGCAGCAAGACCTACCCACGGGAGTCTTTAGGACATTCCACCCAGGATGGTAACCAACACATTTAAGCGTACACATTGGGCTAGACACAGCAGGAATTGCCTGAGGACATTTCTTAAACCGTCCAAAATTTCTACCTGGAGGGCTCTTGTAACAAGCAGTCGACTACTGAATTGTGAAGGGTCAGTCCATCTGTCCTTTGTCTCCAGCCACTCTCTTTTCTTGGAAGTTCAGATAACCAGCCGGGGAGTCCCTGGTCCACCACGGAAGTAATGGCCGATGTGAGCTGCGTGCACGTACAGCCTTGATGCCCAGCAGGACCACAATAAGTAAAGAATAAGTTGCATTTTTATCCTTACAACTCACTTTTAATTTCAGCCCTGTAGCTCTTGAAATATGAAGCATCTGAATTAGGCAGTGATGTCTGGGCAGAGGTTCATCTCAACCACCTTTTTGGTGCAAGAAATTTGGGCATCTGGTTAAGGGTAGCTGTGCGGGGCCTTTCATGGGTAGCTCTTACGATAGGATAGAAAGGCCTGTCTCAGCTTACTCTTAGGGGAACCTCGACATTGAGTTGGCACTCAAAGACTAATTTTTCAAAGATGGCAATTTAGGTGAAACAAATTTGTAGGTACAAATGAATGTGTCTATTTGTGGACAGGCAGAGGATTGAAAATGTAAGAAAAGACTTTTTCACTCTGAGGGTGGTTGAACACCGGAACAGGTTGCTGACAGAGGTTGTGGAGTCTCCAGTCTTGGAGCTATTCAAAACCCAACTGGACACGTCCCTGGGCAACCTGCTCTAGCTAACTCTGCTTGAGCAGGGGGTCAGGACAGATAATCCCCCGAGGTCTCTTCGAACCTCAGCTACTCTGTGATTCTGTCATTGGGTGGGTGGGAGTGCGAAGCGGGGAAGGTGCTTGCACTTCTCGGTCTAGTGAGGCAAGAGATCCTTTTATGCAAAATTGAGTCATTCTTGAAGTCACAGCAGTTTAGACATAAGAAAGGAATGAGATTGCAGTAGATAAAATGTTACGGTATTTCAAAATGCAATAAAGAACAAAACTTGGGGCTGTATTTTCTTGATGTGTATTCTCTTTAATGCTTCAATCCATAGGTTGTCCTGGCAAGAGCTTCTTAACCAAATACTCATATTTTATCTGTGAAAACCTTAATTGCGATGATGTGGAGTGGTACAGTGAAACGGTGCTGTGGTGAGGCAACAAAAGGTGCTGAACGAATAAAGATGGCAGTAAGAGTCAGAAAAATGCTTTTAGCAAGAAAGAAAAATAAGTCAGCAGCAGAAGCAGACGAAACTGAAAAACTACTCCTTTTGACACAATCCTGGTCTATGTTACTGACAGCGGAGATACACAAACACAAAGCACCCAGGAGCAAGGTCAGACCCTTGTCCCCCCTCCCCAGTCTGGGAAGTGCAAGTGAGTCCTAGGCCACAGTCTAATTACAAGAGAGAGGCACCATAACGTCCTTTGGGACTAAGGTGCTGCCTGTGCTAAGAGGACTAGAAACCTTCAGGCCCAGCAGGCAACAGCCACTTCTCTCGGCCTTTGAGCAGGAAACATCAGTAGCGAAGTATCCTCCTGGGGTGGGATTCGAGAGCTATGTGAGCCCCCAGGCTGACCCATTGGCTTGGGACTGGCAGGTAGGATGTGGGGCGGTAGGAGGATGGGACCCCCGCCCTCTTGGAGCATTGCTGGCACGCCATGGTGCCACGAGTGCCCGTGTATGGGCAGCCCTGGAGTCTATCTGCTGGGTGTCTCAGGGTTTGCGTTGCCTCCCAGAGAAGTTAGAGGACAAAGCAAAGACAGAGCAACGCGGGGCAGGCAGCAGGGGTTTCTGGAGCCCTGGCTTAGGTGATCTGTCCAAAGGCTAAGCATTTTAGGCACACCAGCCTGGTGAGGGGCTTAGGAACAAGGGCACGCAGAGGCTTCTGCACCACACCAAAAGGCCCATTGATGCTCCTGGATTGCAAAGCAAGTCAGCTGGAGGCCCCTGGGGCATGTCATAAGGCTCTTGGAGGGCCCTCAGTGCAGGGAAAGACCAAGCAAGTGATTTGGGGAATGCTGAGAAGTATTCGGAGAGCTCTTGGGCCGTCCTGCATTTGCCGCTTTACCCACCTCCTCGGCTTCTGGCAGCCAGTGCCCGCTGCAGCTGCTGGACAGGCACTGCTAGAAAAGCTTCCTCCCCCCGCCGGAGCGCTGCAGACCGGGCTGCTCCTCCACAGCCACCGAGTCCTCAGGTGCCCAGGGGCCAAGCGGGGCTGGGTGCAGGGGCAGGCCATCTCACTGACTTCTGCTACGGCTTCCGCAGTGCTACAGAGGGACTGAGAGCCCTTCATTGCCCCCAACACAAGCACCGGCCGGGCTGGGCTCAGCACCTCCAGTGCAGTGAGAGCAGGATCTGGCCATCTGCTCTGGCCGTTGCAGGGGCAGAGAGGGCTGGAGCCAGGGCGGGCACCCCTGGCTGCCTGCTGCTGGCGCGGGGCTCTTGCCTGGGACACTCGGTGTGGTGCAGCCTGAATGGGAGGGCGAGAGGGCTTGGGTGGGACACGAGCGCTTCTCCCTCTTCTTCCTCGCGCTGGCTATGGCCTGTGCAATCCCCGGCACCACAGCAGTGTTTCAGCAAAGCCCAGCATGCCCGCGACAGGCCTGGGGCTGCTCCTTGAGGCTCAGCCATGCTGGTGTTCTTCCCGTCCCTGGCCCCATGCAGCACAGGGGCTTTGCTCTGGGGTGGGACCCCCTGGGTGGGACCCCCGGGTGGGACCACCCCCCCCCCCACACACACCGCCCTGCCTGGGCTCAGCGCTCAGCCCGGCGGGAAATTTGCCATGCAAGCAGACTTCTCCTGACACCCCATCAGCTGTGCCAAAAGCATCCCCCCCCTCCCTTCTCCTAGCTATCCCAGGGACCCTGCTAGCACAGCTCTCCTTGCTCCACCACCAGCTCCTGCAGCAGCTAGTGCCAGCTGCCTCCCACTCTGGGGGGGGTCAGGGCAGGGCTGCCCCACACCTGCCACCAGCCCCAGCCAGCCCTGATCCCCCTTCCTTCTTCTGCGCCCCGCTCCCCAGGGAAGGGACACCTTCAATCGGCCCCTGCACCCCAGTGCCTTCCCTTGCACTCCCTGGGGGGAGTGGGCAGCCCCATGCCTCCACCAAGGGCTGCGTGTGCAGGCGAGGGCAGCCCCAAGGGCTGCGTCAGCCCCCGTCTCCCTGCCGTGGCGCTGGGCACTACGGCACTTGCAGGGACCCACGCACACGGCCCTCGGGAGCCTGGGGCCCCGGTGGGGCTCCTCTGCCTCCAAGGTGCCCGCGCTGATGCTCCACACGTCTCTCCCGGGACTCGGAGACCAAGAGAGGGCCCCAGTGCAAGGGAAGAGCAGCAGAGGGCTGCGGGGACACGGACACCGCAGGCGCCGGGGCGTCCTGGAAAGCAGGCAGAGGGAGGCAGAGGGCAACGGCAGGCAGAGAGGAGGGCGGGAGAGAAGGCGTGCGGGGTGTTGGTGTCGCCTTCAGCGCTCGCACGGGCACTGCTGGTTCTGCCCTCCCCGAGGGCCGCAGGGGCAGCCCGGTGGAGAGCCAGAGCCGAGCGGTCGAGGGCAGCGGCCGCACGGGGCTGGGCGAGCTGCCGAGCCCGTGACACCGACTAGGGGGTTAGGGTCTAGTGAAGTGAAGTCCCCACTCTGCAGCACTGATGTACTGAGCACCGCTGGTTGCACAAGGGGCCCAGAGGCCTGATGCCTCCTGGATGGGCTGTGGTGATCTGCTTTATGCACAGCTATTTAGGGGCTCCTGCTTTTAATTCTGGCTGATCAGCAATAGTGATGGGGGGTGTTACAGCAGGGATCACCCTGATTGTGGCCATGGAGAAGAAGGGCCTTGAAGGAGAGAAACCACCAGGCATCAAACCCTCATCGGAAAGGTGTAAAATCTCTGGGCAAATAACATGCCATCGCTTTGAAGGGGCACGCTCAGCATCTTCCTGCTGTTACACTGGGCTTCTGCAGTCAGGGTGCCCGAAGAGCTCCGGCTGCAGAGGGGCTGGAGCCTCTCGTGCCTGTGCAGAGCTCGGGGCCCTGCTGCGCTGGTGCCTGCATGGGCAAATCCTGCGGGGCCTACCAGAGCATCCCAGCAGCCTGCTAACTCCTGGGCTCAGCCACACCAGGGGAAGCCAGCGCCAGCGAGGGGCCAGCTCATGCAGGGTCCTTCCTCATGCAGAAGAGGTCATGGCTTTGCAGGGCAGAACCCTGTCAAGACTGCTGCCATTCCTGACCCTGCTGTCCGGAGAAATGGGGTGCTTCTCTGACTGCTGGAAGGGGGGTATGTTGTGGCTGCCCCAGACTGCTGGAGAGTGTGTGTGCCCCCCCCCCCCCAGGGTGACCCCGATTCCTTCAGCACCTGACTTTTCCACCACTTCCTTTGCCCAAAGAAAAGACACTGAGCCGTGGTGAAGAGACAGGGCTGCTTCTTTGGGGAAAGCCCAGCAGAGGGGGGACTGGCAGCATAAGCCTGGGACGGGCTGGGCCTGAGGGCTGGAGCTGTCCTGCGGGCAGGGAGAGAGGCCAGGAACCCCCCGACTTCCCTGCACACTCAGGTGGCCGCTGCGGGCAGAGCAGCCTGGCATCAGGAGGCAGCCGAGCTCCAGCAGCAGACACGGCCACCGCGCAGAGGACAGTGCCACCGCTCCCACGCTCTCCTCAGGCGGTAGCGCAGGCCTTCTGTGGTGCCTGGGGAGGGAGTCATCTTCCCTGGAGCTCTCAGGAGCAGGATGGTTTGCGTCGCCAGGGAACGGATGGACAGGCTGCTGTCCTCCTGCAAGCCTTGCAGGGCTGAGAGAGAAAGGAGCAGAGCAGAGATCAAGGCGCCGTGTCTGCACAGACGCCAGGCATCCCTTGCTGACGCAGCCAGTCCCACCCAGCTCTTCCCACAGCCAGGAGGCAGCAGGAGCAAGAAAGGGATGAGGTGGGAGTTGCTGGCCAGGACCGTCCCAAAGGCGCCTGAAATCTTCTCTCTACTCTACCCACAGCGGCCCTGCTCTGCACGGGCAGCAGAGCCCTCCTCGCCTGGGGCAGGGGTGGCAGCTCCCTGCCCAGCATCTGTCTGCCTCCCACCAGCCCTGCCTGACACCCTGCTGCCCTCGCTCACCCGTGCAGATGTCCTCCAGCTTCTCCTTGCTCCGGCCCCTCAGGTGCTGCCCGACAAGCCCTAGGCACACACACACAGCCGCTCACAAATCCGGCTCCCCAGCCCACCCCCAGCAGCACAGCTGCCTCCAGGCCCTGCCAGCCTGGCCACGCTCCCTCCTCCCTTTTGCAGCGCTGACGCCAGGGTGCTCCGCACTGCGTGCCACCCAAGGGCGTTGCTGTGAGGGCACAGCAGGAGGCTCCCACCAGCCCCACACGTGTGGACAGAGATGGCGGAGGGTGACACGGAGCCCCCAGGCACCCAGGCCCTGCATCAGGCACACAGCAGCTGCAGCTGCAAGGCTGCTTCTTGCTGCTAGCGCAGCAGCCGGGGCTGGGACCAAGCTGCCCCGGGACAGAGAGGGACCCCAGGGGTTGGGACTCACCAGTGAACCTCACGGCTGCCTCTCGCAAGGACTCCTGCGGGCTCTCCAAGTACGTCAGGCTCTGGCTCAGGTACTCTTCTGCTCTTCTGCTGCCCCCCTCCAGCTGGGGAGGGCACAAGGGCACGGGCTTGGCGCACCCCCCCCTCACCCAGCCAGGCAGTCCCTGCGCCCAGGACCGGCCTCCCCGGCCTTGCCCTGCCAGGACGCTCATGGCTCCCACACACGAGCTGGGCAGTGCCGAGCTTCGGAGGGAGCAGAGGGCAGGCTGCTCCCCAGGCACGCTGAGGTGCCCTCCTGCTGCCAAGGCCCAGCTGGGCCAGGGGCTGCTTTAGCATCCCAGGGGGCAGCGAGGGCAGAGGAGCCTGGAGAAGAGCTCGCCAGGGCAGCGTGCTTGGAGAAGGGCAGCGTGAGTGCTGCTCCAGCCTGGCGGCTTTGGGTGCCAGCCAGGGCCAGGGGCACAGCTGCCTGCCCCACACACTGGGCATGGAGGGGGACAGGCCTTGCGCAGGCTGGCTCTGGGGGCTTTGGGGCCATTCTTACCAGGCACTCGCCGATCCTCCATGTCTGCGCTGTCTCAGCCAGGTGCCTGAGCTGCTTCCACTTCAGGAACTTGGCAGCGCCAAGGAGGGCTTCCCGAGAGGCCTGCACAGCAGCAGAGACGGGGAGGTGCCACTGCAGCCCAGGGGACAAGACCCTGCGTCCCCCTGCTCTTGGCAAGCCTCGGGGCCTTGCCTGGCCCACCATGGGAAGAGGCAGCAGCTGGGACCTGGGTCTGCCATGGGGTTCAATGTCCTGGGCAGAGATGGGGGGCAACCACCACCTCAAACACCTCGTCCATTGCTGCTGCCTCGTGCCCCAGCTCCAGAGCTGGGTACCTGGGACGCAGGGCCCAGCCCCTCCCCTGACTGCATCTCCCTCCCTGGGGCTCTCCCCTCCCCAGGCTCGGGGGCTGGGGAACATGTTGGCTCCCCAAACCAGCTTGCAGGTGCTGCACCTCTGTGCAGCCCAAGGACACTGGGGCCACAGGGTGAACTCAGGGAGCAGGTGTCTCCTCCTCCTGGAGAGGGCTGGGCATGCCCCAGCCCAGCCGTCTCCAGGAGCCCTGGGCAGAGCACAGGGGCAAAAGGGATTGGGGGTCAAACCCCATCCTTGGACACCTGCAGGCACAGCTGGGAAGCTGGGGCTCTGCACCCTCCTCAGGCACTCAGGAGGTTGGGCCTCAAGGTGACCCATGTTCAGAGGGGCCCACTGCCAGCAGCCCTTGCTCCTGATGCTCACGCCCACCCAAAGGGGGTCACCCCTCAAAATGACCGCTCAGGGTAGACATCCATACCTGGGCCACACCTGGGCTCTCATCATGCAGATGGAAGAGCAGTGGGAGCAGGCTCTTGTGCACTTGCATCTTCAGCTGCTGGTTTTTGCTGCCCACTGCAGCCTCCACCACATCTCTGAAGACGTGCATGGAGAGTTTTCGCACACAGCCAGACTCCTGGAGGCAAGGAAGAGGGGACACCTCAGCACTGCCTGCTCCAAGCCCACAGTCAGCATAGGGGGCACTGTGGCTGATGGGGAGATGACGGTTTCTGACCCTCCCTCCGCACCAAGGAGCTGTGGGCCAGGTCTGCAGACCCTGCAAAATGGCCCCAAGCCCAGGCAGGGCAATGCAGTGCGCTTCTGTAACAGGCTGCAGCCAGGAGAGCACAGCTGGGGGAGACGTCTGTGCCTCAAACGGCTCCTCTGGCCCTGGCCACATGCCCCCGGTCACCCCCAGCCGAGGCCCAGAAGAGCTGCCCCAGGAGAGCCCTCCACAGTGCCTCCTGGGCGCATCCCACCCACTCCAGGCCTCGCCTGCCTGCCCCGGGGAGAGGCGCGAGCTCGCGGTCTTGCCCAGCCACAGTGCCTAGCAGGGCCGTCGGGGTGCTGGGAGCAAGCCTCGGCCTGCAGACGGTCTGCCCAGGGGCTGGGGTGGGCATGCAATGCCTGGCACAGAGGCTGGGATCCCCCGGGGATGGGAGAAGCCGTGGGGGGGCTGCTAGGGGCTGGGGGACATTGGCATTGTCGAGCGCGCGTTTCCAGGGAGGGGCAGCAGCAGGACAGGCTTCTCTGAGCTCTGCCTGCCTGGCCCTTCCGGGGAGCCTTTCTCCATCGCCCTGGGGCTCCACCAGTGCTCCCAGCTCAAGACGCCAGCAGAAAGAGGCAGCCATGGGGCACAGCTGCTCTCTCGCGCCCAGGCCTGCTCCTGGCTCTTTGGGCAGCACCTGCCCAGGCCTCGGGAAGGGCCGCAGGGGCCAAGCACAATACAGTTGCCCAGGGCACGGAGGGGGCTGCTTCGATGCAGTCCTGCAGCCCAGGACACCATGGGCAGCACAAGGCAATGATCCCAATTGCCACCAGGCAAAAAGGCTCCTGGCAGCGCCCGGGGCCTGTGGTGGGAAGCACAAATTCACACGCCGGGGGCACACGCACAGGGGAACACACCACAGCCGTGACCCTGCACACAGCCTCACAGACACACCAGCAGGGCCCCGGGCTCTCCCCCCAGCCTCACCTCATCAAAGAGCGGCAGGAGCTTCTCGGCCAGCAGCGGAGCGATGTGGGCAACCCTCCGTCCATCCGTGACAGGGACCACATTGCTGAACACCAGCAGGGCATTTGTGCTCATGTCCCTGTCCACGTCCTGCAGGTGCCTCATTACCAGTGGCCACAGGTACTGCATTTTGCTTACCTGTGGGAAACGCAACCTCATTTCCTGAAGCAATAAAAGACTGCCCTGGCAAAAATGCCGCCTTATTAGACACCACCTTCCCCTCTGGCTTCCCAGAAGCTGGCACAGCAATTACTGCAGCAACCTTCTGGCTGGCTGGGCTTACTGGCACATGGGCCTGAGCGGGTCTGGGGCATAGGGAGGGAGGAGAGGCCAACACAGTCTCCTCTGCACCTGACCAGTCGCCCTCTTCTCCGCCAGACTTGAATGGGCACCGTGGTTAGTAACCAATGCTGTCTGGAAACCTGCCCGGCCCGTGAGCAGTCCCAACCCTAGCAGGCTCCTTTCCCAGCGAGGCTCAGCGCTCCGTTGCCACGGCCCTGCGGACACCCACGGCTTGTGCACAGAGGCTGCAGCGCAGCGCAGACACCCCCAAGGTGGCACTCAGCACACGGTGGCCTCTGCAGAGTGGGGGCTGCTGCCTCGCGCCCCGGAAGCTGCCTGTGCCCAAAGCCTGGCCCCGCGCTCAGGCTCCCCCTCCACCTCGCAGCAGGATGCTCCCTCTGGGCACAGCACTCTCGCGACACAAACCGTCTGGAGATGGCTTGCTTGGTGCTGGCTCGAGATATCTACAGCATCCCCTGGCCAGCCCCACGCTGCCTGCACAGCTTCACCCGGCTGTCCCCTGCTCACCATCTCCTGTCTCTTGCACAGCAGGACAAGGCCTCGGAGGGCCAGCCCACGCATCACTCTGCACTGACTCCGCAGAGACATCAAAAGGGTTCCCAGGAAATCGTCCTTGTCGCCAGGAAGGTCACTGCAGGCCAGCAGCTGAAACACACAGCACAGAGAAACTGGCAATGGCGGCAGGACTCCCTGCATCGGGCAGTGCTGCATCCCACCAACAGCTCAGGACAAGGGGCCACCAGGCACAGACAAAGCCCAGTGCACAGGCAGCAGGGAGTGTGGAGAGCCCCTGGGGCCCCACTCCCTGCCCTGGGCCTCAGGGCACACCATGCAGATCCCCTGCCTGCTCCTCTGCTCCTCTCCACCAGCTGCAGCCTCTTATCCTCAGGCCTTTGAGGAGCTGCTGAAGAGAGAGCTGGCACAAAGGAGGCATCAAATACAGGTGGCGACAAGAGTTACCCCACCACAGAGGGGCCAAGGCCAAGGGCACTAATTGCAGGGCACTCCCTGCCCCACTTCCACTCGCTGCCATCCATCCCACAGGTGGGTAGAAGAGAGCACCGGAGCTAGAGGCACTCCAGAAAGGCACCGTCTGCCATCAGGCTCACCTCCACGAGGAAAGCCATGGCGGGGATCTCCTGGCAGGACTCCTTGCTCTTGAGCAGCGCTGTCAGCCGTTGGAAGAGGAAAACACGTACGTGTCTTGGGGTCTTCCTCATCTCTCTGGCAGAGGGAAGAAGGCACTGTCAGTTCTGAGCAGCCCAGGCAAACCTGGGCTTCTGCGACTGCCCTCCCAAACCCTCTCACCAGTGCCCTATGGGCCATGACAGGCAGGGCAAGGCCACGGTTGTGTTCGGCTCTGGCAGCCAGCAGCACTGCCCAGCGTCATCAGGCTCCTTTTGCCAGGGGAGACTGGAAGAACACCCTTCCGGCCCTGAACTCCAGCCTTCCAACGTGACCCCTTTCCTGCCCCCTTGAGTCAGGCACCCCTGGGCTCTTCCAGGGGCACCTTGCCCCTTCCCTGGGGGCTGCCCTTGACGGGGCTGCCTGCACACACACACCCCGGGGCTCCTGTGGCACGAGCCCAGGCCCCACGGGAGGGGACTCCACGCCTTTGGGAGGGAACTGCTCCTGGCCACCCCCCTCTCTTGTGCCTCCCAACACCACCTCTCCCCCAGCAGCTCGCAGAGCCTGGCAGCGATGGAGCCAGGGCTCCCTTGGCCGCTCGACTCGGCCAGGCCGCTGTCACAAGCGCTGAGGCTGCAGCCCCTTTCTTGGGGAGCTGGGCACCCCTGCGGGCTCGGTGGGGCACCGCATCTGCAGGGGAGAAATGCTGGGGCAGAGCGGGCACAAGGGGGCTCTCACCTGGCCAGCAAAGCCACTCCGCTGTGGTGGGTCTCAGCGCTGAGGAGCATGTCCCAGGCGCTCTTCCTCACCATGGCCAGCACCAGATTCTCATAGCCAGCATGGCAGAGCAGTGCTTTCATGGTCCGCACTGTTAACCTGTGTGCAGAGCAAACACCAGCTCACACTGGCACCCCGGCCCTGCCTCCAGGTCCGTGGCAGAGATGGTGGGGCTGGGATGGAGCACCTCACGGGGCTCGTGGGAGTGGACTCTTCCCCTCCGCATTCCTTCCAGCACATCTCAGCCTCTTCTGGTGTCAGCTCTGCGGTGAAGGAAATCTGGAATAGCAGCGCCAGGAAGAGCCGGGGGAAAAACTCCTCTAGCACCTGCAGGCAGGGGGGCTGCTGGAGGACCTCCTGTAGCGCTCTGGTTGCCTGCAGAAAAAGCCCAGAGGCAGCTCTCGCTGCTGAGACGTCCCTGTTGCGCTGCCCGAGCTTGGGGGTGAGGCTCAGGCACTGCCCTGCACCTGGGGAGAAGCAGCAGTGCCTGCCCTGGCTGTGTGGCCTCCCTCACATGCTGTGCCTGTGCGCCCTGGGGGAGGTCAGGGCTTGGCGGTAGATGAGGAAGGGGAGAGGGCTCCCTGCCTCTTGCCTGCAGAGGCAAGCGCAGCCCTAGGAGAGAGCGAGGCTTCCTCCAGAAACTCACGGCCAGGGAAGAGACGTCCACGACATCCCCAGCCGAGGTTACTGTCTCATACAGCGGCCAGTCCTCCAGCACGCTGAGCAGCTCCTGCAGCACCCGCTCCGCAGCCGCGGGCTTCGACGCCAGCACCCTCCACATGGCCGCGGCAGCACTGCAGGCCCAGAGCGCCCTGTCAGCGGGTGCCGCAGCCGCAGCGCCGTGGCCTGGGCAGCCCCACAGGGCCTGGGCTGGCCGCCAGACCTGCCGCTGCCCGCTGCCCGCTGCCCGCTGCCCCGTGCCGGCAGCACCCAGCCGGCCCTGCCCCAGCAGGCACCACACCGCCAAGCTCAAGTCCCTTGTGGGGCAGGGAGGGAGCCAGGCGACCAGGCTCAGGGGCCCAAGGCAGCCAGGCTTGCTCAGCTCTGGCTGCTGCAGCCCTGCCTGAGGCAGCGGGGCTGGCACACGGGGACACCGGGAGGGCCCAGCCCCTCAGCAGAGTCCTGAAAAATCTCCCTCTCCCCCGCAGCCCACACGGGACGAGCTCTAAGGCCTGCGGGGCCCCAAGCACTAGAGGCAGCAGGGCCCGTACCTGTCGCAGGATGGGGAACAGCACAGCAGGCTCACAACCACCTCCTCGGGGTACGCGCAGGCCAGCTTGAGAAGGGCCCTGTCCAGGCTGTGCTGCGCATACTCCTCCGTGACGGACAGCACGCTTCTCCACAGGCACCTCACCATCTCTGGCACCTGGAGGGCACACGGCTCCAAGTGGGGCTGCTGCCAGCCTGCAGCCGTTTGCCCAGCTCCCACCCAGAACTTTGGCCTCAGAGGGTGTCGGGTGCCTGGCATGCCTGGACTCAGGGGAAAAACAATCTCCCAGAGGCCTCGAGCCTCAGCCACACCACCCACAGGCTACTTACATTCGCCAAAAGGGAGGCATCGTCCGTCACAAACACATCCAGCATGTGAGTAGCTGCCTGTGTGTCATAGGTGCTGCAGGCTCTCATGCCCCTGATGGCTGTGACGATGATATCGGCCCTCTCAGCGGGCTGGAGGTATTTCCCAAACAGCTATGGGAGAAAGGAGGGCAGCCAAGACGGATACATCACACCCAGGGTCCCAACAGCAGTGCCTGGCTGAGTAGCAAGTGGCCCTGGAGAGAGTCGTGGGGCAGTGCTGGCACAGAGACTCCTGGAGAGCCAGGAGCAGGGCTTCTGCTGGGCTGGGTGATGGCACTGGGCTGGAGCTGGATGGTTGGGGTCAGGGTCCCCATGCACTGGTCCTGCGGGGAACCAGAGCTCGCTGGGGGCAGGAGGGAAGCCTTTGGCTAGCCCCAACCCATGGGCAGTGCGAGCCCTCACCCAGTGACCGCAAGGCCCCATCAGCCTCACGCGTTAGCCATCCCTCTCTTCATCCAAGTCGCATGCTGACCCCACGGCTGGCAGCCCCAACCAGGGAGGTGCTCCTTACCCTGCTCATTTCGCTGGCATCCTTGCACCCTGAAAGCCAGAAGGGGTTCGCAGCTTCCCCGTCCCTTTGGAGCTGCAGGTGCTCTGGGCTATCCTGCGACAGCTCCCTGCCTGCACAAGAGGGGAAAAGCAGGGCGGTCAGCAGGAAGGCTGCAGAGGTGGAGATGGCCCACTGAGGGCATCAGGGAGGAATCTGCCCTGGCAGACAACGGGGGCATGCCAGGAAAGTCTGGGCGGCAGGACGCCCAGGGAGGGGCTGCGCCTGTTGCCAGGCGGGGGAAGGAGAAATGGCTTGCAAGAATACAGAAAGGCAGAAGGACTCTGATCAGATGGTCTGGTGTGAAGCAAGACAGCAGACCTCGGAGCAGCAGGTGCTGCTGAAGGTTTCCCAGGCCGCTGCTAAGCAGAACAGGGCTGAGTGTCTGTGGTCTGGCTGCCCGTGTGTGCAAGAACCCAGCCCAATGCAGCTTCTTACTCTCTTCCCGCAGCAGGAATCTGTACAGGTGCCAAAGAGCATCCGCTGCCCTGTGACTGCTCCCCTCGTCCTTGTAGGCGCAGCACAGGGTGAGATGCCCCACCAGCTGCCCCAGGATTGGCACATGCTGCTGGTCGAGGGAGGCAGAGCTGGCACTGGATCCTTGAAAGCAGCCGCGGGCCTGGGGGAGGGAGGTAGCGCTGACACCAGGCCTGAGGGGCAGCGCTTGGGTCAAAGCCCTGAACCCGGGCTCCATGCAGGGCTGCATCCCAGGTGAGCCAGAGCTTTGGTGGCCCCTTCTGGCCCTGGCTCCCAAAGCAGCTGCGCAGCAGCCCAGGGCACGGAGGGCTGCCAGACGCGCTGGGCCCACGGCATGCGCCCAGGGCAGGCCTGGCCTGCATGGGCCAGGGGCACCGCCGGCTCCTGAGAGAGCAGAGACCACAGGGCGAAGCCCAAAGAGGCAGGCCAAGATCTTAGCTCCAGGGCAGGCTCTTGCTGAGGGCCCTAACCTCTGCCCAGGCTTCCCTCAGAGGGAGCCCGCAGCTGCAGGGCACTCCGGGGAGCTGACAAGGGGTGAGGGGGGGGCTGGAGCTTCCCTGCACCACAGGCTCCTTACCGGCAGCAAGGAAGAACTGGTCAGGAGACCACTCAGCCTCGCAATGCGTCCCACGGCCCTCTCATGCACAGCTGCTCGCTGGCAGTCGGTGAAGGTCAGCAGGACCTGGGAGGAGAAAAGCTGCTGCTCTGCCCTGCGCCCTGACGGCTGCTCCAAGGCAGGCAGCTCTGCTAAACACCTGGCCACATTTACGCTTCGGCTCCTTGGAGCACGAGCAAAGGCTCTAAGGAGGTTCTTGCCTCCAGAGTCCCTCGCAGCCATGGCGCAAATGCCCCAGACGGGCCTGCTGCGGCCACACTGATAGCTGAAGGCCATGAGGGCTCCAAGAGCACTGTGGGGAACCCTGCTCCCATGAGGGAGCCAGGCCCCTCCCGGCAGCATGCTCTCCGCTGCTGCTGCTGGCAGGGGGGTCCACCTGAGGGGGGAACTTCCCTTACAAACGAGGGACTGGTCCTGGGACCCTTTCTCTTGGCAAATACCAGACCTGCAGGATGCTCTGCATCTCCAGGAGGCCAGAGGTCGGGGAGTAGAGCACCAGAACCTGCAGCATGTTGTCCATAGCATCCAGGGTCTGCGAGGGGGACAGAGGGTTGAGGTGCTTCTTCCCCATTGCCCCCTACCTGCCGGAGAGGGGCTGGAATTCCTCCTGCCGGAGGGGGACACCTCTGGTCCTGCGGAGCCCAGGGAGAGGCCCCAGGGCAGGGGAGCTGCCTGGCGGCACTGCCCGTTGGCCTGCGCAGGGCAAGGGGAAGAAGGGATGCAGGTGGGAAACCGAGCTGGCAGCCAGCCCTACCTTGGAGCTCACTCTCGTCTCTCAGCACAGGGCAGCCAGGCAGCAGCCCAGGCAGCCTGGCGGGCCTCTGCAACCCACGCAGCACATACCTTGGAGTAGAGGGCAGCATCCAGGCACTGCAGCTCCTCCCTTGGAGGCAGAGTGAAGACGCTGCAGAAGCAGGCATGCAGCAGGCTCTTCTTGTTCTCCAGAAGCAGCCCGACTTTGCTGCAAGCACAGAGAGGGGCCTGTCACTCCCTGGGGCTGGCAGCAGTACCTTTCTGCCCTGGGAAGGTGGACGCGCACCTGGGGGTGGGAGACCTGCGGGGGATACCTGCACTAGGTGGGGGAGCCCTATGGGCAGCCACCTCTTCCCCCCAGGATGCTGGCCAGGGACACAGGACACGCCTGGCAGGGAGAGGGCATCAGGCCCCATGTGCCTGCCTCACCCTTCTGGGGGAAGCCCAAGAGACATGGTGCAGTCCCAGGGCCCTCTCTGCCCTCCCATCTCCACCACTCTCGGGCCCAGCGCAAGCCCAGCAAATGGCACTGGGAGACTCCTCCAGGATGGGGGAAGCCTCCCAGCTAGGACTGGGGCCATCGGGCCATCTGATGGGGAGGCCCTGGCCAAGCCAGGGGCTGGGGCAGCTACCTCATTGCGCTGATGGCGAGCATGACTTGCTGCCGCACCACCGTGCCCAGGTGGTCGATGGGCTCCTCTTGCAGCAGCACCTGGAGAGCACAACCGGGATGGGCCATGGGAGCTGCCAGGGCCCAGCAAGCAGGCTGCAGGGCTGGCAGAGCCCGGGTGCCCCCACGCCACCACCGACACCCGGGGCAGCCCCCTCGTTGCCCAGGGCTCAGCTCCCCCGACTCCTCGGTGGCTCCTGCAGCCCCCGCAAGGGCTGTGGCCACGAGCCAGGGCCCCACACCTCCCTGTGCTCAGACACCCCCATCCTGCCCTCATCGCTGGGCCAGTGCCCCCTCCACCAGGCCTGCTGGCGGTCCCCTCTCCCCTCACCTCCAGCGACTCCGCCAGTTCCCATTTGCGCAGAAAAAGCTCCTCCCATAACACGGCATCGGAGCAGGCCCCTGTGCAGAGGGTGCAGACGCAGGCCAGAAACCACAGCTTCTCGGCCTCTCCCTGGTACCAGGAGCAGAGGGACAAAGAGAGCGCGTAAGAGGGGCAGGGGCAGGGCCAGCAGGACCAGAGCACTGCAGGGCCTGCAGCGACAGTGGGGCTCCACAGCCAGCAGCCCTCCGGGGGCTTCTGAGCGTGGTGCAGCCCGAGGGACCCACCGGCAGAGGCGGGCACAGCCCCGAGGGGGATGGCGACACTCACCTCCCCTCGGTGATTGAAAAAGGCACGCACATACTGCATGGGTTCCATGTCCTCTCTGGGCAGAGCCAGGTGAGGAGCTGAGGGGAGGAAGAGAGCAGGCAGAGCTGCAGGGCTGGCAGCGAGAGGAGAGGAGACAGCCGAGCCCTCTGCCCCACCGCACACCTGCGGCCACGCGCACAGGCAGCCCCGGGCTGGGCACCTGCACCGGGGCACGGACACCGCGGCTCCCTGGGCTCGCCAGGCCTGGGAGGTGCCCAGCGGATGGGGCGCAGCGCTGCAGCGCTTTCAGGCCCCACGGCCCGGCACCCCCACAGCAGCCGGCTAGACAGCCAGGAGACCGGGGCAGAGCAGGGCGGGCTCGCAGCCCCCGGCCCTGCCCAGCCCAGCGGTGGCCCCTCACTCACCCGTGGGCAGCGCCTGGGGCTCCCACCCCTCCTGGGGCTGCAGCTCACAGCTGCTTGCTGCAAGGGCCCCACCCTCCTCCTCCTCCTCCTCCTCCTTCTCCTCCGAGGCCACCCTGGGGCGGCTGGGGGGTCTCTCCGCCATCTTGGGCCACACGGCAAAAGCTCCGCAGGGCTCGAGGTGTCCCCCAGACATCTGCAGGAGAAAGGAGGGCAGCCCAGATAGATGCGGAGCACCCAGCGGTGCCCCCTCACTCAGCCGTTGGCAGCGCCTGGGGCGTGCGCACCTCGTGGGGCTGCAGCTCGCAGCTGCTCTCCGTAGGGACCCCACGGTCCTCAGCCTCCTCCTCCCAGGCCACCCTGGGGCGGCTGGGGGGTCTCTCCGCCATCTTGGGCCACGCGGCAAAGGCTCCGCGGGGCTCGAGGTGTCCCCCAGACATCTGCGGGAGAAAGGAGGGCAGCCCAGATAGATGCGGAGCACCCAGCAGTGCCCCCTCACTCAGCCGTTGGCAGTGCCTGGGGCGTGCGCACCTCGTGGGGCTGCAGCTCGCAGCTGCTCTCCGTAGGGACCCCACGGTCCTCAGCCTCCTCCTCCCAGGCCACCCTGGGGCGGCTGGGGGGTCTCTCCGCCATCCTAGGCGACGCGGCAAAGGCTCCGCGGGGCTGCCCGGGGACAAGAGGGAAAGGCCTGAGTGCACTCAGGGGGCTCCTTCGCCAGCCCCACGCACTCCCGTCCTCTCCCGTCACCGTCCTCCCGGACACTGCGGGGGCTGAGGCCGCAGGGGTGCCTGGCAACCCCGCGGGGTGTCACAGGAGCCCAGTCACAAAGGGCCCCACTGTCACCCTAGCGACGCTTGTCACCGGCCCGGGGAGGGGCAGGGTGGGTCCCCTCAGGGGGCGCAGGGCCAGCTCGCCCCCCCTGCTCTGGGACACCTCTGTTTGCCCTTGGGGTGCCCCAGGGCCCCCATGGCAGTCTGGTCCCCTCAGGGCTGCTCCTATCCTCGCCTGCTCCCCCCTGACCGTTGCTCGCTGCCCCTGTCCTCATGCACGCCAGTGAGCACCCCACGGGGACACACATGGCATGAGGTGCAAAGGGAACGAGCCCCGAAGGAAAGCTCTCCTCCACAGGGACCCTCTGGGCTGCTTCCTCACTGCTGCCACCCACCCCCTGGGGAGCAGAGCCAAACTCAGGGGTCTCCACCAGCAGCCTGGGGTCCCCGGGGCCCTCACACACCTCTGGGGCCTTTGAGTCCTCCCAAACCCTGACACTACTCAGGGGTCCAGAAGGGGTCCCCCATCTCCCTCACGCTGTGGGACTGTGGAGTGTTTGCCCTCGGGGGCCAGTGCCCCCAACCCCTGACCTGATCTGTGACAGG